>NC_092334.1:682372000-682720500 GCF_046630445.1 Rutidosis leptorrhynchoides | reverse complement strand
CAAGGACACTTGGCATAATTGATAACAAAGTATTAAAACCTTGGGTTACACGCAGTCGATAACCTGGTGTAATTATTAAACAAAGTATTAAAACCTTGTTACAATTTAAGTCCCCAATTAGTTGGAATATTTAACTTCGGGTATAAGGATAATTTGACGAGGACAATCGCACTTTATATTTATGACTGATGGACTGTTATGGACAAAAACCAGACGGACATATTAAATAATCCAGGACAAAGGACAATTAACCCATGTGCATAAAACTAAAATCAACACGGCAAACATCATGATTACAGAAGTTTAAATAAGCATAATTCTTTTATTTCATATTTAATTTCCTTTATTTTATATTTAATTGCACTTCTAATTATCGTACTTTTATTTATTGTTATTGTATTTAATTGCACTTTTATTTATCGTACTCTTTAATTATCGCAATTTTATTTTATCGCACTTTTATTTATCGCAATTTTATTTTATCGTTATTTACTTTACGCTTTAAATTAAGTCTTGTATTTATTTTTAATATTTTACATTAGGTTTTAACTGCGACTAAAGTTTTTAAAATCGACAAACCGGTCATTAAATGGTAAAAACCCCCTTTATAATAATAATATTACTTATATATATATATATTTGTATTTTTATAAAATAAAACTAATATAGCGTTAAGCTTTGTTTAAAACAGAAATTAAGCGTTAAGCTTTAATATAAAACAGAAATTAAAAAAAAAAAAGTAAAACGTCGAATTTAATACTGCACCTGATCTGAATTTTCATTCACCGCGACTCGCGGAGATTTTTGCCAGGTGGAACCGCGACTCGCGGAGCCACTCTGACACCGACAGAAACCCTAGTCAGCAATTAATTACGGGGTAATTATTATAATTATTATTATAAAACCCTAATTAGGTTTTAATTAATTATTTATTTTAGTTTTTATTATTATTTTGTTTAATTAGTTTAATTAAATTATAAAATTAATAGTTTTATAAAATAAATAATATAAAAATAATATTTTTATAAAAATTGTACTTTTTACAACTTTTAGCATATTTTTATATTTTGTCCCTTTTTATTTGTTTTAGCATAATATTTATATTTTTCACTCGTATTTAGTTTTAAACTTAGTTTTTGCCATAGTTATTTTTATTTCTAGATTTTTAGGCTTTGCCGTAAAATCCCTTAAGTGCTTTTTCTTTAGACTAAGATTTAGGTGCTTTAGAATTTTGCGACGCCTTTTTAAGTTTTAGTACCTTTTTAAGTTATTTCCATTTGGGATATAGTTTTACTTGTAAGCTTTAATATTTTTAGACGCAACTTTTAGTTTTTAGTTTTTAGTTCCTTTTTAAGTTTAGACGCGCTATTTTTTTTTATTTTTCGACGCCTTTTACCTATGTATCAATTATCACTCCAATTAGCAATCTCAATTTGCGATTATAATTTTAAGTTAGTGATAGTAATAAGATTGGGTTAGTCGAGTGTTTTAAAAGTTTTTTAAGTCACTCTTTTTCTTTCTTATTTTTCGACGCCTTTTATTTTTCGATCTTTTCTTTTTCGACCTTTTTTGACGCGCTCTTTTTCTTTCTTATTTCTCGCTATTCTAGTTTTAGGACTTAGAATTTTTTCTACTTTTTATCTAAATTTCTTAAAATTACGAAAATTTATTTAAGTGGTTAAATTGATAGACATCAAAATTTTCTGGTTCGTAGTAATAGTTGGATTTGTACGTGGACCGGGTTATTGGAGCCAAACAGTTGAAATGTCCCGTTCTTATTGATTAAAAACGTTCCATATTAATTGATTTCGTTGCGAGGTTTTGACCTCTATATGAGACGTTTTTCAAAGACTGCATTCATTTTAAAACAAACCATAACCTTTATTTCATCAATAAAGGTTTAAAAAGCTTTACGTAGATTATCAAATAATGATAATCTAAAATATCCTGTTTACACACGACCATTACATAATGGTTTACAATACAAATATGTTACGACAAAATAAGTTTCTTGAATGCAGTTTTTACACAATATCATACAAGCATGGACTCCAAATCTCGTCCTTATTTAAGTATGCTACAGCGGAAGCTCTTAATAATCACCTGAGAATAAACATGCTTAAAACTTCAACAAAAATGTTGGTGAGTTATAGGTTTAACCTATATATATTAAATCATAATAATAGACCACAAGATTTCATATTTCAATACACATCCCATATATAGAGATAAAAATCATTCATATGGTGAACACCTGGTAACCGACATTAACAAGATGCATATATAAGAATATCCCCATCATTCCGGGACACCCTTCGGATATGATATAAATTTCGAAGTACTAAAGCATCCGGTACTTTGGATGGGGCTTGTTGGGCCCGATAGATCTATCTTTAGGATTCGCGTCAATTAGGGTGTCTGTTCCCTAATTCTTAGATTACCAGACTTAATAAAAAGGGGCATATTCGATTTCGATAATTCAACCATAGAATGTAGTTTCACGTACTTGTGTCTATTTTGTAAATCATTTATAAAACCTGCATGTATTCTCATCCCAAAAATATTAGATTTTAAAAGTGGGACTATAACTCACTTTCACAGATTTTTACTTCGTCGGGAAGTAAGACTTGGCCACTGGTTGATTCACGAACCTATAACAATATATACATATATATCAAAGTATGTTCAAAATATATTTACAACACTTTTAATATATATTTTGATGTTTTAAGTTTATTAAGTCAGCTGTCCTCGTTAGTAACCTACAACTAGTTGTCCACAGTTAGATGTACAGAAATAAATCGATAAATATTATCTTGGATCAATCTACGACCCAGTGTATACGTATCTCAGTATTGATCACAACTCAAACTATATATATTAACTAGAACTTGTAGAATATATGAAGAACACTTAGAACTTGAAGATAGAACTTGAGAGAGATCAATTAGATGAAGAAAATTGAAGAATGAAAGTATTTGTAGGTGTTTTTGGTCGTTGGTGTATGGATTAGATATAAAGGATATGTAATTTTGTTTTCATGTAAATAAGTCATGAATGATTACTCATATTTTTGTAATTTTATGAGATATTTCATGCTAGTTGCCAAATGATGGTTCCCACATGTGTTAGGTGACTCACATGGGCTGCTAAGAGCTGATCATTGGAGTGTATATACCAATAGTACATACATCTAAAAGCTGTGTATTGTACGAGTACGAATACGGGTGCATACGAGTAGAATTGTTGATGAAACTGAACGAGGATGTATTTGTAAGCATTTTTGTTAAGTAGAAGTATTTTGATAAGTGTCTTGAAGTTTTTCAAAAGTGTATGAATACATATTAAAACACTACATGTATATACATTTTAACTGAGTCGTTAAGTCATCGTTAGTCGTTACATGTAAATGTTGTTTTGAAACCTTTAGGTTAACGATCTTGTTGAATGTTGTTAACCCAATGTTTATAATATCAAATGAGATTTTAAATTATTATATTATCATGATATTATCATGTATGAATATCTCTTAATATGATATATATACATTAAATGTCTTTACAACGATAATCGTTACATATATGTCTCGTTTAAAAATCATTAAGTTAGTAGTCTTGTTTTTACATATGTAGTTCATTGTTAATATACTTAATGATATGTTTACTTATCATAGTATCATGTTAACTATATATATATCCATATATATGTCATCATATAGTTTTTACAAGTTTTAACGTTCGTGAATCACCGGTCAACTTAGGTGGTCAATTGTCTATATGAAACATATTTCAATTAATCAAGTCTTAATAAGTTTGATTGCTTAACATGTTGGAAACATTTAATCATGTAAATATCAATCTCAATTAATATATATAAACATGGAAAAGTTTGGGTCACTACAGTACCTACCCGTTAAATAAATTTCGTCCTGAAATTTTAAGCTGTTGAAGGTGTTGACGAATCTTCTGGAAATAGATGTGGGTATTTCTTCTTCATCTGATCTTCACACTCCCAGGTGAACTTGGGTCCTCTACAAGCATTCCATCGAACCTTAACAATTGGTATCTTGTTTTGCTTAAGTCTTTTAACCTCACGATCCATTATTTCGACGGGTTCTTCGATGAATTGAAGTTTTTTGTTGATTTGGATTTCATCTAAAGGAATAGTGAGATCTTCTTTAGTAAAACATTTCTTCAAATTCGAGACGTGGAAAGTGTTATGTACAGCTGCGAGTTGTTGAGGTAACTCAAGTCGGTAAGCTACTGGTCCGACGCGATCAATAATCTTGAATGATCCAATATACCTTGGATTTAATTTCCCTCGTTTACCAAATCGAACAACGCCTTTCCAAGGTGCAACTTTAAGCATGACCATCTCTCCAATTTCAAATTCTATATCTTTTCTTTTAATGTCAACGTAGCTCTTTTGTCGACTTTGGGCGGTTTTCAACCGTTGTTGAATTTGGATGATCTTCTCGGCAGTTTCTTGTATAATCTCCGGACCCGTAATCTGTCTATCCCCCACTTCACTCCAACAAATCGGAGACCTGCACTTTCTACCATAAAGTGCTTCAAATGGCGCCATCTTAATGCTTGAATGGTAGCTGTTGTTGTAGGAAAATTCTGCTAACGGTAGATGTCGATCCCAACTGTTTCCGAAATCAATAACACATGCTCGTAGCATGTCTTCAAGAATTTGTATCGTCCTTTCGCTCTGCCCATCAGTTTGTGGATGATAGGCAGTACTCATGTCTATACGAGTTCCTAATGCTTGCTGTAATGTCTGCCAGAATCTTGAAATAAATCTGCCATCCCTATCAGAGATAATAGAGATTGGTATTCCATGTCTGGAGACGACTTCCTTCAAATACAGTCGTGCTAACTTCTCCATCTTGTCATCTTCTCTTATTGGCAGGAAGTGTGCTATTTGGTGAGACGATCAACTATTACCCAAATAGTATCAAAACCACTTGCAGTCCTTGGCAATTTAGTGATGAAATCCATGGTAATGTTTTCCCATTTCCATTCCGGGATTTCGGGTTGTTGAAGTAGACCTGATGGTTTCTGATGCTCAGATTTGACCTTAGAACACGTCAAACATTCTCCTACGTATTTAGCAACATCGGCTTTCATACCCGGCCACCAAAAATGTTTCTTGAGATCCTTGTACATCTTCCCCGTTCCAGGATGTATTGAGTATCTGGTTTTATGAGCTTCTCTAAGTACCATTTCTCCCATATCTCCAAATTTTGGTACCCAAATCCTTTCAGCCCTATACCGGGTTCCGTCTTCCCGAATATTAAGATGCTTCTCCGATCCTTTGGGTATTTCATCCTTTAAATTTCCCTCTTTTAAAACTCCTTGTTGCGCCTCCTTTATTTGAGTAGTAAGGTTATTATGAATCATTATATTCATAGATTTTACTCGAATGGGTTCTCTGTCCTTCCTGCTCAAGGCATCGGCTACCACATTTGCCTTCCCCGGGTGGTAACGAATCTCAAAGTCGTAATCATTCAATAATTCAATCCACCTACGCTGCCTCATATTCAGTTGTTTCTGATTAAATATGTGTTGAAGACTTTTGTGGTCGGTATATATAATACTTTTGACCCCATATAAGTAGTGCCTCCAAGTCTTTAATGTAAAAACAACCGCGCCTAATTCCAAATCATGTGTCGTATAATTTTGTTCGAGAATCTTCAATTGTCTAGACGCATAAGCAATCACCTTCGTTCGTTGCATTAATACACAACTGAGACCTTGCTTTGATACGTCACAATAAATCACAAAATCATCATTCCCTTCAGGCAATGACAATATAGGTGCCGTAGTTAGCTTTTTCTTCAATAACTGAAACGCTTTCTCTTGTTCATCATTCCATTCAAATTTCTTCCCTTTATGCGTTAATGCAGTCAAGGGTTTTGCTATTCTGGAAAAGTCTTGGATGAACCTTCTGTAGTAACCAGCTAGTCCTAAAAACTGGCGTATGTGTTTCAGAGTTTTCGGGGTTTCCTACTTTTCAACAGTTTCTATCTTTGCCGGATCCACCTTAATACCTTCTTTGTTCACTATGTGACCGAGGAATTGAACTTCTTCCAACCAAAATGCACACTTTGAAAACTTAGCCTACAATTCTTCCTTCCTCAAAGCTTCTAACACCTTTCTCAAATGTTCACCGTGTTCTTGGTCATTCTTTGAGTAAATAAGTATGTCATCAATGAAAACAATGACAAACTTGTCAAGGTATGGTCCACACACTCGGTTCATAAGGTCCATGAACACAGCTGGTGCATTAGTTAAACCAAACGGCATGACCATAAACTCGTAATGACCGTAACATGTTCTGAAAGCAGTCTTTGGAATATCATCTTCTTTCACCCGCATTTGATGATACTCGGAACGTAAGTCAATCTTTGAATAAACAGACGAGCCTTGTAGTTGATCAAATAAGTTGTCGATTCTCGGTAGTGGGTAGCGGTTCTTGATGGTAAGTTTGTTTAACTCTCGGTAGTCGATACACAACCTGAATGTACCATCTTTCTTCTTGACAAACAAAACAGGAGCTCCCCACGGTGATGTGCTTGGTCGAATGAAACCACGCTCTAAAAGTTTTTGTAATTGGCTTTGCAGTTCTTTCATCTCGCTGGGTGCGAGTCTGTAAGGAGCACGAGCTATTGGTGCAGCTCCTGGTACAAGATCTATTTGAAATTCAACGGATCGATGTGGGGGTAATCCCGGTAATTCTTTCGAAAATACATCGGGAAATTCTTTTGCGACGGGAACATCATTGATGCTCTTTTCTTCAGTTTGTACTTTCTCGACGTGTGCTAGAATAGCATAGCAACCTTTTCTTATTAGTTTTTTGTGCCTTCAAATTACTAATAAGATGTAGCTTCGTGTTGCCCTTTTCTCCGTACACCATTAAGGGTTTTCCTTTTTCTCGTATAATGCGAATTGCATTTTTGTAACAAACGATCTCTGCTTTCACTTCTTTCAACCATTCCATACCGATTATCACATCAAAACTCCCTAACTCTACTGGTATCAAGTCAATCTTAAATGTTTCGCTAACCAGTTTAATTTCTCGATTCCGACATATATTATCTGCTGAAATTAATTTACCATTTGCTAATTCGAGTAAAAATTTACTATCCAAAGGCGTCAATGGACAACTTAATTTAGCACAAAAATCTCTACTCATATAGCTTCTATCCGCACCCGAATCAAATAAAACGTAAGCAGATTTATTGTCAATAAGAAACGTACCCGTAACAAGCTCCGGGTCTTCCTGTGCCTCTGCCGCATTAATATTGAAAACTCTTCCGCAGCCTTGTCCATTCGTGTTCTCCTGGTTCGGGAAATTTCTAATAATGTGGCCCGGTTTTCCACATTTATAACAAACTACATTGGCATAACTTGCTTCCGACACTACTTGCTCCACCATTACTCGTTCCGACACCATTTGTTCCTTTCGTCCTATTAACCCCTGGTCCGTAGACTTCACACTTCGTCGCGCTATGACCATTTCTCTTACACTTATTTCAAAATTTGGTGCAGAACCCCGAGTGATACTTTTCACACCTTTGGCATAGCTGCTTCTGATTGTTGTTGTTGTTGCGGTTATTATTGTTGTTGGGATGATTGTTGTAGTTGCTGTTGTTGTTGTTGTTGTTGTTGTTGGGCCGTTTGTTGTAGTTGCAATTGATGTTGCGATTGTTGGGATAATTGTTGCGATTATTGTTGTAATTGCTGTTGTTGTTATATTGGTGATTCTTATCACCGTTTTCCTCCCACTTTCTTTTGACTTGCTTCACATTGGCCTCTTCAGCAGTCTGTTCTTTAATTCTTTCTTCAATCTGGTTCACTAGTTTGTGAGCCATTCTACATGCCTGTTGTATGGAGGCGGGCTCGTGTGAACTTATATCTTCTTGGATTCTTTCCGGTAATCCTTTCACAAACGCGTCGATCTTCTCTTCCTCATCTTCGAATGCTCCCGGACACAATAGGCACAATTCTGTGAATCGTCTTTCGTACGTGGTAATATCAAATCCTTGGGTTCGTAACCCTCTAAGTTCTGTCTTGAGCTTATTGACCTCGGTTCTGGGACGGTACTTTTCGTTCATCAAGTGCTTGAATGCTGACCACGGTAGTGCGTAAGCATCATCTTGTCCCACTTGCTCTAGATAGGTATTCCACCATGTTAACGCAGAACCTGTGAAGGTATGCGTAGCGTACTTTACTTTGTCCTCTTCAGTACACTTACTTATGGCAAATACCGATTCGACCTTCTCGGTCCACCGTTTCAATCCGATCGGTCCTTCGATTCCATCAAATTCCAAAGGTTTGCAGGCAGTGAATTCTTTGTAGGTGCATCCTACACGATTTCCTGTACTGCTAGATCCAAGGTTATTGTTGGTATGTAGCGCAGCCTGTACTGCGGCTATGTTTGAAGCTAGAAAAGTACGGAATTCCTCTTCATTCATATTCACGGTGTGTCGAGTAGTCGGTGCCATTTCCTTCAAAATAGTCAAATGGAACAAGTTAATCATACAGAATATTAAGAGTAGTTAATAGTATTTCGTAGCATAATATGAACTCATTTATAAAAGCTTTTTCTTCATATTAGCATTTTATAAGTTTAAATTCGGGTAGTACCTACCCGTTAAGTTCATACTTAGTAGCTAATATACAATTCAACTACTACAATTCTATATGAAAAACTGATTATAATAATATTTCGCGTTCAAACTTTTATCCAATATTTTACAAACTTACAATATTGCTTATTTTACATAAAGCATGAAATATAGCACACAATAACTTTGATACAAGATAGTTATGAAGATAATTCTAGCTAGTACACAAGTCGTTCAGCAAAGGCAATAAAGACACGTAATTCATACGTCCAGAAACAAGTCATGCATTCTGGTTTTACTAGGACTACTTCCCATCCTTGGTCTTGTGGAACATAACCGTTATGGCCGTTGATAAGATAGCGTGTTGTAACGTCGTCAAAGGGACGAGGGTTACGTAATGTCCAACAGTCCCGTAACAATCTAAAAACCTCATTTCTTACCCCAATTACCGACTCCGTCACTTGTGGGAACGTTTTGTTTAATAGTTGTAGGCCGATGTTCTTGTTCTCACTTTGGTGAGAAGCGAACATTACTAATCCGTAAGCATAACATGCTTCTTTATGTTGCATGTTAGCCGCTTTTTCTAAATCACGAAGTCCAATATTCGGATATATTGAGTCAAAATAATTTCTTAACCCATTGCGTAAAATAGCATTTGGGTTCCCCGCAATATATGCTTCAAAGTAAACACATCGTAACTTATGGATTTCCCAATGTGATATCCCCCATCTTTCGAACGAAAGCCTTTTATAAACCAAGGCATTCTTGGAACGTTCTTCGAATGTCTTACAAACTGATCTCGCCTTAAATAGTTGTGCCGAAGAATTCTGACCGACTCTAGACAAGATTTCATCAATCATGTCTCCGGGTAGGTCTCTTAAAATATTGGGTTGTCTATCCATTTTGTGTTTTTATACTGTAAAATAGACAAGAGTTAGATTCATAAAAAAAAATACTTATTAATACAAGCAATTTTTACATATATCATAAAGCATAAGCACACTATATTACATATATTACACCACACGAATACAACTATCTTATTCCGACTCGCTTGTTTCTTCTTCTTCTTCGGTTTTGGTTCGTTTTGCCAAGTTTCTAGGGATATATGATGTTCCCCTAATACAAGCCGTAATTTTCCACATTGGTTTAGAAAAACCTGGTGGTTTAGAGGTTCCCGGGTCATTGTTACAACTTAAGGACTTCGGGGGTTGACGATACATATAAAGTTCATCGGGGTTGGAATTAGATTTCTCTATTTTTATGCCCTTTCCCTTATTATTTTCTTTTGCCTTTTTAAATTCAGTTGGGGTAATTTCTATAACATCATCGGAATTCTCGTCGGAATCCGATTCGTCGGAGAATTGGTAATCCTCCCAATATTTTGCTTCCTTGGCGGAAACACCATTGACCATAATTAACCTTGGTCGGTTGGTTGAGGATTTTCTTTTACTTAACCGTTTTATTATTTCCCCCACCGGTTCTGATTCTTCTTCCGGTTCCGATTCTTCTTCCGGTTCCGACTCTTCTTCCGGTTCCTCTTCGGGAACTTGTGAATCAGTCCACGAATCATTCCAATTTACATTTGACTCTTCATTATTATTAGGTGAGTCAATGGGACTTGTTCTAGAGGTAGACATCTATCACATAATATCAAACGCGTTAAGAGATTAATATATCACATAATATTCACATGTTAAAAATATATAGTTTCCAACAAAATTTGTTAAGCAATCATTTTTCAAGTAAACACGGTCGAAGTCCAGACTCACTAATGCATCCTAACAAACTCGATAAGACACACTAATGCAAAATTCTGGTTCTCTAAGACCAACGCTCGGAAACCAACTGAAATGTCCCGTTCTTATTGATTAAAAACGTTCCATATTAATTGATTTCGTTGCGAGGTTTTGACCTCTATATGAGACGTTTTTCAAAGACTGCATTCATTTTAAAACAAACCATAACCTTTATTTCATCAATAAAGGTTTAAAAAGCTTTACGTAGATTATCAAATAATGATAATCTAAAATATCCTGTTTACACACGACCATTACATAATGGTTTACAATACAAATATGTTACAACAAAATAAGTTTCTTGAATGCAGTTTTTACACAATATCATATAAGCATGGACTCCAAATCTCGTCCTTATTTAAGTATGCGACAGCGGAAGCTCTTAATAATCACCTGAGAATAAACATGCTTAAAACTTCAACAAAAATGTTGGTGAGTTATAGGTTTAACCTATATATATTAAATCATAATAATAGACCACAAGATTTCATATTTCAATACACATCCCATACATAGAGATAAAAATCATTCATATGGTGAACACCTGGTAACCGACATTAACAAGATGCATATATAAGAATATCCCCATCATTCCGGGACACCCTTCGGATATGATATAAATTTCGAAGTACTAAAGCATCCGGTACTTTGGATGGGGCTTGTTGGGCCCGATAGATCTATCTTTAGGATTCGCGTCAATTAGGGTGTCTGTTCCCTAATTCTTAGATTACCAGACTTAATAAAAAGGGGCATATTCGATTTCGATAATTCAACCATAGAATGTAGTTTCACGTACTTGTGTCTATTTTGTAAATCATTTATAAAACCTGCATGTATTCTCATCCCAAAAATATTAGATTTTAAAAGTGGGACTATAACTCACTTTCACAGATTTTTACTTCGTCGGGAAGTAAGACTTGGCCACTGGTTGATTCACGAACCTATAACAATATATACATATATATCAAAGTATGTTCAAAATATATTTACAACACTTTTAATATATATTTTGATGTTTTAAGTTTATTAAGTCAGCTGTCCTCGTTAGTAACCTACAACTAGTTGTCCACAGTTAGATGTACAGAAATAAATCGATAAATATTATCTTGGATCAATCTACGACCCAGTGTATACGTATCTCAGTATTGATCACAACTCAAACTATATATATTTTGGAATCAACCTCAACCCTGTATAGCTAACTCCAACATTCACATATAGAGTGTCTATGGTTGTTCCGAAATATATATAGATGTGTCGACATGATAGGTCAAAACATTGTATACGTGTCTATGGTATCTCAAGATTACATAATATACAATACAAGTTGATTAAGTTATGGTTGGAATAGATTTGTTACCAATTTTCACGTAGCTAAAATGAGAAAAATTATCCAATCTTGTTTTACCCATAACTTCTTCATTTTAAATCCGTTTTGAGTGAATCAAATTGCTATGGTTTCATATTGAACTCTATTTTATGAATCTAAACAGAAAAAGTATAGGTTTATAGTCGGAAAAATAAGTTACAAGTCGTTTTTGTAAAGGTAGTCATTTCAGTCGAAATAACGACGTCTAGATGACCATTTTAGAAAACATACTTCCACTTTGAGTTTAACCATAATTTTTGGATATAGTTTCATGTTCATAATAAAAATCATTTTCTCAGAATAACAACTTTTAAATCAAAGTTTATCATAGTTTTTAATTAACTAACCCAAAACAGCCCGCGGTGTTACTACGACGGCGTAAATCCGGTTTTACGGTGTTTTTCGTGTTTCCAGATTTTAAATCATTAAGTTAGCATATCATATAGATATAGAACATGTGTTTAGTTGATTTTAAAAGTCAAGTTAGAAGGATTAACTTTTGTTTGCGAACAAGTTTAGAATTAACTAAACTATGTTCTAGTGATTACAAGTTTAAACCTTCGAATAAGATAGCTTTATATGTATGAATCGAATGATGTTATGAACATAATTACTACCTTAAGTTCCTTGGATAAACCTACTGGAAAAGAGAAAAATTGATCTAGCCTCAACGGATCCTTGGATGGCTCGAAGTTCTTGAAGCAGAATCATGACACGAAAACAAGTTCAAGTAAGATCATCACTTGAAATAAGATTGTTATAGTTATAGAAATTGAATCAAAGTTTGAATATGATTATTACCTTGTATTATAATGATAACCTACTGTAAAAAACAAAGATTTCTTGAGGTTGGATGATCACCTTACAAGATTGGAAGTGAGCTAGCAAACTTGAAAGTATTCTTGATTTTATGTAACTAGAACTTGTAGAATATATGAAGAACACTTAGAACTTGAAGATAGAACTTGAGAGAGATCAATTAGATGAAGAAAATTGAAGAATGAAAGTGTTTGTAGGTGTTTTTGGTCGTTGGTGTATGGATTAGATATAAAGGATATGTAATTTTGTTTTCATGTAAATAAGTCATGAATGATTACTCATATTTTTGTAATTTTATGAGATATTTCATGCTAGTTGCCAAATGATGGTTCCCACATGTGTTAGGTGACTCACATGGGCTGCTAAGAGCTGATCATTGGAGTGTATATACCAATAGTACATACATCTAAAAGCTGTGTATTGTACGAGTACGAATACGGGTGCATACGAGTAGAATTGTTGATGAAACTGAACGAGGATGTATTTGTAAGCATTTTTGTTAAGTAGAAGTATTTTGATAAGTGTCTTGAAGTTTTTCAAAAGTGTATGTATACATATTAAAACACTACATGTATATACATTTTAACTGAGTCGTTAAGTCATCGTTAGTCGTTACATGTAAATGTTGTTTTGAAACCTTTAGGTTAACGATCTTGTTGAATGTTGTTAACCCAATGTTTATAATATCAAATGAGATTTTAAATCATTATATTATCATGTATGAATATCTCTTAATATGATATATATACATTAAATGTCTTTACAACGATAATCGTTACATATATGTCTCGTTTAAAAATCATTAAGTTAGTAGTCTTGTTTTTACATATGTAGTTCATTGTTAATATACTTAATGATATGTTTACTTATCATAGTATCATGTTAACTATATATATATCCATATATATGTCATCATATAGTTTTTACAAGTTTTAACGTTCGTGAATCACCGGTCAACTTAGGTGGTCAATTGTCTATATGAAACATATTTCAATTAATCAAGTCTTAACAAGTTTGATTGCTTAACATGTTGGAAACATTTAATCATGTAAATATCAATCTCAATTAATATATATAAACATGGAAAAGTTCGGGTCACTACAACAGTCCTCAATTATATTGAGACCAAACGAATCCTGCCCCTCTGCTGCATCTTTTGGCTATTCGAAACGTGGGTAAAATCAGAAAAGTCTATTAATTGGATAACTTATATAATTTTTCTTTCCTTTTAAAAACTAATAGGATATTCAGTGAATGCACCGAGCAAGACATTCACCACCTTTTGTACGTTCACCACCTGTAACTCGATCAAGACATCTAGCTAATATTATCTCCGTTGATTTTCTTTAGAATCGTCATCCAGTCGACCAAGTACTCCAATTCAAATTTCCGATAATCCATTTTTTGAACCCGACCTCACAATTGAGAATCCGGAAAATATTCAAGGACGATTCGTAGATCCTGAACCATTAATTTTTCCTCCAGAACCACCAATTATTCAAACAGAGATTGTTGAGGAACGAACCATTAAATCAGAATCCTCTAGTGATTCCGATTCAACAAATTCAATTATGGAAGTAACAGAACCTTTAAGTATGGAAGACCAAATGCGAGCTAAACGCACTGTCCAAGGTCACGCAATTACTCATCCTGAAATTAATGCGCCAGATTATGAAATCAAAGGACAAATTCTACATATGGTGACTAATCAATGCCAATTTAGTGGTGCGCCGAAGGAAGATCCAAACGAACATCTTCGTACCTTTAATAGGATCTGCACACTATTTAAAATCCGAGAAGTGGAAGATGAACAGATATATCTCATGTTATTTCCCTGGACTTTAAAGGGAGAAGCCAAAGATTGGTTGGAATCGTTACCTGAAGGGGCAATTGATACATGGGATATTTTAGTTGAAAAATTTCTTAAACAATTCTTTCCGGCATCTAAAGTCGTAAGACTTCAAGGAGAAATTGTTACGTTCACACAGAAGCCAAATGAAACTCTATATGAGGCATGGACAAGATTTGGAAAGTTATTAAGAGGATGTCCGCAACATGGTTTAGACACCTGTCAAATAGTACAAATATTCTACCAAGGATGCGACATCACTACAAGAAAAGACATCGATATAGCAGCTGGTGGTTTTATTATGAAGAAAACCAAAACTGATGCTTACAAAATTATTGATAACACTGCTTCCCACTCACATGAGTGGCTCCAAGAAAAAGATATCGTTAGATCATCTAAAGCAGCTAGAGCCGATTCTAGCCATGACTTAGATTCCATTTCTGCAAAGATAGATGCTATCGAGAGACGAATGGAAAAGATGACTAAGGATATACACTCAATACGAATTAGTTGTGAGCAGTGTGGAGGACCACATTTGACAAAAGATTGTCTCAGTATTGAGCTAACAATGGAACAAAGAGAGAATGTTTCTTACATAAACCAAAGGCCTGGAAATAATTATCAGAATAATTATCAACCGCCAAGACCAATTTACAATCAAAACCAGAACTATAACCGAAATATTCCATACAACAACCAATAAGGTCCTAGCAATCAACAAGTATCCAATAATACTTACAACCAGCAAAGACCTAATTTTCAAAACAAACCACCACAAACCGATGATAAAAAGCCAAATTTAGAAGATATGATGACGAAACTAGTTGAAACTCAAACGCAGTTTTTCACATCTCAGAAACAAACTAATGAACAAAATGCTCAAGCATTTAGAAATCAACAAGCTTCTATTTAAAATCTGGAACAAGAAGTAAGTAACCTAGCAAGGTTAATAGGTGAAAGAAAACCGGGAAGTTTACCTAGTGATACAAATGCTAACCCCCGGAATGAAACAGCTAAAGCTATTACCACAAGAAGTGGTACAACACTTAAACCACCTGAAATACCTGTAACTTCTAATGAAGCTATTCCTACTCCACAAGAACCACAACCTGATCAAGATAAGGAAAAAGAACCGGTAGTTGAAAAGGTTAATGAAGATAACACAGTTAAGGATAAACCTTATGTTAAACCATACCAACCACCACTTCCTTACCCGAGTAAAATGAAAAAAGAGAAACTTGAAGCCGAGCAATCCAAATTCTTGGATATGTTTAAACAAATAAATGTCAATCTTTCTTTCATTGATGTGATTTCAGGAATGCCTAGATATGCTAAATTCTTGAAAGATCTAATCACAAATAGAAAGAAAATGGAAGAACTCTCGGCTGTTACTATGAATGCTAATTGTTCAGCAGTGCTGTTGAATAAGATACCAGAAAAACTATCTGATCCAGGAAGTTTCACAATTCCATGTTTTCTGGGTAGTCTTAGTTCAATAGAAGCATTAGCAGACTTAGGTGCTAGTATAAATTTAATGCCGTATTCACTATACACTAAACTAGACCTTGGAGAATTGAAACCAACAAGAATAAGCATACAACTAGCCGATCGATCAATAAAATATCCTAGAGGGATAATGGAGAACATGCTAGTTAAAGTTGGTACTTTAGTATTTCCAGTAGATTTTGTTGTTCTGGACATGGAAGAAGATTCTCAAGTTCCTCTCATATTAGGAAGACCATTCTTAAACACGGCTAAAGCAATGATAGACGTGTTTGGTAAGAAACTGACCCTAAGTATAGAGGACGAGAGTGTTACCTTTTCAGTTGATAGAGCAATGCAACAACCGCAATCTGCAGATGATACATGTTATTATATTCAAACTATAGATTCACATGCAGAATTGTTAGAAGAATTTCCAGAATTACAAGGAACAGGAGAATGTTCTTTAGGAGAAGGAACTGAACCAATTGATGAAGCTGAAATGTTAGCTACACTAATGGCTAATGGATATGAACCAACAACAGAAGAAATTCAAATGCTAAAAGAAGAAGACAGATATCGATATAAATCATTGATAGAAGAACCTCCGACATTAGAGTTAAAGCCACTTCCAAACCATTTGGAATACGCTTATTTACATTGTGAATCTGAATTACCTGTAATAATATCGTCTTCTCTTACTGAAAATGAAAAATCTCAACTCACTTCTGTGTTGAAAGCTCATAAACCAGCCATTGCATGGAAGATTCATGATATTAAAGGAATAAGTCCTTCGTATTGCACACATAAAATCCTTATGGAAGAAGGTCATAAAACGTATGTGCAACGCCAACGAAGACTAAATCCTAATATGCAAGATGTAGTTAAAAAAGAAATTATTAAACTGCTTGATGCAGGTTTAATTTATCCAATTTCTGATAGTCCATGGGTAAGCCCAGTTCAATGCGTGCCTAAGAAGGGTGGCATGACTGTTATTACAAATGTGAAAAATGAGCTTATTCCTACTAGGACTGTAACAGGATGGCGTGTATGTATTGATTATAGAAAATTAAATGACGCCACCAGAAAAGATCACTTTCCCTTACCTTTTATTGATCAAATGTTGGAAAGATTAGCCGAAAATAGTTATTATTGTTTTCTTGATGGTTTTTTCGGATATTTTCAAATTCCAATAGCACCCGAAGATCAAGAGAAAACCATGTTCACGTGCCCTTATGGTACTTTTGCTTACAAACGCATGCCATTTGGACTTTGCAACGCCCCTGCAACCTTTCAAAGGTGCATGATGGCGATTTTTCACGACATGATAGAAGAATGCATGGAAGTTTTCATGGATGACTTTTCAGTCTTCGGTGATACTTTTAAAACATGTCTAGTTAATCTGGAACGAATGCTTATTAGATGCGAACAATCAAATCTTGTACTTAATTGGGAGAAATGCCATTTCATGGTTAAAGAATGCATCCTTCTTGGTCATAAAATTTCAAAGGAAGGAATTGAAGTGGATAGAGCTAAAGTAGATGTAATTGATAAACTTTCACATCCCACCAATGTTAGAGGAGTTAGGAGTTTTTTAGGGCATGCCGGTTTTTACCGACGTTTCATAAAAGATTTTTCTAAAATTGCCACTCCTATGAATAAACTCCTAGAAAAGGATGCTCCATTCATCTTTTCAGATGAATGCATCAAATCTTTTAATATTTTTAAAGAGAAACTCACTAATGCGCCGATCATGATAACACTAAATTGGAATCTACCATTTAAACTTATGTGCGATGCAAGTGATTTTGCAATGGGAGCCGTTTTAGGACAAAGGATTGAAAAACGATTTCAACCTATATATTATGCTAGTAAGACGTTACAAGGAGCACAAACAAATTACACAACTACTGAAAAAGAACTCCTTGCTATTGTCTTTGCTTTTGACAAATTTCGTTCATATCTCGTTCTAGCAAAAACGGTGGTCTATACCGACCATTCTGCTCTTAGATACCTATTTTCGAAACAAGATGCTAAACCAAGATTAATCCGTTGGATCTTACTCTTACAAGAGTTCGATATTGAAATCCGAGATAAAAGAGGAGCAGAAAATCTCGCCGCCGATCATCTTTCTCGTCTTGAAAATCCCGAATTAGAAGTTCTAAATGAATCGGCCATACAAGACAACTTTCCTGATGAATATCTATTGAAGATAGATTATAATAAAATTCCATGGTTTGCAGACTATGCAAACTACTTAGTATGTGGATTCCTTGAAAAAGGATTGTCGTACCAAAAAAGAAAGAAATTCTTTAGTGATATAAAACACTATTTCTGGGAAGATCCACATCTGTTTAAAAGTTGTCCAGATGGAATAATACGCCGATGTGTATTCGGAGATGAAGCTAGTAAAATCTTAAACCATTGTCACACAGGACCAACAGGAGGGCATTATGGGCCTCAACTAACAGCAAGAAAAGTTTATGATGCTGGATTCTATTAGCCTACAATTTACAAAGGCGCACACCTTCTTTGCAAATCCTGTGATGCTTGTCAAAGGGCCGGAAAAATAAGTCAACGTGATGAAATGCCACAAAATGTCATTCAAGTATGTGAAGTATTTGACATTTGGGGTATTGACTTTATGGGTCCATTTCCAAAATCTCATAATAATCTCTATATTCTCGTAGCCATTGATTATGTATCTAAATGGGCGGAAGCACAAGCTCTCCCAACTAATGATGCACGAGTTGTAGTCAACTTTTTAAAACGTCTTTTTTCAAGGTTTGGAACACCGAAAGCTTTAATAAGTGATCGGGGAACTCATTTCTGTAATAATCAACTTGAGAAAGTTCTTAAAAGATATGGAGTAACTCATAAAATCTCCACCGCATATCATCCACAAACAAGTGGACAAGTTGAAAATACCAACCGAGCTTTAAAACGTATTCTAGAAAAAACCGTAGGATCAAATCCGAAGGAATGGTCCATAAAATTGGAGGATGCACTTTGGGCTTTTAGAACAGCCTACAAAACTCCAATTGGAACCACACCTTTTAGACTCGTTTATGGAAAAGCATGTCATCTTCCAGTAGAAATTGAACACAAAGTATTTTGGGCTTTGAAGACATGTAATATTGATTTACATGAAGCTGGACGTCTACGGTTAAGTCAACTAAACGAATTAGAAGAATTAAGACAAGAAGCATACGAAAATTCGTTAATCTATAAGGAAAGAACGAAGAAATGGCATGATAAAAGAATCAGAAGTTCAAAAGAATTCAAAGAAGGAGACAAAGTTCTTCTTTTCAATTCACGATTCAAGCTATTTCCTGGAAAATTGAAATCAAGATGGTCTGGAACATTCATAGTCAAAAGAGTTTTCCCATACGGAACAGTAGAATTAATAAATTCAAATGGGATTGAATTTAAGGTTAATGGTCACAGAGTTAAACACTACATAGATAGTCCAATGGAAGTCGACAACGAAGTTAATCACAATTTCGATACCACAGCTAACTAAGTGTGGGGAGAATCAAATCTTTTAAGGATTTTATGTATTTCTGATAGAGTTAGATTGTCTGTTTTCGTGTAGTTCTCGAAAATGGAACCCGAATGGTCTTTCCCTAGCAGACCCTAAAGAACTAGTCTTCTCCCCCCATTCTGAATTTTTATTTTTTTAGGTTTTTACGAAATGAAGACTTCCTGTGAACTAAACCATGGTCTAATGCTACACGCTTTGATCACTAAACGTAATAATGACACACTTCCGAGTGAACTAGTATCAGTAATCAGAGAAAGATTGGACGGAGTAAGAAAAGAATCTAGATGCGAAGATAATAAGTTACAATTTGGTAAAGGAAAATCAAAATCCGCAGCGAAAAGAAGAGCACGACACCTTGAAAAATGTCACAAATGCGGAAAATGGTCACATGGAGCTAAATGTTCAAATAATCAAACCTATTCAAACACCGAATTTGTTACTTTATGCAGAGACGGACCGTTCATATGTTTAGAAAAAAAAAACACTGAATGCTCGAGGTTACGCCTATGTAGCTATGAAAAACCAATTAAACCGACTATCTTATGAGTGAGATAGATCGTATCACTAAGAATACTATCTCACAGGTAAGTCTGTACAGTTTTTATTTTTATTTTTATTTTTAACCTTTTGATAATAAACGCTAATTTGTTCACTATAAAGTATTAAATTGGTATTGAATAAAATTAGGTTTGGCGACCGAAATTATTGATATCATTCAAAAATTTATTACATCACTGCGAAATTTAACGTTTATTCTTAAGGTATAAATATCTTTAATCAATCAACCCAAAATATTTCAAAAATTCGTCATGAGTTAAATTAGGTCATGGAACCGAAATTACTTTACCGAAAAGAGGGGCGCATATTTTTGATAATATTTGATTGATTAAAATGGGATAAAAAGCCAAAAAGATTTTTAATTTTATTTTTACCATGTTTTTAAAATTAATATATAAATCTTAAATTAATATTGTAAACTTTTTAAATTAATATATTTAAAATTGTAAATATTTGAACAATTGATATTTTTAAGTTTGTATGTATAAAAACAAAAATATAATATAAGTTTGGTGTGAATTTTTAATTTTATGCAAATTTAAATTTAAGTTTGGTGTGAATTTAAAAACAAAAATTTACTTTATTTCGTTAAGTTAAAAATATGATTTTTAAAATTCGTCGTAAGTTGAAGACTAGGTCGTTGAACCGAAATTGCTTTACCCGAGGGAGGGACGAGAACTTTTATTATCATTATTTTTAATCTTATTGAATTAAAGTATGCCAAAAACATTTAAAAAAACCCAAAAATCTAAGCTTTTAAAACAATCGTTTGAAAAAGACAAATTTTAAAATTTTATCGAGGGACGGACTAGGACCTTGATCCGAAACGACCTCATCCTAAAACAAAGGAAAACAAAATTTTAAATTTATATTATATTTGTTTTATAAGTTAAGGCTTATTAAAAAAAAAAAAAAAAAAAAAAAACCAAACACCGCGACTCGCGGAGTTTGAAGAACAAAAACACCGCAAGTCGCGGAGTTTGAAAAATACAGAAAAAAATAAAACGCTGGAAACAGATCAGTCCCTCACTCCACACCCACAAAACTGCGAAAAATAGCGAAAAACACTCCCAAAAATCGAAATTTTTCACCAAAAATCATCACATTTTTTGCTAAAATCATGTTGAGAAGGATGCTATCAAGGAATTACTCAAGGAAAATGGTAAATTTCTACACCTAAACACCATTTAATCCGAAAATTAGTGTTCTTGAGCAATTTTATACCCAATTCGATTTTGATGCTTTTTAGTGTAATTATGCTTAAATTGTTTATGTATTATGCTTATATAACCTAGATTGATGCTATTTAACATGATTAGAAGCTTTAAACTTCAAATTTTGAGTAATCTAGGGTTTGTGTTCTTGAGCAATTTGGGGCTTTTTGATATAAACAGGTTATGGCCGATTTTTGTCATGAATTGTTGCTAAATTGAGTAGTGTAACATGTTTAGGTAGTTAAATGATTCAAACTTTGAGCCTAAACATGATTTTGAGAATTAAAGTGGACTTTTTCAAGTCTAAAATTCATGAACTTGATTTTTGAGAGATAATGCCATTTGAAACTTGTTTAATTACTAGTAATGATTATTTTGACATGTTATTTGAGTTGAATGCTTATGAACTTGGCGAACATTTTCGTATATGCTTATTTGAAAAAGTGTAGATTTGATAAAAATATGAAAATGAGCATAAGTTTGATATAAATTGGACATGTCATTGTAATTATTTTGATTGATGATTTTGCTGACACTAATGCATATTTGGATGCACAAAAATTGTGTTTGATATGTTTTGCAGACTGAAAGGGGTGAATCTTCATCCCAAGCTCGCAATGCTCCTCCTGAGAATGCGGAACAACAGGATGTTGATAGCTATTATAAACAAGATATACCTCATCCAGTCATGACATTTTCAGATATGCACTTGGAAGATTTGCACCCGAACTTGAGATTTGACAGATGTTGGATAGATTATCCAAAATACCAAAGGGGCTTGCATACTCTTCATTCTAAACTTGTTGAAGTACCTAGGATAATAGAATGGGGACCATTAGAAGCTGTAGAATTGGCCAGGTCAATTAGAGAATTACTTACACAGAGGTATGGTAATTCTACTTTTAACGATTGGGTACGATTATTCAGCATGCGTAGACCTGTATATAAAGTATGGTGTGAAGAATTATTGTGTAGTATAGAAATAAATGATCGGGTAGTTAGTTTAACCGATCGATCTTTTATTAGATTTTTGTTAGGAGGTTCGATGCGCCACATGTCTTTACTAGACATGGCTCAGGCCTTACGTATATATACGCCTGAGGAGTTAGCATCTGCCGATTGTAGAGGGTTGATATTGAACGGTAGGAAAATTGATGAAAATTTTGATACGCATGGTGTATGGAGTCAAATGACTAGCCATCATCGATTTAAAGGGGGAAATTACTCTTATTTGGATATAAATAGAGCTGAGTTAAGAGTAATTCATAGGTTTTTAGCCAATTCGATTACACAACGAGGTAAGAATAAGGAAAAGGTAAATGAACAGGATTTGTTTTACCACATGTGTATTCGAGACCCACAAAGCGCTGTAAGTATACCTTATTGTGTGGGTTATTATTTATCAGCTATGGTTAGGGGGATGAGACCGCATAGCATAATAGGAGGTGGTATATTTATTACATTAATTGCTGAGTATCTCAATGTGGATATAAGTCGGGGGGGGGGGGGGGGATTATTAATCGAAGAACCAGAACCCCACGATACAATTGGTTTAAATGTATACCATGGTGCTAAAGTTTTGAAGAGGCGAAATAACGCCGCAGTACGATATAATGGTAGACATCCACAGGTTGAGAGAAACCAACAGCCAGGTAATGTGGGAGGGGGAAATGAAATGACATAAATGCAAAGGTTTATAGCTTCACAAGAGTATGAAAATGCTAGACATAGAGCATTTGAAGATTGGCAAGTTCATCAAAACCAAATCATAGCTCATTGCCAACATGTAGGTAGAAACTATATTCCTACTCCATCGCCCGTATTTCCTCCCTGGTCTATAGAGATCCAACCACCGTATCCTACGTATAACCCAGCCGAAGCATTCTATAACACATACGGTTATGCATGGAACCCCTACTGGAATCAGTATCATCCCTAGTCTACTTAGTTTTATTTATTTTATTATTTGTAATGTTGATACATTTAATACTTATGTTAATATTGTAATAGTTTTTTATAATTTTCTAACTTTTATTATTAGATTTTAATAATTTTTGAATGTGGGGTAATATACCAAACTTCAAAAATATGTATATATGTTTGCAGTTTATCTTATGTACACAACAGGGTAAAACAACACATTTTCAAAGACTGGCATTAAGTTCAGCAAAAGCAACTAATTTTGATGACAAGATGCAAAATATATGTGAAATAACAACAAGACGGAATGAACAAATGATGTGCACCATTTATCATTCAACACAAACAACAATATGTTTGGAAACTTTGGTAAAATTTAATCATTTCTACGCTAATCACCCTCAATAATTTAAATTGTTACTGATTTCTTGCAAATGAGGGCATTGCAAGATCTTAAGTGTGGGAAGCGGTTAAATTCTTTCGGATTTTTAAAATTTTTATCTTAAACACTTGGTTACCATTAAAAATACTAGTAAAGCAGTAGTTGTATTAGAATCTAGTGCTCTCTGATAACAAAGAACAGCCCTAGTCATATATACTGACTACCCAATTCTAGAAAAAAATTTCAAAATTTTCAATTAAATGAATTCAAAATCATGTTTATACATATTTATGAACGATAAAACTAGATTTTAACACCGAAATTATTGTTACCTTGGAAAGGACATAAATTGAGAAACAAACCAAAATTTTAGAATTCATTTAAAATGGAATAGAGGAAAACAAAAAGGAAAAATAAAAGCCAAGTGTGGGAAAATTTACCAAGTTATTTTAAACATATGTCACATATTTCTGTAACAAATAATTGAAAATACTTTTGTTTTGAACGATAATTAACAGTTTTACCCGATTTACTGTAAGAAAGATGGATCTACACGATGAATCAATTCCATCATTAAAAGGAAGTAAAGTCTTCTGAAAAAGAAACGCGCTTCTTGATTTAGGTCATGAAGTTGTCGTCCAGACCAGCTGTAGGTTGATGAAAAATCTAAAAAAGTCATCACTAAAATCAGCAGGAAATCCACGGACCCCAGCATCAAACAGGGTCGCTAAGTGGTCAGATTTATCCTAACCATGAGAAGGATTTATCTCGTACAATGGGGGGGCACCATGCAAATTAGCTTGATAAGACTAATGAATCAGATCCCCAGAAAGGATAATCTCCTTTAAAGATCAAAAATCAGCTTTTAAGACTGATATTACTCAATCCTAGAGATTGACCTTAAAGATTGAGAATTCAAACTCATGGAATTCAATGATATCTAAACTTGAGCTTGAACGAGAAAATATTTTGATCAAAAATTACAAACCGATTTGTTTTATGAAAACCTATTTTCAATGTGTTCATTACCATTGAACGTAAAATCCTAGGAATTCACCTGGAATTCATTAGGTCACCTTAACCAAATCGGGTGTCAACCGTAAGAACGGTGGTTGCATAGCATGGTCAAAGACAGGACCTTGTGCCAGACCGACAAATTATAAGGGTGAGCTTTACTATTGCTCCTACAAAGGATAGTAATTGCGTCCGACACGTTATAGACCATAATCAAAAGCATGTCAGGGGACATTGCCTTAACAGTTGCTTGTTCAACGCTTTCCTTTACAACCGGACGGTAGTTTACCGAAAGGTAATATACGGAGCAAGTATACTGGACGTGTTGCTTTCCTAATACAAAGTTAGCAAGTGGGTGACACAAAACCATAAGTTTTGAGCCAAAATTTTCAAATCTAAAACCCACCAAACCCACAAAAAGAATTTGCAAACACCGGTGAAGGGTTATTCCGGAAAACTTATCTAGGGTAAAAGCTAGATTTAATTTTCAAAAGATCAAATGTTTTCATAAAGATCCAATTTCCTTAATGGATCTAAATTTTTATAGTCATGTGGGACTGTAAACCATATCGTTACTACCATTGTTTATACCGCCGTATAGAAATCACTGATGTACAAAGTGTGAAGAATAAAGAAGTGATTCTAGTATTTCAAGACTATATTGCTTGAGGACAAGCAACGCTCAAGTGTGAGAATATTTGATAATGCTAAAAACGAACATATATTTTATAGCATTATTCCTCAAGAAAGACAAGCTTTTAGTTGCAATTGTTCTATTTACAAGTAATATTCATTTAAATAATAAAAGGTGAAGACAAAAGACAGATTCGACGAATTGAAGACGCAAACGACCAAAAAGCTCAAAAGTACAAAATACAATCAAAGAGGTTCCAATTATTGATAAGAAACGTCTCAAAATTACAAGAGTACAAGATTCAAAACGCAAAGTACAAGATATTAAATTGTACGCAAGGACGTTCGAAAATCCGGAACCGGGACCAGAGTCAACTCTCAACGCTCGACGCACCGGACTAAAAATTACAAGTCAACTATGCACATAAATATAATATAATATTTAAATAATTACTAAAATTATTTATATATTATATTTATTTATACAATCCGTCGACAAGCTAGGAGCCAAGGTTTGGTGAGCTGTAAAAACAAACTCCGCGACTTGCGGAGTTTGAAGAAGAAATGGACCGCGAGTCGCGGAGCTTCCCTGGACTAAAATCCCTATAAAAGCCAACGCAGTTCGATCATTTTTAATATCCAAAAATCCATCCTCTCTATATCTATACGTAATATTTATATTTATAATTTATATTTTAATTTGAATTTTAATTTTAATTCTAATAATAAGGGTATGTTAGCGAATGTTGTAAGGGTGTAAGTCGAAATTCTGTCCGTATAACGCTACGCTATTTTTAATCATTGTAAGTTATGTTCAACCTTTTTAATTTAATGTCTCGTAGCTAAGTTATTATTATGCTTATTTAATCCGAAGTAATCATGATGTTGAGCTAATTACTAAAATTGGGTAATTGGGCTTTGTACCATAATTGGGGTTTGGACAAAAGAACGACACTTGTGGAAATTAGACTATGGGCTATTAATGGGCTTTATATTTATTTAACTAAATGATAGTTTGTTAATTTTAATATAAAGATTTACAATTGGACGTCCCTATAAATAACCATATACACTCAATCGGACACGATGGGCGGGATATTTATATGTACGAATAATCGTTCATTTAACCGGACACGGAAATGGATTAATAGTCTATGGAATTATTAAAACAGGGGTGAAATTATGTACAAGGACACTTGGCATAATTGATAACAAAGTATTAAAACTTTGGGTTACACGCAGTCGATAACCTGGTGTAATTATTAAACAAAGTATTAAAACCTTGTTACAGTTTAAGTCCCCAATTAGTTAGAATATTTAACTTCGGGTATAAGGATAATTTGACGAGGACACTCGCACTTTATATTTATGACTGATGGACTGTTATGGACAAAAACTAGACGGACATATTAAATAATCCAGGACAAAGGACAATTAACCCATGGGCATAAAACTAAAATCAACACGTCAAACATCATGATTACGGAAGTTTAAATAAGCATAATTCTTTTATTTCATATTTAATTTCCTTTATTTTATATTTAATTGCACTTCTAATTATCGTACTTTTATTTATTGTTATTGTATTTAATTGCACTTTTATTTATCGTACTCTTTAATTATCGCAATTTTATTTTATCGCACTTTTATTTATCGTTATTTATTTTACGCTTTAAATTAAGTCTTGTATTTATTTTTAATATTTTACATTAGGTTTTAACTGCGACTAAAGTTTTTAAAATCGACAAACCGGTCATTAAACGGTAAAAACCCCCCTTTATAATAATAATATTACTTATATATATATATTTGTATTTTTATAAAATAAAACTAATATAGCGTTAAGCTTTGTTTAAAGATTTTTTTTTCCCTGTGGAACGAACCGGACTTACTAAAAACTACACTACTGTACGATTAGGTACACTGCCTATAAGTGTTGTAGCAAGGTTTAAGTATATCCATTCTATAAATAAATAAATATCTTGTGTAAAATTGTATCGTATTTAATAGTATTTTCTAGTAAAATTTAATAGTATTTTATACCCCTTAGCTCAACTATCAAGGACCCATTTGGACAACCTTCATTACTTGCTTACTTTCCGAGTCATACTTTACCGCTACTTTATCATTGTGAGTTATAGCATTCCCTTTTTACTTTAACTTATTTTTGGGAACTGAGAATACATGCGAATTTTATGTTTTACATACTAGGCACGAGTACTTAAACTTATATATGTGTGGGTTATACAATAGCAGAAACATTCCCTTTAGCTCGGTAACGTTTAGTCATTGGTTTTTGAACCGGTGAACGCGAATCTTAGATATGGATCCATAGGGTTTGACATCCCCACTCGGGCTAGTCGCGCTAGCATTTAACGAGTGTTTAATACTTCGTAGACATACGCACTTGCCAAGTGTACTTTCAGGGGGTATAAACATTAAGTTAGTTACCAAGTGCCCACGGTTAACATATACTTTATCATACTGTTTTGAAACGCTCTTTGTAGCACTGAAATCTCGTGGCCTACCTTACATACTGTTATACTTAAACTATAGCTCACCCACCTTTGTGTTGACGTTTTTAAGCATGTTTTTCTCAGGTGCTTAAGGTTATTTGCTTCCGCTGTCGTGCTAGTCTTGCCGTAGACACCCGCTGCTCTAGTTTTATCACCGCATGAACTGTTTTTCTTGCATTCAAACTTTCATACATTTGAAACTATGTTTTGTAACGACCTAAGGGTCACATACATTTATTCATGCTTGCTATTCGTAAAAGCATACTGTTGGTGTAAAACAATTGACGTCGGTTATGACGTCATCTTTTTTTTTTATCATGAATGCAACTTCTTTTATTACAGCATATAGTACTTAACCTTGTAATGATCCTGTTGTTGATGATTCGTACACGATGGTTTTGTACGGGGCATCATAAATACCTTCCCAATGCTCTTTACCCGGATTCGTTATAAACCGACTCACAACTCCCACTACATAAGCTATGTCTGGTCTTGAACAAATCATTGCATACATAATACTACCCACTGCCGACGCATACGGAATTTGAGCCATCTCCTCTTAGTCTACTTCCGTTGTAGGTGCTTGACTTTTCGTTAACTTTAAAGTACCGCCTAAGGCACGGATCTTGCCTTTGAATCACCCATGTTGAACCGCTCTAACACTTTCTCAATATACTTGGTTTGAGACAAAGTTAAAGTACCTTAAACTCGATTCCTTTCAATACTCATTCCGAGTATCCGTTTAGCAGCCCCTAAGTCTTTCATCTCGAACGCGTGAGACAACTTTCTCTTCAACCTGTTGATCTCTAACATATCCGAACCTGCAATCAACATGTCATCAACATAAAGTAACATTATAACATAGGAGGACTTAAATTTCTTCAAGTAACAACAATGATCCGAATCGCTTCCTGTAAAGCCACTCCTTGTCATAAATTCATCAAACTTCAAGTACCATTGCCGTGGTGCTTGTTTTATCCCATACACACTTTTCTTCAATTTGCAAACCCATCTCTCTTTACCAACTACCTCGAAGTCCTTTGGTTGCACCATATAAATCTCCTCTTTAAGATCCCCATGTAAAAATGCGGTCTTTACATCTAACTGTTCTAGATGTATGTCATCAGCAGCAACAATACTCAAAACCTGTAACGACCCGTCAAAATCGCTATTGATGCGATACGCTATTCATTGATTTCATAGTGAGATTTTGACCTCTATATGATATGTTTTGTAAACATTGCATTCTTTTGAAAAGGCACACCATAAATGAATATATAAATCCAAGGTTTTCGACATCTGATGATTTCTACGTATAGATAATCACCGTAAACAATAGTTTACAATACTACATCCGTTGACAATACAGTCAAAATAAGTTACATGGTGATGATTTTGTGAATGCAAAGTTTTCTCGAATAAAGCATGTATGACTCCATGCACATAGCTTGTATAACGTATAACAAACAGCGGAAGACTTCTAGGAACCTGAGAATAAACATGCTTAAAAGTGTCAACACAAAGGTTGGTGAGTTCATAGTTTTAATGTTGCACATAATCTGTATATAAAGGTGGATCACAAGATTTCAGTTGTTTCATCCAGAAACTGTGACGACCCCGTCAAAACACTTAACGGATCCGTCAGTTGGTCCCATAGCTTGATCGGACTTAAATGAATTAAATAAACAAAGTTGCATTCTTTTATTTCAAAATGTTGCCCAAAAAGGAAACAAACCCAATTAAGTAGTTTAAAATCAACCAACCATAGTAATGAACCAAAAGTTGACACAAAACATTGCCAACAAACCCACAATTTAAATTATCCAAAATAGAATGCAAACTTAAGTTTCATAAATAGTTTCATAAAATCTGCCCAAATGCATGCAGACTCTTCTAACAACAGCGGAAGCATCAAATAACTCAAGTACCTGTGAAAACATGCAAGTAAACTGTCAACACAAAGGTTGAGTGAATTATAGGTTTAAATAAATAAGTAAACTTTAGACCACAAGATTTAAAAATGTTAGAAAACATTAAACATTATTCCATTATCAATGAGCCACCTGGTAACCACTTAACCCTTTATTTACCCTTGCCAAACACAATAAAAATATACACTTGGACAGTGTATCTACAACAAATTACGAAGTACTAAACATTCCGATAAACAAATTGCTAGCACGACTAGCTCGAAATGGGGTTGTCAAACCCGATAGATCTATCCGTAGGATTCGCGTTCACCGGTAGAAACCAATGATTACAGTTACCAGACTAGGGAATATTTTTGTCCAACTCACAATGAATAATTAAATTTAACTGTTACTTGTGTCTAACCGTAAATAAAAATATGCATGTAATCACATCCCAAAAAGTATACTTTGAAAAGTATGTAAAAACGGGACTATAACTCACCTTAAATAGCAACTGAAGAAATCTCACAAACAAGCGAACAGCAAGTAAAGTAAAGTGATCAAGAAAGATCACAACGCCGACCTATAAATAAAGCAGGTCGAAATAAATAACTAACTTAGGTCAAGTCTTAGTATGATAGCTATTGTACATGTTGCAAGTAGACATAGAACATTACTCAGCAAGCATCGGTTTGATTGGAACAGCATAAGGACACACGCTTTCTATTTTTGGAAAGTTTCTATTTTTGGAAAGTTTCTATTTTTGGAAAGTTTCTATTTTTGGAAAGTTTCTATTTTTGGAAAGTTTTGAAGTTAGGAAAGTTTCCTTATTTAGAAAGTCAACAGAAGTCAACTGAAAGTCAAAGTCAACCGAAAGTCAACTCAAAAGTCAACCTCGGTCAAACATAGTCAACATTAATTTTAAAAGTGTAAGTTATAATAATAACATAGGTTATAATGTTATTTAAAGTCAAAAGTGTATAATGATGTCTTAACATAAGTTTAATTAAATAAAATGAATTATTAAAGTTAATATAAGTTGAAATGTTATAATTAGTACGACATAAGTATTTAAATAAATTAATTAAATACTAATCATAATATAAGTATTATTAATAATAATAATTTTTAAATTATATCATAAGTATTTTTAATTAATAATGAATTATTAATCATATCATAAGTTTCTAATTAAAATTATTAAATCATAAGTATTTAATAATTAAATCATAATTAAATAATAATTAAGTCTTATAATAATTAAATAATTATTTAATCTTTATTATAAGTCTTTTAATAATTTCTCAAAAACAAATTTAATACTTATCATAAGTATTTTCCTTTAATAATAAAAGTATTATTAATCATAAGTTTAATTAAAATGTTAATTAAATCATAATTAATAATTAAATGATATAATAAATATTTATATCATAAGTTTTAAATAATAATAATTACTTCTTTTATCATAAGTTTATTAATTAATAATGAAATCCATTAATTTTAACATAAGTTTAATCATTAACCATAAGTTTTAAGTTTAAAAGTTCATCGGGTCGTATCTTGAGCCCCGGGTGTCGGTTTCGGGCGAGCCACATATGCATTTCCGCCTACTCAAACCACCCAACACAATTATGAACTCAAGAACACTCCAAGAACAGTCCCTAGGTCGTGGATATCAGCCATGACCACACTTGGGAAAATCAATTTACTCAAAACAGTAATTTAGGCACAACGGGTGAACCGTGGCTCGGATTTAGGTGACCCGAACATGAAAATTCGTCCCACCATCAGTCCTAACCAAATGACACACCCTAAAGACACCAAGGATGGTCACAAAGTCGGACCCAACCTTGTTCATGCCAAGAACACCTTTCAATCTTTAACAAAAACCAAATTAAGCATATCTAGGGCTCCGAGAATCGAAACGACATGAATCCGGAGTCTAAAATTAATGTTTTGATGAGAGGAACTCATTTATATACTTTATTTTAACATTTATATCAGTTACAAAGTCAGAAAACATGAATCAAACTGCTGTCCAAAATTTACAAACCGAAAACATATGCAAACGAGTAATTCTATGCCTCCAAACAACATTACAACAACTAATATACATCATACTAATAATATAAACTCAAAATACAGAAATATAAATAAAAATGAAAAGTTATAGGGTTAGGGTTTATACCCAAATCGAGAATCAAAGTATGTAATCGAGTAGAGAACGAAGAGGAGAACACGTTTATGTAGATGATCTCTTGATCCAAGCTTTAAAAAAAAAGATGATGATGATTATAGTGGTGGTGGGTGACGGCCAAAGAGGGAGGGAGAGGAGGAATTGAGAGAATTTTGGTGCAATTAGGTTTTTAGGGAAATTAAGGTGAAGTGTAAATGAAAAAAAAAGAAAATAAGGGAATGGCACTCCCCCCTCATGGGGTTTGGCCGAATTTGGGATGGGGTGGGCCCCATGGTGGGCCAACTTTCTTAAATGATAAATCCTTGTGGCCCGAAAGCCCGAACGAAACCCGAAACGCGAAAACACGCTTACGCGATTAAAAATCCGGAAAAATAACAAACGCGCGACGAAAAATAAATATAAATACACCTATGAATAATATGATCATAAAATATCATATTTAAAATATTTAGGATTTAAAAATCCTGAAAGCTCGACCGTTGGTTTTAAAACCGAAAAGATTCGCCGGATAGAAATCCGCGAGACGTAGAAACGTATAAATTAAAATATGAATACATATATTCATATAACACATAATAATTAATATATATATATTATTACAAAAATAATAATATAGGTCATAGAAATGACGTGGCACACTAACAGTTAACGGTCGTTAAATAATTAACGGAAAAAGATAACGGAAAAAGTAGGGTCGTGACAGTACCTCCCCGTTACGGAAATTTCGTCCCGAAATTTAAGCAGGCGCAGGGGTTGACTCGTCATCTGAGAACAAATGCGGGTACTTCTGCTTCGTTTGGTCTTCACGCTCCCAAGTGAACTCGGGACCGCGTCTAGCGTTCCATCGGACCCGAACAATAGGAATTCTGCTCTGTTTAAGAGTCTTAACCTCTCGGTCCATGATCTCAACTGGCTCCTCAATAAAATGCAATTGCTTGTCAACTTGAAGTTCCTCCAAAGGAATAGTCTGATCAAATTCAGCCAAACACTTCTTTAAGTTCGAAATATGGAAAACATCGTGAACAGCACTGAGTTCTTGTGGCAACTTCAAACGATAAGCCACCGGTCCAACTCTTTCAATGATCTCAAACGGTCCCACGAAACGAGGACTTAACTTCCCTCTTTTACCAAAACGAATAACACCCTTCCAAGGCGAAACTTTTAACATAACACGATCACCAACTTGAAATTCAACATCTTTCCTTCCTTTGTCGGCATAACTCTTTTGCCGACTTCTAGCAGTTCTCAACCTTTCTTTAATTTGCACAATCTTCTCAGTAGTCTCGTGAATAATCTCTGGACCTGTAAGTTGAGCATCCCCAACCTCATTCCAACAAATAGGAGACCTACATTTCCTACCGTACAAAGCTTCAAACAGTGCGGCTTTAATACTTGCGTGATAACTGTTGTTATAAGAAAACTCAGCTAACGGCAAATACTTATCCCACCCATTCCCAAAATCAATCACACAAGTTCGCAACATATCTTCTAATGTCTGAATGGTCCTCTCACTTTGACCATCCGTTTGAGGATGATGAGCGGTGCTCATATCCAATCTAGTGCCCAAGGCTTCTTGCAACGATTGCCAAAATCTCGATACAAATCGACTATCTCTGTCAGAAATAATAGAAACGGGAACACCATGCCTCGAAACAATCTCTTTCAAATACAAACGGGTGAGTTTCTCCACGGAATCGGTTTCCCTAATCGGCAAAAAGTGAGCTGACTTAGTGAGTCGATCTACAATCACCCAAATCGCATCATAACCACCCGAAACTCTTGGTAACTTAGTGATAAAATCCATAGTGATACCTTCCCACTTCCACTCGGGAATTTCTGGTTGTACCAACAATCCGGACGGTTTTTGATGTTCAGCTTTGATCTTAGAACAGGTCAAACACTTAGACACATACTTAGCTATGTTACCCTTCAAATTATGCCACCAATACAGCTCCTTAAGATCCTGATACATCTTCCCTGAACCAGGATGAATAGAGTATCTAGACTTATGAGCCTCATCTAAAATCAACTGTCGAAGACCTCCAAACTTCGGAACCCAAAGACGTCCCGCAAAGTATCTAGTTCCATCAGCTCGAACTTCAAACTTCTTAGCTACTTTGGCTACATTCCCTTTCACAAAATTCTCCTCCTTTAAGGCTTCTTGTTGTGCCTCAAGAATCTGCCTAACGAGGTTTGATCTAACTGTCATATTCAAAGCTCTAACCCTTCGTGGTTTAGCCCTTTCTTTACGACTCAAAGCATCAGCCACAACATTGGCTTTACCCGGATGATACAAAAGGTCACAATCATAATCATTCAACGTCTCAATCCATCTTCGTTGTCTCATGTTCAAATGTTTTTGATCGAGAATATGTTGAAGACTCTTATGATCGGTGTACACAGTACTCTTAACACCTAAAAGATAGTGTCTCCAAATCTTCAGTGCAAAAATAACAGCTCCCAACTCTAAGTCATGAGTTGTATAGTTCTGTTCGTGAACCTTCAACTGACGTGACGCATACGCAATAACCTTCTTTCGTTGCATCAAAACGCAACCATAGCCTTGTCGTGATGCATCGCAATAAACAACAAAATCATCATTACCCTCCGGTAGAGACAATATCGGAGCGGTAGTCAGTTTCTTCTTCAAAATCTGAAAAGCATTCTCCTGTTCATCCTTCCACTCATACTTTTTCCCCTTATGCGTTAAAGCAGTCAGAGGTTTCGCTATACGAGAGAAATCCTGGATGAACCTTCGATAGTAACCTGCCAATCCTAAGAACTGACGAATTTGAGTAGGAGTTTTCGGAGTTTCCCACTTTTCAATCGCCTCAATTTTAGCAGGATCAACTTGTATTCCTTGTTTGCTAACAATGTGACCAAGGAACTGAACTTCTTTTAACCAAAATGCACACTTAGAAAACTTAGCGTACAACTCTTCTTTCTTTAACAAATCAAGCACTAACCTCAAATGTTCTTCGTGCTCTTCATCACTCTTAGAATAGATAAGAATGTCATCGATGAAAACTATAACGAACTTGTCCAGATAGGGTCTGCACACACGGTTCATGAGGTCCATGAACACAGCAGGTGCATTCGTCAATCCGAACGGCATAACAAGAAATTCAAAATGACCATAACGGGTGCGAAAAACAGTTTTTGAAACATCAGATTCCTTAACACGCAACTGATGATAGCCAGAACGAAGATCAATCTTTGAATAAACAGAAGAACCTTGAAGTTGATCGAACAGATCATCGATTCTCGGAAGAGGATAACGATTTTTAACAGTAAGTTAATTCAACTCACGATAATCAATACATAAACGAAAAGAACCATCCTTCTTTTTAACAAACAGAACAGGAGCTCCCCAAGGGGACGAACTCGGACGAATAAAACCTTTGTCTAACAACTCACGGAGTTGACTCGACAATTCTTGAAGTTCGGAAGGCGCAAGACGATAAGGAGCACGTGCTACAGGAGCAGCACCGGGAACAAGATCAATTTGGAATTCTACCGCGCGTTGCGGCGGAAGGCCAGGTAAATCATCGGGAAACACTTCGGAAAAATCCCTAACAATGGGAACATCATCAACGTTCATCACTTCTTTACTAGGATCAACAACATGAGCAAGAATAGCATGACAGCCCTTACGGAGATGTTTACAAACTTTCATACAGCTAATAAGGTTTAACTGTGCGCATTTCTTATCTCCATAGACCATCAGTGGCTCTCCAATAACATCAGTAACACGAATAGCCTTATCATAACAGACGATCTCGGCACGGTTCGCGGACAACCAATCCATACCAATAACAACATCAAAACTACCAAGTTCAATTGGTATCAAATCTATGTCAAAATCCCTACCACCCAAATTAATGTTACATTTACGGTGTACAGTCTTAGCAGTAAGTTCTTTACCATTAGCTACTTCAACAACATAAGTATTGTCTAAGGGAGTTAACGGTGTTTTGATCTTTGGACTTAACTTATTCGACACAAAACTTAATTCAGCCCCTGAATCAAATAGAACATAAACTGATAAATCGTTGACTGAGAACGTACCAGTAACAAGCTTAGGATCCTCTTCAGCATCCTTTGCATTAATGTTGAACGCTCGGCCGCGTGCAGTCTCGGCAGTCTTCTTATTCGGACAGGCATCTCGAAAATGCCCCGACTTCCCACACTCATAACAAACCCTTGGATTACCTCCATTATTCGATTTCCCATTACCGTTACCGTTACCACCTCTATTACCAACATTATTATTATTACCACCAGTCGCGGGAGTAGCAGACCCCGGCAAAAGCACTGTACAATCTTTAGCAATGTGCCCTTACTTAGAGCACCTCTTACAAGTAACTGTGCAGTAACCATCATGAGCTTTATAGCAACGAGGACACACACGCTGATTTCTGTTATTAGCACCTGAGGTATCCTGTTTCTTCTGCTGACCCTGGTTTTGATTGCGGTTGTTATCCCACTTTCGTTTCCCATTATCAGCCTTCTTGACAACCTCCTCACTACTTTCAACAACTGTAGTCTTGCTTCTTCTCAACACCTTGTCATTAAGTTTGTGGGCCATAGACATAGCTGCCTCAATAGTCTGGGGTTTACTGGACTCAACCCCGTGTTCAATCTTCTCGGACAAACCATCAATGTAAGCCTCAATTTTGCGGTCCTCATCCGCATAAACCCTAGGACACAGCAAAGTTAACTCGAAAAACCTTCGTTCATAGGCATCTAACTCGGTGCCATGCATTTTCAAATTCTTGAGCTCAACCTCTAGCTTCTTAAGCTCACCTCGAGGTCTATAGCGGGTGATCAATCTTTCCTTAAAATCATTCCAGGCCAAACCATAAGCTACATCGCTTCCCAAACTACTAACCAGATTGTTCCACCATGTCAAGGCACTATCCTTGAGAGTGCAACTAGCGAAACTAACTTTGTCCTCTTCACGGACCCGACTGACCCTGAAAATAGATTCGATTTTCTCGAACCAACGAGTAAGCCCTATTGGTCCTTCCGTACCACTGAATTCTTGGGGTCGACCAGCCATAAAAGTTTTGTGGGAGCATCCCACGTTGTTGTTCACATTGGCGTTAACATTAGCATTTGCTGCCATAGCAGCAGCAATTCCTTCATTGATCAGGCGTTGCATACGCGCTTCAGTGGACTCTCTTGGAGGCATGATCTTCAAAATAGAATAACACATCGTTAGTACCAAGAATAATACTAGTGTCATAAAGGAATAGATCAAAACACGAAAATACTAACCATTAAGATATTAGTCAACTAACACTATGAGTAATAACATGACAGTTATGATTGTTATAGAAATAACCATCACATGCATACATATTTTATGATAACATCATACAACATACATAGCACCTAACATACATGAACATATATTACGCATAATATAACATGCCAAGAGCCATAATATTAGAAATAAAACATGATAATAGACGTCATAAAAATAACCATCCATACATAATGAAAAAAAAATATCCCATAACAAAATCTTAATAAAATCCTCGGCAAAACGCCGTACATTACCCAAAATGTATGTATGAAAAGGACATTAAGTCTGATGAAATAGATAATCAAAATGAATAATCATATCACATTCGCTTAGAGCGGGTGTGATGAGCTGGTCCAGCATGAGTCTCGGGAGGATCCTCATACTTACGCAACTTCCCTTTCACAACTTCCAACTCTTCCTTCAACACACGAACAGTGCTCTCGAGAGCCTCGAACTTAGCATTAACTTCTCGATCACGCTTACGGTTCGCATCCTCAACCCTATGCTTGAAAGTGATAAAGTTACCCATGTCGGCACGGATCTCGTCCATAACTTCATTATGTGGCAAAGTGCGCAAACAATCACTAAGGGCGTTAATACGTGTCACCTCAATATAAGCCCGGTTCATATGAGTAATGGTAGAAAAATAGTAATGAACAGGATCATCGATCTCTGGTTGATTAGCACGACGTCTAGCAGGAGACGGTGGAGCAGGAGCAGCAACAGAGTTATCGCTCGAAGTCGACATCTGCAAACAGCAAAACCGCAAACCACATACTAAAAAGATATGAAAGCTAATAATATAACTTATACGAAATGAAATGCATAATAATGCTATAGCAAAAAGGTCGGGCTGTAGACTAGACTCTAATGCACCCTAATAACCACGGGTTGACCACATTAAGACCGCCTAGTTCCCTACAACCAGAGCTCTGATACCACATGTGACGACCCCCTCAAAACACTTAACGGATCCGTCAGTTGGTCCCATAGCTTGATCGGACTTAAATGAATTAAATAAACAAAGTTGCATTCTTTTATTTCAAAATGTTGCCCAAAAAGGAAACAAACCCAATTAAGTAGTTTAAAATCAACCAACCATAGTAATGAACCAAAAGTTGACACAAAACATTGCCAACAAACCCACAATTTAAATTATCCAAAATAGAATGCAAACTTAAGTTTCATAAATAGTTTCATAAAATCTGCCCAAATGCATGCAGACTCTTCTAACGACAGCGGAAGCATCAAATAACTCAAGTACCTGTGAAAACATGCAAGTAAACTGTCAACACAAAGGTTGAGTGAATTATAGGTTTAAATAAATAAGTAAACTTTAGACCACAAGATTTAAAAATGTTAGAAAATATTAAACATTATTCCATTATCAATGAGCCACCTGGTAACCACTTAACCCTTTATTTACCCTTGCCAAACACAATAAAAATATACACTTGGACAGTGTATCTACAACAAATTACGAAGTACTAAACATTCCGATAAACAAATTGCTAGCGCGACTAGCTCGAAATGGGGTTGTCAAACCCGATAGATCTATCCGTAGGATTCGCGTTCACCGGTAGAAACTAATGATTACAGTTACCAGACTAGGGAATATTTTTGTCCAACTCACAATGAATAATTAAATTTAACTGTTACTTGTGTCTAACCGTAAATAAAAATATGCATGTAATCACATCCCAAAAAGTATACTTTGAAAAGTATGTAAAAACGGGACTATAACTCACCTTAAATAGCAACTGAAGAAATCTCACAAACAAGCGAACAGCAAGTAAAGTAAAGTGATCAAGAAAGATCACAACGCCGACCTATAAATAAAGCAGGTCGAAATAAATAACTAACTTAGGTCAAGTCTTAGTATGATAGCTATTGTACATGTTGCAAGTAGACATAGAACATTACTCAGCAAGCATCGGTTTGATTGGAACAGCATAAGGACACACGCTTTCTATTTTTGGAAAGTTTCTATTTTTGGAAAGTTTCTATTTTTGGAAAGTTTCTATTTTTGGAAAGTTTTGAAGTTAGGAAAGTTTCCTTATTTAGAAAGTCAACAGAAGTCAACTGAAAGTCAAAGTCAACCGAAAGTCAACTCAAAAGTCAACCTCGGTCAAACATAGTCAACATTAATTTTAAAAGTGTAAGTTATAATAATAACATAGGTTATAATGTTATTTAAAGTCAAAAGTGTATAATGATGTCTTAACATAAGTTTAATTAAATAAAATGAATTATTAAAGTTAATATAAGTTGAAATGTTATAATTAGTACGACATAAGTATTTAAATAAATTAATTAAATACTAATCATAATATAAGTATTATTAATAATAATAATTTTTAAATTATATCATAAGTATTTTTAATTAATAATGAATTATTAATCATATCATAAGTTTCTAATTAAAATTATTAAATCATAAGTATTTAATAATTAAATCATAATTAAATAATAATTAAGTCTTATAATAATTAAATAATTATTTAATCTTTATTATAAGTCTTTTAATAATTTCTCAAAAACAAATTTAATACTTATCATAAGTATTTTCCTTTAATAATAAAAGTATTATTAATCATAAGTTTAATTAAAATGTTAATTAAATCATAATTAATAATTAAATGATATAATAAATATTTATATCATAAGTTTTAAATAATAATAATTACTTCTTTTATCATAAGTTTATTAATTAATAATGAAATCCATTAATTTTAACATAAGTTTAATCATTAACCATAAGTTTTAAGTTTAAAAGTTCATCGGGTCGTATCTTGAGCCCCGGGTGTCGGTTTCGGGCGAGCCACATATGCATTTCCGCCTACTCAAACCACCCAACACAATTATGAACTCAAGAACACTCCAAGAACAGTCTCTAGGTCGTGGATATCAGCCATGACCACACTTGGGAAAATCAATTTACTCAAAACAGTAATTTAGGCACAACGGGTGAACCGTGGCTCGGATTTAGGTGACCCGAACATGAAAATTCGTCCCACCATCAGTCCTAACCAAATGACACACCCTAAAGACACCAAGAATGGTCACAAAGTCGGACCCAACCTTGTTCATGCCAAGAACACCTTTCAATCTTTAACAAAAACCAAATTAAGCATATCTAGGGCTCCGAGAATCGAAACGACATGAATCCGGAGTCTAAAATTAATGTATTGATGAGAGGAACTCATTTATATACTTTATTTTAACATTTATATCAGTTACAAAGTCAGAAAACACGAATCAATCTGCTGTCCAAAATTTACAAACCGAAAACATATGCAAACGAGTAATTCTACGCATCCAAACAACATTACAACAACTAATATACATCATACTAATAATATAAACTCAAAATACAGAAATATAAATAAAAATGAAAAGTTCTAGGGTTAGGGTTTATACCCAAATCGAGAATCAAAGTATGTAATCGCGTAGAGAACGAAGAGGAGAACACGTTTATGTAGATGATCTCTTGATCCAAGCTTTAAAAAAAAAAGATGATGATGATTATAGTGGTGGTGGGCGACGGCCAAAGAGGGAGGGAGAGGAGGAATTGAGAGAATTTTGGTGCAATTAGGTTTTTAGGGAAATTAAGGTGAAGTGTAAATGAAAAAAAAAGAAAATAAGGGAATGGCACTCCCCCCTCATGGGGTTCGGCCGAATTTGGGATGGGGTGGGCCCCATGGTGGGCCAACTTTCTTAAATGATAAATCCTTGTGGCCCGAAAGCCCGAACGAAACCCGAAACGCGAAAACACGCTTACGCGATTAAAAATCCGGAAAAATAACAAACGCGCGACGAAAAATAAATATAAATACACCTATGAATAATATGATCATAAAATATCATATTTAAAATATTTAGGATTTAAAAATTCCGAAAGCTCGACCGTTGGTTTTAAAACCGAAAAGATTCGCCGGATAGAAATCCGCGAGACGTAGAAACGTATAAATTAAAATATGAATACATATATTCATATAACACATAATAATTATTATATATATATTATTACAAAAATAATAATATAGGTCATAGAAATGACGTGGCACACTAACAGTTAACGGTCGTTAAATAATTAACGGAAAAAGATAACGGAAAAAGTAGGGTCGTGACATTATCAAAATATTCTACAAGATTGAGAACCCTGGTAACTAAACTTAACGTATATATAATAAGTACCCCTGTTTTAACATACATGCAACCAACATGTACAATACACACAAACCAGCGTGTACTAAACTCAAATAGCATATGTCCGCTTTATAGTTCAGGCTAGGGTCTCTATACCTGGAACGGACGGGGATGTCAAGCCCTATGGGTCCATATACAACTATTCACGCCCACCAGTTCTTATAACTTGCAGTTACTAGTTACCAAAGCTAAGGGATTTTCGGTTCAAACTCAGTGTAGAATTTAGTATGTACTTGTATCCATTGCATTTAAAATAAAGTGCATGTATTCTCAGCCCAAAAATATAGATTGCAAAAGCAATTAAAAAGGGATCTATAAACTCACAATACTGTATTTCGTAGCAATTATGCACATGACGGCACTGAACAAGTGCAGGGTTGGCCTCAGATTCACGAACCTATATTAGTATATGTTGATCAATAACTGTCTAACAAGCTAGGCCAGGTCATAGTGTATCACAAATTCTAATGCTCGAGACCGACATGCAAAAGTTAACAAAAGTCATTTCAAAAAGTCAACTTTGACAATTGTTTAACAAAACGAGATGTGTCTTATATAAGAATTCATTTACTCGACTAGTAATATTCAAAAATCCAATTTATTAATCTTATAAACAAGTTGTTTAAATATTAATTGTAGATTCAAAAGCAATTTCAATTAACGTCAATCATAATTCAGTTGACCATAACTTTTAATTCGTTCATCGAAATCACGCGATTTCTAAATGAAAAGTTATTAATTTTTCGCCAGCTTTCCAACAACATGCATATCATATACTTTATATCAGTAGTACATGTATTAAATTCATGATTCGTCATAAAACTACCTAACGACAACATTTAGCATACAAGCATGTATAAACATATATACTCGAGCATTAGACATGGATACCCTATTAATATATAAAAGATAAGATATGAATGATCACGTATCAATATTGTGATTCAATATTGCAGGAAAGTACGTAGACGCAACGGAAATGATAAATGAAAGGTTAGCCTTTGATTCACCCATGGTACCCACGAACATTACCCATACCCTCCATAGTTATAACCCATAATTTCCCTAGCTTCATCCCGCTCAAAAACCCTTTTTTGAAAATAACTTGCTCATGACCTCCTCGTAGTATTTTATGTATAATAATAATACTACTACTAATAATAATAATAATAATAATAATAATAATAATAATAATAATAATAATAAAATAATAAATAAATTATTACGGAGTATTAAGATAGATAGATGGATTGTAAAATGAAAACTTAAACCAGAATCAGAATTCGTTCGATATATATAGAATAATTATAATAATATAATAATATAAATATAATATAATAATATAATAAAGTAATAATATAATAATAATATAGAATCAAACGTGGGATTTAAAAGCCGCCCATGTTTTGTCATTTCTACCGACAGTTTTCACGGACCGGTATTTCGTACTCTGTTGCTAATAATTGACGAGTAAAAGTATAAATAAAAAGAATTCCACTTTTTATAATTGAATACATATATCTATTTTGGTCTTAAGCTTTATAAAATTAGTTGTAAAAAGGTCCATTTATTTATAAAATTACTATATACGTTCGATGTAGAGTGTACGTACTAGTCTGCTGATCATTCTGTGCCACCGTGAATTATTGAATTCGTTTAATTCAAACGAGTTAACGAATTTTAATATTTTTAAAAGTCATATTTATTAAATACTTCAGGGATATTTTATGTAACTTATAATTAATAATTTCTATCATATCGCTTTCATGTGAATAGTAAAATTAATTAATTTCGTTTCATTTACTATTCATATGAATAGTAAATGAATTAATTTCGATTCAACTATTTAAGTTACGTTGTTGTACGTTGTGCTTTACAACTTGTACATCTTTGATTTAACTTCGTGTCTTTTTAAAAACTAAAAAAAAATACATCATAAAAATAAAACGATTATATACGTAAACTTTTTAATTCGAAACTGCATCATTCAATAGTAAATTTTTATCATTTCGTATATAAATATTATTCGCATGTTTCCGTATATATGTGTGTGTGTGTGTGTATATATATATATATATATATATATACACAATTATATAATTATCACAAGTTACGACGTTCGTGAATCGTCGGACAAACAGGGTGGTCAACTGTTATATAAAAACTCATTTTCAAAAGTTTTAAAACTTGTCAAAATTCATTGCTTATCATGTTGGAAACATTAAATCATAACGAGAATTTGGTTCAAATTAAGTCAAAATTTCCGGGTCGTCATAAAACCAATCGAATAGTAGTAATCTTCACAACCGGCGAAAAAATCTCATTATAGTCAACTCCTTCCCTTTGTTGAAACACCTTAACTACCAACCGAGCTTTGTACCGCTTTTTCCCGTTCAACTCATCTTTGACCCGAAAGACCCATTTACTGTGCAACGCCTTTTTCATTAGAGGTAATTTCACTAAAGACCATGTCTTATTCTTGATAAGTGACCCCATATCTTCTTTCATAGCAAGCTCCCACTGTATAGATTCTTTGGATTGTCTTGCTTCAAAATAACTCTTGGGTTCACCATTCTCGGTATAGAGCAAATAGTTTGATGATGGAGAAAAGCTAACAGTAGGTTTGGGCGTTCTACTAGAGCGTCTCAATGGTGGAGTAACGGGTGGTGGTGATCGAGTTAAGTCACCATCATCCCCACCAATAGAGCTCTCATCATTTTCGGAGCTAGCACCACTCTTCGAATCATCTCCATCACTTTGATCCTCACCATCAATTGGCAATTCAATAGTTCCCGAACTCCCACTAGAACCTGTATTAACATCAATAAACTTATCAAGCACAACCGGACTATGATTAGAATTAACCGTTACCTTGGTGCCATACAACGAGCTTTCATCAAAAGTAATATCTCTACTACGAATCACCTTCCTTGCCTCATTGTCCCAACACCTATAACCCATGTCATCCAATCCATACCCGATAAAAGTACACTTTCTCGAGTTAGCTTCAAGCTTGTCTTTGTCAATGTCTTTGGTTTTCACATACACATTACAACCGAAAATCCTTAAGTGAGCCAAACTCACCTTTTTACCGGTTCACTCTTCTTCTGGAATTTGAAACTCTAACGGTGTTGAGGGTCCCCTGTTAATCAAATAAGTTGCCGTATTCACAGCATCTGCCCAAAACATCTTGGGTAGACCCGCATGTAACCTCATACTTTTAGCATGCTCATTAAGTGTACGGTTCATGCGTTCGGCAACCCCATTGTGCTGTAGTGTTTCTGGAACAGTTTTCAACATACGAATACCATGTTCCACACAATAGTCTTTAAATTCTTTACTGCTGTATTCTCCTCCATTGTCAGATTTTAAGCACTTAACTTTCAAGTTAGTCTCGTTTTCAACAGCAGCTCTCCACACTTTAAAAGTAGAAAACACATCAGATTTAACTTTGAGAAAATAAACCCATACCTTTCTTGTGGAGTCATCAATGAAGGTGACATAGTAGCGAGAACCACCATGCGACTCAACCGTTGTAGGTCCATAGACATCGGAATGAACAAGTTCAAGCTTCTCCTTCTTTGGCGCAGTTCCCGATTTCCCGAATGATACCTTCTTTTGTTCCCCCATAGTACATGGCTCACAAAACCCGATATCCACTTTCTTCAAACTCGGAATCTTCCTATTAGAAACCAGCAACTTCATCCCCTTCTCACTCATATGCCCTAATCTTCGGTGCCATAGAGTAGAATCGGCCCCTACATTGCTTGTCACATTAACCTCATCATCATCGAATACCTAGACCATGTATAAAGTTTCCCTTTTATGTCCCGAAGCCACGACTTGACCATCCTTTTGAACACGCCATTTGCGATCACCGAAGGTAGTATGATTACCTTCTTCATCCAATTAACCTATAGAGATAAGCTTCATTTCCAAATCCGGAATATACCTCACATCTTTTGGTTGAACAATTGACGCATGAGAAAAACCTTATTAGCAGCGTTAGGTTTTTCATACATGTTTGTAAGTGCCTTTAAGCACCCAAACGTAGTCTTCTCGTTAATAACGTTGTAAGCAACGTTTTTTGCAAGAGACATCCTAACCGCCCCTAAAGCTTGGCGATCTAGGAGATCCCAATCTTCTTGTTTAACGCTATCCGGTTTCTTCTCTTCAAGTGGTAAGTGTAATTTTTTCTTGTACAAATAGTCTTCTGTTTGCATCTTCCAAAATCCAAAATCTTTCCCATCGAACCGATCAATCCTAAACTTTCCTTCGTCCGCCATCGTGCCCAATACGAACCTTGTGCTCTAGATACCAGTTGTTAGGAATTTATGGACCCAACAACGATCACCAATCGATAGATTGTGATCCCACAAACGATAAACGTGTGATGACCCGAGAATTTCCGACCAAATTTAAACTTAATCTTTATATGTTTTCAACACGATAAGCAAAGTCTGTAATGTTGAGTCTCGAAAATTTTAGAACAGTTTACATGAATGCATTTGCCCATTTGACCATTCCCGATGATTCACGAACCATTGTTTGTAACTAAATATGTATGTATGTATGTATGTATATATATATATATATATATATATATATATATACATATATAAATAAAAGTATATCTATAATAATTTGAAAGTTTAAAATATAAATTAAACATTAAAAATTAAAAATGTAAAGTAGGACATAAACTAATTAAGTTATACTTAGAATAAACCTATATTTAAATATATGATTTCTATAAGTAATTATTATTATATGTATATTGTATTATATATAAAATTTATAAATAATAAAGAATCAATAAAAGTTATTATATAATATAATAAATGATTATTAAATATTATGTAATTGATAATATATAATGTTAATGTATGTAAGTACAAGTAAAAAATGTAGTTGTTATACTTTGTTATTACTCTCATTATTATTATTATTATTAATATTAATATTAATATTAATATTAATATATGTATTAGTTATATTATTTGTCTTAATATATAATTTATAGATATATGAAAATTTATACATTTAAATTGTTATATCACTAATATTATTGTTATCATAATTAGTAGGTAAATTATGAATTTAACTATCATTATGATTATTATTATTATTATTATTATTAATATTAAAGTTTTTATCAGTAAAACCATTATTAATATTATAAATATTTATATAAAAATAACACAATTTATTATTATTATCATTAGTAATATCACTTATAATATTGTTATTATCATTTGTTAGATAGATTATTATTATTATTATTATTCATATAATTATTATTATTAGTATTATTACTATTAATATAATTATTAATACTAATTATATATATAGAATAAAATACAGATGTATAACCCGTATATTAAGGAATTCAGTTTCATTTTACTATCATGCTTTATCTAAATCCTACTTCTGTCCAAGATTGATTACATATCAAAAATCAAATTAGTACGATTGTGTTTAAAGGAGTTCTATTTTTTTTTATAAATCGGTACGATTGCAAAACCTGTCGACCATTAACCTGCTATCAAACAAAGGATGACACCGATATATTTTGACATTCAATGAACTTGGCATACTCACTTTCAATTATCAATTCTTTCATCCCTATATTATCGAATTAAATAGAAACTGATGAAGAAAAGCAGTTTACTGCTCTGTTCGTGTTTTTTTTATTCCATCGAATTATCAACAATTTCAAAAATCTATTAATGTAGTTATGTTAGAAATACATTGTTTAAACTGTCTGGAAAGATTCACAACCTAATTTCTTAAATTGATATCGAATTTTGGAAGTCAAAGTTATTTACAAAAAGTCAAATTTGTTCATTCATCGAGTAATTCGAACTCTATAGGCTGTTTCAGTAGCAATTGAGGATCCAGATAGTTTCAAGGAGAGATTTTCAAACTCTTTCATGTTTTAACCTTTGTCTAAAACGTTCGAAATTTTGAAATTGAGGTTTGACTTCTGTTTGTGTTCTTCGTTACCAGAAGACTGTTATTTTTATTTTTATTTTTTTTCTGCTTTGTTAATTCATTGATATTATAATTGGTGTTATTGTGTTTCCAAACCCAAGAACAAAGATTACATTTAATGTTATATACACACCTTTGATTTCTGATCAACTGGAATGATGAAGAAGATGACTGAGAAACATAAGGGTTAAATGAATTTGGATGGGTTTATACTCAGAAAAGTTAAACTGGACGAATGGTTAGGTGTTGGGTTGAGGAACGAGAGGTCTCGGGTTCGAGTCCCGGCTTGGGCAGTTTGCTATTTTTTTTGAGCATTTAAAGGTAGTTCATTTATTATTATTATTATTATTATTATTATTATTATTATTATTATTATTATTATTATTATTATTATTATTATTATTATTATTATTATTATTATTATTATTATTATTATTATTATTATTATTATTATTATTGTTGTTGTTGTTGTTGTTATTATTATTATTATTATTATTATTATTATTATTATTATTATTATTATTATTATTATTATTGTTATTATTATTATTATGATTATAATTATAATTGTTATAATTAGTATTATAAGTGTTATTAATGTTATTATTATTGTAGTTTTATCAATTAAGTATTATTATCATTATTATAGTTATTATGATTATTATTATTACTAGTATTATGAAAATAATATAAATTAGTATTATTCCTATAAATATTAGTATTAGTAACATTCTATAATTATTAGTATTATCATTATGTATTATTATTATTATTATTATCATTTTTAATAATGTTAACAAATCATTAAAAGTATTATTATTAATATTATCATGAGTATCGTTATTAAATAATTATTAAAATTATTATCATAAATATCTTTAATAGTAAAATTGATATTTTTACAGTTATTATTATTAATATCATTATATTTATCACTAAAAGAATTTTTAACATTATTATTTTTATTAGTAATATTAAGTGTTATCAATATTATCATTTTACCATTTCAAATATCATTTTAAGTATTAGTACAATTATTAGTTTTAACAAACAAACGATATATATATTTAATACATTAAACATAACAAAATTAATATTTTCACATACAAAAGAAATATATGAAACATATATATATAAAAATGATAGAACTAATAAATATATATATATATATATATATATATATATATATATATATATATATATATATATATATATATATATATATATATATATATATATATATATATATATATTGTTCGATTACGATTATGTGTATTAATAAATAAACATATGATATAGGTTCGTGAATCTGAGGCCAACCCTGCATTGTTCAATATAGTCATATGTATTTTTACTACAAAATACATTAGGTGAGTTTCATTTGCCTTTTTACCCTTTATATTTTTGGGCTGAGAATACATGCGCAATTTTTATAAATATTTTACGAAATAGACGCAAGTAATCGAAACTACATTATATGGTTGAATGATCGAAACCGAATATGCCCCTTTTGCTTGGTAACCTAAGAATTAGTAAACCGATCTACTAATTGACGTGAATCCTAAAGATAGATCTATGGGCCCGACGAACCCCATCCAAAGTACCGGATGCTTTAGTACTTCGATGTTGTTTTTATCATGTCCGAAGGATTTCCCGGAATGATAGGGGATATTCTTATATGCATCTTGTTAATGTCGGTTACCAGGTGTTCAATCCATATGAATGATATTTTTGTCTCTATGCATGGGACGTATATTTATGAGAACAGAAAATGAAAATCTTGTGGTCTATTAAAATGATGGAAATGATTATTTATGTTAAACTAATGAACTCACTAACCTTTTGGTTGACACTTTAAAGCATGTTTATTCTCAGGTATGAAAGAAGTCTTCCGCTGTGCAATTGCTCATTTTAAAGATATTACTTGGAGTCATTCATGACATATTTCAAAAGACGTTGCATTCGAGTCGTTGAGTTCATCAAGATTATTATTAAGTCAATTATAGTTAGATATATTATAAAATGGTATGCATTCCGTCAACTTTCGATGTAATGAAAGATTGTCTTTTCAAAAACGAATGCAATGTTTGTAAAATGTATCATATAGAGGTCAAGTAACTCGCGATGTAATCAACTGTTGTGAATCGTTTATAATCGATATGGACTTCGTCCGGATGGATATGAACGGGTCCTTTCAAAACGGAGAGAATAACAACAAGAAAAGTAAACGACACAAGATATTACGTGGTTATATGCAATCGGTGTGATTGCTTTAGTCCACAGCCAACTAGAGAGCCTTTTTATTGATTTTTCGTACTTAGGGTTACAGATTACAATATGTATATTTATAGTGCTAATCAAAATTAGGAAACAAATCGAATAACTTGCTGGCTACGCACACTGTTGTGTTTCGCGACACTTTGTCGCGTTCCGCGACTAACTGCATCAAAACGTGACAAAGTGGTTCAGAACGTGACAGCTTCTGACACCCACTTCTGCCATATTTGTCTCGTTTCAGTGCATTTTATCACTTTCTAGTCGTGTCGCGTTTTGCGACAAACATCACTCAAATCCGATACCAGAACTCGACAATTTCTTGTTTTGACCTTCTTTGCAACTATCCAACAATCTATTATCTATTAATACTAATTACTATGAACTTTTAGTGTTCACAGAGGTAATATAGACTTTATACACAAATAAAATACTTGAAACACAATCCCAAATACACTCTAAAAGCATACGGTGTCAATCTTAATTCCTACCGTCAACTTCAATTGATTGGGGGTACACTGCCCCGCCTCAACTTTGCGACCACCCTCGCTACCTATACGGTGTGTGTATGTTTTCTTTTTCTTTTTAATTATTCCATTTTCTTATTGGTTCACGTCATATTTTTTCTCACCAAGACTTTGAACAAAGGACACCGAACGACACCTCACTTTAATCAATTTCAAGGTCCATTGTTGACCTGGACACAGACACTGAAAAATGGACACGGACATTTTGGAAACCTTGTGATCTAACAGTTTGTTTGGTACACCTAACTTGTACATGTACGTGGAAACTAAAAGTTTATAAATAGAGCTTAAAAGTGATAGCTTAGAGCTAGCAAATTAGTACGTAGTAATAAATTAAACATGTGAATTTACTTACAAATACACATAATAAACACAATGATATGCAGGTAATTTCTTATTTGATAAGCTCATGTCTACTAAACTACTTCAACTAACTTCTTAGCCTTGACATTTATTATTTCATAAATATTCATAGCTGAGTCTACTAAAAGAGGGACCAGCTCATCGTAATGATTAGAGCTTCTTTCTAGCTAACAAAGGTTTTGAAATTTTGTCTACCAAACCACCTTAATAGCAATAGCAAAACACACTCTAAATACTTCCTAATACTTCATATAATAACGGTAAGATTCATGTATATAACAAAAATAGTTAGTGCCCCATATCCCATAGCAACTCTTTATAGGATAAAATACAGCAAAAGGGACCATTGGCCATACATAATTTCACCATTCAAAATTCAAACCTGATGAGAATTTTACAGACAAACATCTCACATCCTAAAATTTCCTGAAGTAGATAACACAGTAATTATAAATCAAAACCTCACAAGTTTAGTTTGAGGAAAACAAGATTCAGGAAACAACATACCACAGACATACAGTTGATGACTACAATTTGTGAAGTAAACAAGTATGAAGTACGTATTCACAAAGTATACTTGCATATCGTCCCTTTGAACATCTAGCTCGATGCCGCTAGGACCCTCTTCTTCTCAAATCTATCAAGTATCTTTTTACCATAATGATTGGTTCGCATGGAAGACACGTTCTTGGAAATTAGCTTGCGCAGGCAGTCATTGGCAAAACCCTGATTTCACAATAGATATCAAACGTCACTTGAATATCAAATATTTAAAAATGAACTTCATAATTCATATGATCTTAGATAATCATATTCAAATAACCAAACGATATAGAACATACTGTAGAAGACAATGTTTGAACATTTATATTAATATTAATAATGCTGTTTAATATAAATAGATAATAAGAACCTGCGTGTTTGGATATCAGATTATTTCAAAAGGCGAAAAAGCGTGTATACTTCTAGCTGCTAAATGTAATAAGGGACAAGTGTTTATAAGTTAAGAATTGAAGGGTAACAAATATGTCTATCTGAATTTACTTTAGCGAAACATATAATAGATAAAATGTTTGCTAAATTCTGGAAAATGAGAACAGTAATTGTATTGTAGTACTATTTTTAGCTCCAGCTTATAATAGATTGCAGCCAGATTAAAATTAGCATTTTGACCCATATACTATCAGATTAATCAAAAGCAGAATCCATTTATCGAAGCACTAGATACTGGCCATTCAGTGAAGTTCGGTCTACTATTTAATATTAATATTGATATTAACTAGATAGATTAAAAAGTGGAAGTATAAACTAACCTTGGAAACTCTTAGAGCAGACTGAATAACAAAATTCGCATACGGGTCTACAAGAAGCAAAGATGGATTTGGGCTTCTGATTAGTTCAAGAATGATCCGTGAGGATAGCTCTTGATTTTCACACTCATTCAGACATTTCTCTACAACGTTACTACCATACTTATTGCACGAAAGATACGCTAAATTCCCTTGAAGTTGCCTAACAAGCAATGCAGTTAACTCGGGTATTTTCAATCCCACCAGGTGCTGTAGAACATAATTACTACAAATATAGCAACAACAATAATAATAATTAATCACAATTCACAATCAGTAAAGATCAGTAATTTTTATAAATATTTAAAAACACAAACCCATAAGGATCTTCAGCTAGGTGTAGTGAATTGACGATAATCTCAGTGACTATACGCGTTCTAAGCTCTCCACTAGAGTGTTCAACACATGCCTGCATGACACAGCAACCACTTCTATCTGTTGCTACTTTATAGCACTCTTTTGCTATTTCATTAACGATAGGCTGCAAAGGTAACATTAGTGACCAAAAATATTCATTTTAAGAAATGTAAAACACATGTCACACAATTAGTTTAGATTTTAGATCATGAAATTGAAGGAAGACGGATAATAAGCAACATGAAGGACCCTGCTTATTCAGTACTAGAGTAATTATTTGACATGTTTAGCTAAAGGCACAAACTTCAGCTACATTGTAAAAAGATTAAAACGTTTAACGAGACATATAACTTCATTGAGAATGTTTACTAATTAGTCATATATGCAAATGTACGAAACCTAACGCTATGGTCTAGAGCATATACATACATGGTCTAGAGGGAGTACACATTAGGAGCTTACCAAATTTATCTACAAACCACATATACATATACATCTACATGAAAATTTGATTCAAATCAATAAACAATCATTAATTAACACAAACAACTCAAACACTAGTACATCATATATTGAAAACTAAACAATACACAAGATACAAACACTTAACAAACGATAAATTAGTACTCTAGAAGACAGTACCTTGACAAAATCACCATGGAAGTTAGCCACACAATACAGAATGACATGATAACCATTTGGATCATTGGCCAATGTGGCTGCACCGCGTTGCAGAGCCTTCATCACTAACATAACCTGATTTGGCTGTTTCAAACTTGCCAACAATTTTTGCATAGCTCTAGTCCTATATATAAAATTACCAACAACAAACATATGTCAAATATTTCATACACAAAAAAGTAAAATTAGACTTGGACAAAATTCAAATAATCAAATAATAATATAATATCACAAAAATTGTACATACCCATGTGGATTCATACACACAATAATAATATTTCCTGGGACATTAATTAGGGAAAAAAGTATACGAGTCTTCTGATTATCATTGCACACTGCAACAAGCTTTTGAACTAAATAATTCCCAAATTGATCTTTCATTAAATCAGAAATGAAATTAATCACTTCAGATAACACAATTTCAACATCTTCAATTGTTGCTCTTTCAAACAAAGATTGTAGTATCCTACAACCATTTTGATCTTTAGCTAGACTACAGATTCTTCCCCTTAATTCTTTCAAAGACCACACACCCAAACCCTCATTAAAAAAATCCACATTTTGAAATTTCAATTTGTTATCAGCAGCCATTTGTGTGGAATAAACATATTTCTCAGATAACAAGTTTGACTCTTGGTCAAAGTCAAACAAATAGTCAGAACACTCTCGACGGAGAACATCCCTATCATCACGAAAACGGTGTTGATTGAACGGAATGTTAACCGGAAAATCGTTCACCGAATAAACAAGACCGTCGACGCAAGCGCCACCGTTATCGGCAGCAACATTCCGGCCGAGTTGATCGGCTAGAGTGCTCCGCAGCAACGGCGGAGCAGCAGCGTAAGTAGCAGGTGACAGATTCATACATGAAAACATGTTTGATAAGTTCCGATCGACGTCAATCGGAGACGATAAGTTCGAAAACCTCGCCGGAAAATACTCGCCGTCGGGAACAAACGGCGGCAAGTACGGCGGAAACGGAACACCAGTTCCAAAATAGTGTGCGTTTCTGCGGTGCTCCATTTTATCAAAATCGAATCCGAAATGAGTAGATTTGAAGTATTAGGGTTTAACTTGGGTTTAGAGATATTATTTTATATGGATAGATATAATGTATGTATATAATGTATGTAATGATAGTATGATATTTTGTGTAATTGATGAAAAAAGGAAGATGAAATGGATTTGGGAATTGGTAATGTTAGAGAGAGAAAATGTGGGTTATTTGTAGAGAGAGAAACAATGTGCATGCAAATATGGAAAGATTTGTTGATGCGTGGAGGGGAAGCATAAAAAATGAGACTGAATTTGTTAACTAAAAACAGCAACATTCCGTTAAGTATTTAGTGGGTCGGGGTGTATATAATCGTATGCTTTTAACCATCTTTCCGTATATCATGATATGGGGCCCACTAGATTCTGTAGATATTTGATTGTGAATTTTACTGGATTTATTTAATTTATTTATATTCCGCGATTTTATAATGGGAGTTGATATTTTCAAAATTAATTTTGATAGATCCAACTCAAATTGGTGTAATGTTTTCAAAATACCCTCATATAAATACTAGCATTAAAATTGTCTAAACTATCATTTAAGGGTATATTTGTACATTCATGTGGATCTATCAAAAATAGATTTGGAAATATCACTGGCCTTTTATAATTTGTGATTATTTGTAAATAGTTTTAAAAGCTTATTTTAAAATATTCCGAAATAAAAGAATAAAATTTAGAATTAAATAAATGATTTACAGAATTTTATAATTACAATGAGATGAGATAAATACCGTAGTTTTTGATAAGTTTACCAAACTTGTGAATTACTAATAAGTTGTTATTATTATTACTCTATATACTATTAGACATAGTTAGGTACTATTGGTGAATAGTACCCTCTCTATATAGTATTAGACATAGTTAGGTACTATTGGTGAATAGTACCCTCAACTATGCTTTAAAATTTATTATTACTCTATATACTATTAGACATAGTTAACCCACTACCAATCGTTACTAAAAAATGTCAAAATTCTCATATTTGAAGGGCTAAAATAAAAACTACTTAAACTCTAATAAAATAGCTTAACAAAAGCGATGATATGATATTTTCAAACATAAAAAAAAAATTATTTAGTATTTCGATATTAAACAATGTATTTATCAAAAAATTATTTGTGAATTACTAATAAGTTGTTATTATTATTACTCTATATACTATTAGACATAGTTAGGTACTATTGGTGAATAGTACCCTCTCTATATACTATTAGACATAGTTAGGTACTATTGGTGAATAGTACCCTCAACTATGCTTTAAAATTTATTATTACTCTATATACTATTAGACATAGTTAACCCACTACCAATCGTTACTAAAAAATGTCAAAATTCTCATATTTGAAGGGCTAAAATAAAAACTACTTAAACTCTAATAAAATAGCTTAACAAAAGCGATGATATGATATTTTCAAACATAAAAAAAAAATTATTTAGTATTTCGATATCAAACAATGTATTTATCAAAATTTTGCCTTGTAAATTTGTACCATACAAGTTATTAGTAATTCACAAGTTTGGTAAACTTATCAAAAATTACGGTTTACAAGGCAAAATTTTGATAAATACATTGTTTGATATCGAAATACTAATTTTTTTTTTTTTTTTAATGTTTGAAAATATCATATCATCGATTTTTTTAAGTTGTTTTATTTGAGTTTAGATAGTTTTTATTTTAGCCCTTCAAGTAAGGAAATTTTGATATTTTTTAGTTAAGGTTGTTAGTGGGTACAACGTTTAAAGTTCTAGATATAACATTTTAAAGTATAGTTAAGAGTACTATTCTTCAAGAGTACCCTACTATGTCTAATAAGATATAGAGTATTATTTACCAATAGACCTAACTATGTCTAATAGGATATAGTTGGGTTTATTGGTGAATAGTTCAGAATACTATTCATCAATAGTACTCTACTATGTCTAATAGGATATAGAGTACTATTCACCAATACACCAACTATGTCTAATAGTATACAGAGTACTAATGACTATTGAATCAGAGTTGACATGTAAAGGAATTATGACATTTGTATTTAAGGATAATTGAGTAAATTTGTATTTGTAAGTTAGACTAAAATTGTGTTTTGCTATAATAATGGAGTAGTTGATGTTCTTCTCCAAACTCACCGTTTTTATAGTCCACAAACACAACTAATTATTATTTATCGATAATAGATTATTTGCATTTTTCATTCATGATAAAAAAAAAAGTAACTATTAAAACGCAATGCCAAAGACCTTCTTAGAAGGCAAAAGAAGAGATGTTAAATCTGCATATATTTTTTTTTTTTAGCGAGAATAACAATCACGACTATGGGTATGTTTATCAAAACTGGTTAATAGCTTTTAGCTGTTAACTAATAGTTTTTAACTGTTACCTTGTAGTTTTGTATATATGTATTTAGGTGTTTGACATGGTAGCTGAAGCTGTTAAAATAAAGAGTAAAAAATAACAAAAAACTATGAACTTTGTTAAACGCTAGTTCAATTATTTTTTAACTTTTTCCCTCCTTCAAAAAACTTTAAGCACCTGTAACCAAACGGAACTTTTTAATTATGAGTTTTTTAATAAAAGTCAAAAGATAAAAGCTCTAAAAAGCTTACACCAAACATGCCATCCACCATGTTTGACTACAAGCTTTTTAAAGTTTTTTGCCTTTTTGTTTAATGAAAAATCTCGTATCAAATAAAAAGCTCTGTGTAGTTGCAAGAGCTTAAAAAATCTTTAGAGAGGAAAAAAGTTAATAGCTAAAAGTAACTAGAACTATCGTTTTACTTTTTGTTATTTTATTCTTTATTTTAACACTTATTGGCTGGAGGTCCACTCGGAAGGAATCTCTCTATCCGTCGCATAGAGAAGGATGACCTTCTCTACTTTTGAGAGTGTTTTCACTCTGGGTGGAGAAATGACTTGTCTTTATTCTCGGATAGGGGAACGATTGTCTACATCTCACCTCCCCCTTACACCACTTATGTGGTATTGGGTTTTGTTGTTGTTGTTGTTGTTGTTGTTGTATTCTTTATTTTAACAGTTTCATGTACTCTACCAAACAACTAAATATATATAAAAAGCTAACGGCTAAAGCTACTAACTAACAGCTAATCCGTAAAAACTACCGGCTAGTTTTGTTAAACATACACCATATATAAGCTAGGAGCTTTCATCGAAAAATGAAAGCAACCAAAACCGTACAAACAAACGAGAACAATATAAAACACTAACAAAGAATGCGAGCATTCATTGTCTACAAACAAGTCTAACCTAGGTAACCACCTCAACAGAACCTAGATTGGGACCAAACAAACAAAAAGGCCAAAGACAAAACATGAAACATCACCCATAAGCGAGCGTCGTACAAACCAGTTAAGCTAAAGAACAAACTGACAAACCAAGAATAAAACAAATCAAACAAGGATATAATCAAAACCAAACTAAAAGGCCACGAAACAAGCTTTCTTACTCTTAGAGCCCGATTTAATCAATTTACCCCGTTAATCTTATCGCGACCAAGTTCCTTACCCGACCTTGAATTAAACGAATATGACAACCCGTTGGATGACCAACTCCCAATGAGTGTTCCCGACGAAGGAGGTAACAAGCCAGCCGCGTTTAACTAAATCGTCAAATAAGCCACCCTCGTTATCTTTCGCCTTTATCTCTTCGTCTTCATCCCGGAAAGAAAATTCCTCATTAACCGATGCCATCTTCTTGTTTTTGTTGCATCTTCTTCTTTGAAACAAACTCCCTATCACCATCTTTTTTGTTTTTTATGATGATCTCAGTACTTGTTACAAGTTGTCTCACACTCCTTGCCAACCCACTTAGCTTCCGAGGGAACACCCTTGCCACTACTAGACCCCGCCCACAGCCGATCATCATCGCTAGCACCTAACTCTTTAGTTGGACCCGAAGGTGAAAAACGATATGTAAACGTTATAATGACCAAAACTCACATTTTTACCATCATCAGAGTGTGCATTCTTTGAAGTTCCCACATGACAATCATCCCTACTACAACCTACACATGTCCATATTAACAACATCACCCAAAATACAACATTTTGATATATCACGAACGACCCAACGCTCAGAGATTTGGCCTGAATAGTACCAAACTGTATTCCAACATTTACAACGACCACGATACCTTCATCTACATGTTCTTCTTCAATACCTACTTCGCTCCCAGCTTCGATCAAAGCTTCTCTTACGGTCTCTAGATTTATTGAATAGAACGAAGGAGTCGTAGGAATGTCGTCGAGAATGTAGAGACCCAAGCAAAACCTTCAGACCGAGCTGTTAACACCTTGTGATCAACCAAGAATAATGGAACCTTAATGAACCGCCCACGACCCACCTTTGAATGGTGTTAGCCCCTTGGATTTGAACGAGCTCGTCTCTGGCCTCTGGGCGGTCTAACCATTCACGTCGATCGTGCAATCATACATAAGTGACTATTTTCTAACATTGATATCTAAAACAATTCAAAGTTATATATGAGTACTGTTCCATTAATTGTCCAAACTAACACCCAAAATAACTGCAACCCCTCACACTGATAAACATTTGGATTCCTTCACATATTCATTGTTTTCTGTTACTCATTTAATGTTGCTATTTTAGTTAATATACCAGATGTATATAACATAAGTATCTCAACTAGTCATGAATAAAAGTGTAATTATCAGTACACCACAACTAATTTTTAGCCCTACACCACAAAATATACCTTAAGACATTGTAACATACAACACTTCAAAGCACATTTAGTGATATATGGTTAAAAATGAGTGTGTACGGATCAACTCCTGGAATAAAAACCTACAGTAATCCAACACCTTGTATCAAATCAAAGATTTTGTATACAATGCAAGCAAGAACTAATACAAATTCAAGGTGTTATATATATTACTACCATATACCAAAAACAAATATGTTCTATTCAAAATGGACTGTCTATTTTCGGTTCTACAGAGTTCAGTTACACCAAATCGACCAATATCCAAAAACGCTACTCAGGTTAAATGTGTTGCACAATTTTCACTATCCTACACATTATCAATCAAGTACAATATAACGAACCTTTCAACACTCTCTCAATGGTTAACCTATGAACAATAAATACTTGTATATATCTTCATTTCTCTTTGTGTAAACTTCAATCTTGTCTTTCAGTTGATTAACTGATCACAAAACGCTATTCGAGCAGCTATTCTTTGACTTCGAAAAGGTTGGTCAAAGGATTGGATGGTTCATTTTCCAATATACGAGTACCCTTTATTGACTAAATTGCTAAACCATCTAGACGGTAAACAATCTCCATGATTTATTAGATATAATATAAATGCCACATATGCAGCTGTACATGTAACAGCTAACGAGCCAAACAAAAATCCGCTGACCTCAGCTATAAAGAAATCGAGCAAAAGGTAACCATTGATCACCATCACTAAGGCTGCTACACTCCATGCAATTTTCTGATATTTATAACGGCCCAAATTTGAAAATTAGTAAACGTGGTTATAATTTGACTCATTTGACCCTTTTATAAAAATCAAATAAAAAAATAATGTTAGATGTAAGAAAGAGAATATAACCCAAATCGTCAATTCGTAAGTAAATGGGTCAAAATTTATACATCCAGGAAGCCCATTATCTCATAATTTTCGAGTGTCATTATTTAGTATATTTCGTTTCTCTGATGACTACACTTGCATACCCTACATAGCTTTTAAATCCAAATACTTTAAGAGCACTATAATTTATAAAAAGATTATAATGTCAATTCTAACCAAAGTAACTGATATCGTATAAAAAGGCCCCTGACTAGACACACACTCGTAACCAATAATTTCATCGACAGGTTATACAAATCACACTTTTCATATAGTACATTAGTACTCACAAAAAGGGGTAAAATGGTCATTTTGGAATAAATTTTTAAACTTTATAAGCCAAAAAAGAAAAAGAGTTAAAGAACCAACATACCTCTAGAGTCGGTCCAATTTTGAAAACACCCATGACATCATCTTTCGCCACAAGTGTTAACAAAGGAATAAGCGCAAACGGGATCTGAATAGACTGAAGAACGTTAAGCCATTCATTTAACACATCTAACGAAGCTTCCGATTTGTTAAAAACAAGGGCTACAATCATAGTTGGTACGATTGCACAACTTCTAGTAATCAACGCCCTTAACCATTTTTCCAAACGAAGGTTAAGAAACCCGCCCATAATAAACTGACCCGCATAAGTACCCGTAATGGTACTACTTTGACCTGCAGCCAATAACCCGATACCCCAAATATACAAAACCGGAATAAAGCCTCCGCCGTACATTTTTTCAAGATAATTACCCGCATTTACAAGGCCGATTGAATCGGCCTCTGAAGTACCGTAAAAGCCCTTGGCGAAAACGGTTGTAACGAATAAATTAATCATAAAAGAAATGAAAAGGGCGGCAGATGATTCGATTGTGTAATAATTAATCGCTTCTTGAACCCGTCCTTTTTTGTTTGGGTCGATTTGTCTTGATTGTACCAACGCTGAATGCAGAAATACGTTGTGAGGCATTATTACACACCCTACTACTCCAACAGCCTGGCGAATCGTTCTTGAACTTAGCTTTGGAACCAATAGACCTAAAATTATAAACAAGTTTACCACTATGATATATTAGAAGAAATGTAGCAAAATGGGCGGGTTGGGTAACGGGTCATAATGGGTAATTTTTTAATTTGTTGGGTCAGATTGGGTTTAACTGCAAACCTATTAGAAGTTGTTTTCCATTAGGTCGTGCATCAGAAAACATCCACGCAAACGATAGTCCCATCGTTGAGATGAGAACTGCAAAAACAGCTTCCAAATTCCTTACTCCATAGTTCTCGAGAAGTAAAAACATGAAACTGTTTCATGAAGGTAATGCAATTAATAAAAGTTAAAAAAGAATAAGCAGGTAAATCATGCATAACACATTTTAGTGCCATTGTAACCAATATTAGAGTCAAAGTAAGGGATTATTACATAATATATAATTGTATTATGTTTTGGTCATTAAAGTATGTTATCGAGTTATTTTTATTCGACCTCTGTCATAAAAAGAAAATGTCTTTCTTCCACGTGCAATTAACTGAACAAACTGAAACTCAAGAATATCATTTGGAACAAAAAAAAAAAGCATAAAGAACATGTAAATTTGATGACCAAAATCAAACGACTTAGAAATTTGAAGTTTTAATTCACCAGTCAAAAAGTGTAGATTGTATGACCAAAGATGTCGTATAAATTATCTTTAACTACTTTGTTTTTTTACACTTATATTCGTTTATGACGAATTATGTCTCTAACACAAAAGTATGTCCCCTGTTTATTGTATAAAAATAGTAGAAATGTTACTAGCTATACTGCAATCTTAATATTTACCATGCTATGCATATGTTCTTATACTTCATAATAATTCGAACAACAGTTCGTTACTCACTAGCAATAATCGATCGAAACAATATTGAACACTCACTACTCATTAACTAACAAATTAGCTAGCAAGCTCCTAACTTTATGCAACAAATAACTAATTAACTACCATACTCATTTTTAAGAAACATATTGAATGTCTAGATTAAACCAACCTGATCTAAACACAATTCGACGATCAAGATTAAAACTTTTAAACAAATTAATCAAGAAAAAATAAAAAGGTAACTAACCAATCAGAAGCAGTAATCACAACACCAACCCAAAGAGGCAAAACACCATTACTCAGTATTTGAATAGCAATAGCACTACCAATAACTTCTTGAATATCAGCCCCAATTAATGCCACCTCAGCCATGACCCATAACAACAACCCGGCCCATTTTGGATACTCAACTCTACAAAGTTCAGCTAAATGTTTCCCTGTTGCAACACCAATTCTAGCTGATAATAACTGAATTAATAAACCCATACATGTGGCCCACATTAATAACCATAATAACGAATAACCTGCAATTGCACCGGCTTGTAAATCGCCTTCTAAATTACCAGGATCTAAAAAAGCTATACTCATTAAAAAACCTGGCCCTGTGAATAACCATAGTTTTGCCCATGAGAATGGGGGTATTGTGTCGTAATCTGAGATCGAATCTAGACCTTCGATAATGATCTTGTCTTTTGATTCGTATGCGTCTTCTCCGGCGCCGGCGACGGTGGTGGTGTGATTGGTGATCGGGGTGTAGTCGGTGGACAGAGGTAGGAGAGTATGAGATTCGGATTCGGGATTTGAATCCGGCGGCGGTGGCGGAGGATTGGGGATCATGGTTTGACGGTGGTCGCGGGCGAGATGAGCTGATCGTCCGGCGCCGAGATAAGATGTCATTGTTATTTTTGTTGCGCGAGTGCCTATATATAGTTCGTTATGATTTGTTTAAATTATTTTGGGAGTTTTTTTCATGTGCTTACAAAAAGACAATTAATTTTTGTTTTCATCTCAATAAATATAAATATAAATATAAATAAAAGATTATTATAGAGATTATATATCGAGAGCAAACAAAGTTTATTATTTTGTGTTTGTAGGTCACCAATATTGAAATAATTTTGTAGGTCACCCAAATTTAACAATTTGTATTTGTAGGTCACCCGTATATAAAAGTGATTCGTATGTCATCTAAATTCGTATGTTATTACATATATATATACCAAATCCGACTAAAAACTATTTGTAAAATAATAAAGAAACGCAAATACTCGTGTATTTGGTATGAACTAATCGGTATACAAATAATGTTAATTAAGAAAAACTTGGTTGTTTGTGTTATGTATTACATTTTTCTAATTGGATTATAGTCAGATTTGGTACGTATGAAAAACACATAAACTTGGATGACCTATAAAATCATTTTCGAATATAGGTGACATGTAAAAACGAAAAGATAAATTTGGGTGGCCTACAAAAACATTTTCAAATATGAGTGGTCTAAAAACACAAAACGATAAACTTATGTGACCTCCTGATATATAATCTCATTATTATAATACAATATTTTACATCGAATGTGAGTATATCAAATGCAGTAAGATTATACCTTTTTTTAAAGATAAACTCACACATATCATACGAAATTATTCAACGAATATACACATGACAAAATTAGGGGGGGTATGTTCAAAATTATAATAGGAGTCTAAACGAAATTTTTTTTGACTTGAAGGTCAATGTGGTATGCATTAGTTTCATGAGGAGTCCATTTATTTATCTAACGTATGTGATATCTAACCGTTGAGTTATGCACATGAGGGTACATTGATTTTTTGCATTTTCTCTCCCTTTAATGGACATCTCCATCTCCAAAAAAAAAAAAAAAAAAAAAACCCAAATTAAAAACATTGAAATCCAAATTAGATCTGGTCTAAATAAATAAACAACCAAATCTCCTCCACCTCCACCACTGCCACCACCATCATCATGGTCGTCATCACAAGCCTTCATCCTTAAACCCTAAAATCCACCATTGTTAAACCCATAAAATATACAGTCTTGCTGTCATCATATGTTTCTACATTTATTTTACCTCCATTCCTTCCAAAATTGACAATTGAATCCTTATCATTGGTTGACTATTTGGTTCCCTATAATCTCAATTATTTCTACAGCCCCTTCTCAAAGTCTTATTGCAACATATCGTTCATCGTCCACCCTTAGATAACTTTGTGATTGTGACCCACCATGTACTTTTGTCCAAAATAAATCATCAAATCTTAGTAATTCTTACTCAGCCTTCAAATTAAATCATCATCAAAAGCAGTCATCTTCACCCACGAAATAAGACTAAAGCGAGAGTTTAGTTTGGGTTCACCATCGGTAAGACTTCATAACTCCAGATCTGATCCATGAACGCCAATAGCTACGGATCTGGAACTTGGTAAGTGTTCACGAATCTGGAACTGCGATGGATCTGTCGATCTAAAACGAAGCATGGTTTCTAATTCGTTCAAATGGTGATTTAAAGAAAGGAAAGTTTAATACTTTTTATTTTGGGTTCCATCGTTCTTATGATTCATCATTTAGATACAAAGATTATAATTTCTATTAGATTCATAGAGTAAAATTAATGTATTTGATATTATTGTTGTTGAAAGTTGAAATCGATTTTAGTTTTAATTTTAGAGTTTAGATAAAGTTTTTTTGAGAAAATAGAAAAAGAAGGGAAAGAGAATCTGCTCTAGTTTTGAGAAATAGGAAGGAGAAGAAGAAAGGGATGTAAATGACTGTTTTACCCTCACATGTTTAGCATGTGAGGGGATTTCACAGAAATAACTGATGGGTTAGCAAAATGGACTCCCTGTGAAACAAATGCATATCACGGTGACCTCTCAAGTTAAAAAATTCTTTTGAACTCCGGTTGTAATTTTGAACATATCACAGAGACCCCCGTGTAATTTTGTCTATATACATATATATCACAAGGTTTAACTCTCAACATCTATCGGAAGTGTTTATCACCTTTTGCTAGACTATAAGCCTTTTGGGGATGAAGAGTATGTTACATCCTAACTAAAATAATTAGGTTTTATTTACTATTTGTAACCCTCAACATCCGATATATATATAAATGGATATGGATAATCTAAATGGATAATAATTGAATATGAATATGAATATGGATGATGTGAAAAATTAGTGGATCAAGTATGGATGACAATTTATCATCCATGAATATATCTATTAACACCCGAAATACATATATACATATAAATATATACATATTTATGTAAGTATATGCATACCTATATATATCCTTATAATGCACATTATAAACAATTAAAATGTTATCGAAATATAGTTTGTTAAGATACAAATATGTAATTAGTTTTAAATTCACATATATTACATACCTTTATTAGAAATACTTTGATGATTTCATTGAATAGTATATATATTTTTCGACAAACTTAAAATTCAATGAATATGTATTAACCCGCTTAATCCAATGGGTATGGATATGGATGGATGAATTATATTTGAATAGATATGGGTAAGAATATGGAATTTAAAAATCAAATGGATATGGATAATGATGTGTAAAATCTACTATATAATTTATCTCTGGAAAATGCCGGTTTAAATATTACTACACACTAACGGGCAGTGTACCCGATCGTGCAATAGTATAAAGATGGTAATTCCGAAATCGTTCCAAGGACAGTTTAAACGTGAGAATTAAGATTGCAACTAATAAAAATAAACTAAGTTAATCTATGAAAATTGAAAGTACGAGATAATTTGTTTTGTGGCTATTTAACGATTAGCCAAATCAAGGATAAATAAAAAATAAAAACAATATTTTTGTGTTTTTAAGTTTATAAGAAATAAATGCAGACTCAACGAAAAATAAAGATATTTGAATTCAATAGATAAACGAATGTTCGCCTAGATCTCCTATTCGCAGTGTCGGATGATTTGTTATTAAGCACCAGTTCTATTTATCAATACATGCAATTACAGAGTCGGTTTACCCAGAGTTCTCTTTTAGCAAACACGTCAAACTAGGATTTTTTGGCTTAGGGTTCCCTTTCACCAAAGACCTCTTTCGTTTGTGACTTAGTAATTAACTAATTATAAGATTAAGATTCAATTGGTTACGCGTTCGCTCCACACAATTCACCCCTATTTTGTTTAATCTATGTTACCTGGTTTACCCCCTTGGTCCAGTAAGCACCCAATTGGTTAAGACAAATCAATTGAAAATTAGTTCACTAAATTGAAACAGGGTTCCCTTTGTTCAAACAAGATCACTAATCAACCTAGTAACAATAATCAAATCCCATAAGAATGGTTCTTAATCAAAACTCATAATTATCATGTATCAATCAATAAAACATTAAAGTATCATCCAAACACATACGAATATTCAATCTAGACAAACATTAAAGTGCTTAGCCAACAATCATAGCTAAAACCAAAATCACAAATAAATAAAGGAAAGAATTCATTGTTTATGACAAAGAAATCAACCTAATTAAATAAGCAATCGTGGATGATGAACGGATTGAAGGTTGAATCTGGAATGATTAGAGTGATTGAATGATCTTGGGGTTCCCCAAAAATCACCAAAAGTCGCCCAAAAACTGCTACAATTCATCTGGATGGAATAATGAATAATTAGGGTAATTTTCGGGTTTAAATACCTTAAAAAATTCGCCTGGGCAGACATACTGCCGCGCCGCGGCCCTAAAGTGTCGCGCCGCGACATAACACGCAAACTGAGACTCCTTTAAATCTCTTCCTGATCTCGAAAATAAGCAAACGCCGCGCCGCGGCTTATATTGTAGCGCCGCGGCAAACAACTAATCATGAACCCCTCTTTAAACCTTCTCCTGATGACGAAATCTGTTGAACCTCGCGCCGCGGCTAAAGGCACCGCGCCGCGACAATATGTGAAACCTGATTCTCTCGTCTCTTTTACACTTTTTCTTTACTTACATTATCTCAAAACCAAAATACCCGATATGTACTTAACGTTTTAAACCTCGGTGCACCAATAGTAATAATCGATTAACAAAATGTCTCAAAAACTCCATAAACCGCATCTCTTCTACATTATGCTCTTTAAACTCGAACATTCTCAATATTATCAAAATAAACACCAAATCGTATCCGAACGGACTAAATTGTGATCGATACAGCTAAGAAAAACGTGTATAAAATATACTATATCAAACCACCCCACACTTGAGTTTTGCTTGTCCTCAAGCAATTGAACTCAAAAATAATCTTCTACCATATGATAACTTCTTCAAACATGTATGTAGAATCGAACGAACAACCAATAAATCAACAACTAGCGTGGGCACGATTTGGAGTAGAAATCAACCATGGTTCCCACTTGCATTCCCAAAACAATACTTTTCTAAACCTCAATCAATAATGAATAAAGTAACCAAAGAAGGCCTCGATAACGTACCATAATGATGAAGTAGAGAATCTCGAACCATAATATAAATCTTCAAAGAAACCGGGAATCAAGTGGGAACCGAGCACCAAGGATATAGCAATCGAACATGTGTGCCAAAAGAACGCACGGGCTACCCCGCAATTGGTCAAGCCAAGCCTCCCACAGTACCTAACATCGCGAGATGTCGGTAAGAAAATAATGTGCTTAGGAGGATACACATTACGTCAGGATATCATCGATAATTATGAGGTAATCATCTAATCCGTTAAGTCAATCATGAAGATTGAAGTTCATCAGGCTTAAAAGCTGATATATTACCTTTCCGGAGGTTATCCACTGGGAATCTGATCAATCACTGACATTTTGTGTATCATGGTGCGCTTCCCATTTGGCTAGCAAATCTCCCTCATTGAGATAAGCTTTGACTACCAGTTTCCCTGTTTGATGTTGAGGCCTGGTAGATTTACAGTCGATTTTAGCAATGACTTTTCAAGATTTTTCGTAACCCTACAACTGGTCTGGACTACAACTTCTGAAATGAATCAGCAAGTGTGTCGTTCGGGAGACTTGACTCCCTTTAGGATGGAATGGATACATCCTATGTGGTTAAATTAGGTGGTCGGACGCAACATTGTCCTTGTTAGGAGAAACAATGAGGATCCCCCTGTTTAAGTTTTCGATCTAGCGTATAGCCCGGTTTTGACCACACGATCCAATCACCGTTCATACGGTTGACACCCGCCTTGGTGCAGGTGACCTACGTATGAACTTTTATATTCGTGTAGAATTTCACATTCAAAATAATGAACATGTTTTGAAAGTTCAAGACTTTCACCTCCAACAGTACCTCATCGTGAAATGATGGGTAATGAAATGGTACAGCTTAAGAGGTATACGTACCAAGTGAAACATTCGGAAGACTTTACTTCCTTAATGAGTGGATCTGACTCACTCGGGAATGCCAATCTATTTCAATTGACACTCGGTTTGAAACAACTTTTGGAAGACTTTACTTCCGATAAATCCCAAAAACCTTTGGGTGCCATAGCTTTTGGCTATGGGTTGTGTTGTCTAAGCAAACACAAGTACGTAGCTATTGTTCCTAAAAAGGACAACACTGGTGAAGCTCAAGGCTCCTCTTCCTACAGTATCACATCATTAGATGATGTAATAATAAAATGATATAGTTTCGAAAGTCTGCTATACCAAGTAACCAAAAGTTTTTGATTTGGCACGTGACTCGGTCACAATCACGCTATGCAATCACCGCTCTCTCACGGTTTACACCCGTTTTGGTACAGGTGACCTACTATTGAGTTCTTTGAACTCGTAGGATTTCATGTCCAAGAAAATGAACACGTGAAACACTTTTGGCTTCTTTTAAATTACGAAATATACCATAAAATACCAAGCCATATCATAAACAAGGGTTTTGGCCGAATTTTCAATTGTTTTTCTATTTTTTTTTCTTTTTAAACTAACTTTTCTATATTTTTTTTATTTTTTCCTAAATTTTTTCAATTTTTTTTACGACCAAAACCCGTGAAACATTAAGTCTTTTTTAGATCAAAACTAATATGATGATGATTTCATTAACAACCAACCCGAGAGATTTTACATCCCCCACCCCACACTTGAGATCAAGTAATGTCCCCATTACTTGAGATCAAAAATAGATTAAAATCGAACGGGCAAGAAAATAAAAACTTATCGAGTTTAACCACTGATCGCGGAATGCCAGTGACAGATGGCGCTAAACTGACTGCCAGCATAAGAACATCGTCCATTCTCGATCATCACACCAATATCATCAATCAAGTAGTTTTGCTGAACTTAATGCCAGACTTGAAAATGCGTTTCACCAACAAACCTAAGAAAAGAAAAATACAAGAACTACATAAACGGGACAAGGTGGCACCACCCTATGCCTAAACGCCTTGCCCCCAAAATAAGTTTTCAAAGTACATAAACAGAATAATTAATTATCCAAATACAAACCAAATGAAAGGAAATAGTTTTAAACAAATTACAACATGATCACAGGCCCTCCTCAATAAAAGTCACCAAACGGCCAATAGCCGTTGGGGTATCTCTCATGAAACTGTCTCCTCATCTCCTCCATAGATTCATGCGGGTTGTATGTTGGTGCGGTCACTCGGGGTCTGATCGGGTTTCGGTAATAAACTGGATCCACCTGAGGCGTACTCATATAATCATTCGGATAATTATAATATATACGTGCATTATGACGCTGCCAGTACTGACCATACTGCATCCACTGCTGACCGTGCGGGGATTCCGTCATAATACCTTCTTGATGCAGCATACTCACCTCAACCCTCTGTTGACTACCCCACATACGGTCATTATGCTCACGCAGATCACCCCGAAATTCATTAAAATTATTCGACACACCAATTTGCACATTATCAACCCTCGAGACTAAACTTTCCCAAACTTCCTCGGAAATACCCCATGACGGACCACCCACATACACATTTGGAGCAACCGGCTCCGCATCATTACCTCCTTGAACATTACCACCAGCCTCGGGTGCTTGTGGCCCAACATACTCCACCAAACCAATCCTATTTGCATCCCACATCACAAAATTCACATTAATATAAAACCTCAAATTAAAAGGTTTCATCACTTGCAATCGGTCAGTCAATCTTGTACACTTGCTAAAATCAATGTTGAAAGATCGTGCAATTCTCGTAACAAAATGACCACCAAGAAGTGGCCTCGATGGGCGTGTGTCTCTCGCATGATTAGACAAATATGTAGCAATCAACGTGCACAAGTCAACGTGTGCATGGTCTCGAACTCGGTGCATAACCCACATCTCTGTTGAATTAACCTTATCATTTCCATTCCTTCGACCGCAAAAAGTACATGACAACAACTTTTGAAGTAACCGAAACTGTCTACTCTGAATATCGGACCCCTTTGATTCATTAGAAACAAACGGAGTCAAACCCGAGATTTCAAACCAAAAGTCTTGCTCACTGTAATCTTCCGTGTGCCCAAAAAACTCAGTCTCCTTTTTCAAATACCTTGTCAAAGCCTTATCATCCAGTTCCTCATATAAGTTAAGTGCTCGAGCCAAATCCATACGACTCATAGCTTGACTTTCTCCTCCTAAATGAAACGTCATAAAGGCTTGATCCGTCCCATCTCTTCGAGAACAGAAACTTAAAGAAGAAAAGAATTCTACCACTAATTCTCTGTATATGTCGTCCCTTAACGACATCGCCCGTTCCCAAGTACCAAGATACAAATTCCCCGGATTTCGCGCTAATGCTAACATATACGTAATTTCATCCCTTATCTCACTGGTTGCCCTTTCCAACTCATCCCAATTAAAATACCATGTCGCTTGTATATTCCGGGCTGAAATGTATTCTGTTCTGATAATTGCTCCTCCACCTTTTGCAACCAAATCGCAGGATTAGTTCTTCGCTCTTCATCCCTTCGGGATTGAGCCGTGGAGGATGACGGAGCATCAATTCTGCTTCTCTGTACACATGGAACAAATAAAGAAAACAAAACACCAAACTTAAAAGTTAGTGTTATTCAAAATAATAAGCACCGAATACTATCACAACCAAACCATGTTGCATGTCAATCCACTTTAAAGACAATCTCCAAGTTAAATAAGTAACACATATAAAACATGTCAAAACCGCAAATCTAACGCATATCGCATTATTTCTTAAAACAAAGCAACATATCAAGGACGCTTACATAACACTACTACCAAAATATTGACAAACAAGACTACTCATAACACTTTTTAATTATCCATAAATTTGGAAAACTTCATCATGTTTGTTAACATAAACCAATTCAAATTACTACTAACCAAAATACTTACCTCAACACAAAAATACATGTTATATTTCCTCTAGCATGGCATCATACCTAAATAAACCCAATATAGCACAAGTCATTCAAACCAACATGACCCGCCCATATGAACACAACCCCACACTAGCTTAAAACATGCATCTAGTAGCAAACATCTCCCTCACAAACAAAAACCCCAAATATTCAACATCAAATTCGGATTAATCATTACCCTAATCTCAACAATCAATATTATGCATAAACTACACAAGAATTCATGAAGAAAATACATAAATATCATATTCATAAACAATTCATCACAAATTAAGGCATAAAAGTTTCAATTAAACATACCCCACAAAATCTCAAACATGAACCCTAAAATTAATGAAATTAATCATAAAATTATGAGAGAAAAAGATAGAGGAAGGTAAAATCGGACCTTAACCGGCATGATTAAACAAGGAATTGAAGAAATTAGTGACAAATTAAAGTTAATTGAAATTAGGGTTTGGGAGCTCTAAGTGTGCTTGAGAGGTAGGTGAAAGAATAATAGGTGAAAACAGAACCAAAAACCCCTAAAAAGTGAGTAATCCCGTCGGTTATGAGGTGGGTCGGGTTGACCCGTTTAATTTAAAACATTTACCATCGGGTCAGAAATCTGGACAGCAGGACTGTCGCGCCGCGACCTTAGTTGCCGCGCCGCGGTAATACTCTATACCTGATACTTAATTTTCCTTGTTAGGCGACCTCGAAAACCAATGGAAACTCGCGCCGCGACCTTAATCCTTGCGACACGGCAAAAGGCGTTGTTATAAATCATTTTTAAGGACTGACTGATTTTGAAAACTCTGTATTCTCGCGCCGCGATCTTAATCGCCGCGCCGCGGCATTGCGCACAACCTGATGCCTTGACGTTTTATAACAATTCAGCAACAACCAATCTTTTTAAAGGACCAAACTCCCTATAAATCAACAAGTAAACGTCCATAATCAATCATAAAGCATTTAGGACTTAGCAAACCCGTGATCAAACGTACTCATACAAACTATACAACAATGTGAACCTTATTTAACGAGTCGTTCACACGACTCGTCCCCAACTTCAAGTGACGTTGGGATCGGGTTCAACGTGAACCCCGTCATCAATCTCAAACGGACCATCAAAATATTTCTTAACTCGATGTCCGTTAACCTTAAAGGTAGTACCACTCGCATTTTTCAACTCAATCGTACCGTATGGGTACACCTTAACAACCTCAAATGGTCCCGTCCACCGGGACTTAAGTTTTCCCGGTAAAAGTTTCAATCTAGAGTTAAACAAAAGCACTCGATCACCCTCATTAAACTCTTTCAGACCCTTTAACCTTCTATCATGCCATTGCTTGGTTTTCTCCTTATAAATCAACGAATTTTCATACGCGTCAAGGCGTAATTCACCAAGCTCATTCAATTGCCCTGCTCTTAGGCGACCGGCTTCCTTTAAATCCAAATTGCACTTTTTAAGTGCCCACATCGCCTTATGCTCAATTTCTAACGGGAGATGGCACGCTTTTCCATAAACCAACCGATAAGGAGTGGTACCAATTGGTGTTTTGAAGGCGGTTCTAAATGCCCATAAAGCTTCATCGAGCTTATTCGCCCACTCCTTCGGATTCGACCCCACAGTTTTCTCAAGAATTCCTTTAAGAGCTCGATTGGTATTCTCAACTTGTCCGCTCGTTTGGGGATGGTATGAAGTAGAAACTTTATGGAGAACTCCATATCGCTTCAATACTGTGACGACCCGAAAATTTTTGACCAAACTTAAACTTAATCTTTATTTGTTTTCGACAAGATAAGCAAAGTCTGTAATATTGATTCTCAAAATTTTTGAACTAATGTTATATATTCAGTTAACCTTTGACTGTTGACCGACGATTCACGAACATCTATTTGTAGATATATATATATATATATATATATATATACACACAATAAGTTGGAATATTAATTATTAAAATTAATTAAAAATAACTTGCAATATGTATTTACAGACTGATTTATGTATACTAAATAAAGATATATACATATATATAATTTCAAGTTATTTAGTAAACGATAGTAACATTCGTTTGTTGATTCGATTGATATTTAGATAAGTGAACTAAAACGTTTAAGATGAACAAGTAAAACACTAATTTGCTACAGTATTTTCGAATTGCTACAGTACCCAAAAAGCTACAGTGTTTTTGAAAATCACTATTTGCTACAGTAAAACACTATTTCAAAATGAAAATGTATATATATATTTTACAAGGTGATAAAATAAAATAATCTTAAAACGATTTGATTTAAAATAATATTATTAAATATATATTAATAAATAACGAGACGTTGATTTATAGAAGTAAATGATCACAACACTCAAATGAATAAGTTACATTTCAATTAGTATAATTATTGATGAATTAAGCCTAATTATTAATAAAGGTACAAGTCGCGTAACGAAAAGTACTAGTTTTCTAAGCGTACGAAAATGCATTCGAGAAACCGGAACTGAGACATTAGTCGAGCGTAAACGTATGAGTCATCGGGCCGAAAATTACAAGTCAACTATGCACGTGAATATAATATAATATATAATTAATTAATATAAATTAAATATATTATATATAAATTATATTTAATCATGTCGACAAGCTACACGATAAAACGATCATGAGCTATAAAACATGCTCACGCGATCGCATGAGAAAACCACACACATCCCATGCGATCGCATGGGATGGCTGGGCATGTCAGGTTCTATAAATTCAGTCGAATTCGTTCGTTTTTTCACACACATACATATTACACTCTCTGTATTATATTTATATTATTATTATTATTATTATTATTATTATTATTATTATTATTATTATTATTAAGATTAATATTATTATTAATCTTATTATTGTTATTATTATTATTATTAGTATTATTATTATTATCACATAAAATATTACGACGAGGTTATGCCCAAATGATTTCAAAACAAGCTTTTCGAGCGGGATAGAGCTAAGGAAATTATGAGTTATAATTATGGAAGTTATGGGTATGGTTCGGGAGTATTGCTCATGAGTCAAACTAGTGTTTATCATCTCCGTTGCGTCTACGTACTCTCCTGCAATATTGAATCTCAATATTGATACGTGAGCATTTATATCTTTTCTTTTATATATTTAATAGTGTATCCATGTCTAGTGCTCGAGTATATATGTTTATGCATGCTTGTATGCTTTAATTTTGTCGTTAGATAGTTTATGATGAATCACGAATTTGATACATATGCTACTGATATAAAGTATATGATATGCATGTTTTTGAAAAGCTGGCGAAAAATTATTAACTTTTCATTTAGAAATCGCGTGATTTCGATGAACAGATTAAAAGATATGGTCAACTGAATTATGGTTAACGTTAATTGAAATTGTGTTTGAAACTATAAATTAATATTTAAACAACTTGTCTATGAGATTGATAAATTGGTTTTTTAGATATTACTAATCGAGTAAATGAATTTCTATATAAGGCACGTCTCGTTTTGTTGAACAATTGTCAAAGTTGACTGTCTTATCATGTTTTAAAGCTTTATAAACACTATAATCTGATTTTACAAGTATTGGAAAGCTATGTGAAATAATAAAATATTTTCGATTGCCATGATAATTCAAATATAATATAGCTCATGAAATAAATAATATTTTGAGTTTGATAAACTATAAATTCGTTCAATTATCAAGACTTATACTATAATAATAAACATGTATAGATTTAAAGATCATATTGGGTCAGATTGAGTTTTGAGATGACTTTTGTTAACTATTTCATGTCGGTCTCGAGCATTAGGATTGTGATACACTATGACCCGACCTACCTTGTTAGACATTTATTGACCAACATATGTTCTCTAGGTTGAGATCTACGGTTATTTTGCATTCCGAGTTTCGGTCACATTTCGATGAATGACCTTATGTGCTGCTAAGGTGAGTTTCATTTGCTCCCTTTTTAATTGTTTTTGCAATCTATATTTTTGGGCGGAGAATACATGCACTTTATTTAAACGCAATGGACACAAGTACATACTAAATTCTATACTGAGTTTGAACCGAAAATCCCTTAGCTTTGGTAACTAGTAACTGCCGGTTATAAGAACTGGTGGGCGCGAGTAGTAGTATACGGATCCATAGGGCTTGATATCCCCGTCCGAGCTAGAGCACTAGCCTTTTAACGGACGTATGCTATTTGAGAAGCGTACACGTTGGTTTGCGTGTATTATTAAGATGATTATACAAAGGGTACAAATTATATATACGTTAATTTTAGTTACCAGGGTGCTCAATTACATAGAATCTTTTGATAAACGTTTCAGATGAAACAACTGAAATCTTGTAATCCACCTTTATATACAGATTATGCGCAACATTAAAAACTATGAACTCACCAACCTTTATGTTGACACTTTTAAGCATGTTTATTCTCAAGTTTCTAGAAGTCTTCCGCTGTTTGCTTATACGTTATATGTAGTGACCCGAACTTTTCCATGTTTATATATATTAATTGAGATTGATATTTACATAACTAAATGTTTCCAACGTTTTAAGCAATCAAACTTGTTAAGACTTGATTAAATGAAATAAGTTTCATATAGACAATTGATCACCCAAGTTGACCGGCGATTCACGAACGTTACAAAATTGTAAAAACTACATGTTGTGGTATATATAGACATATATATATGGTTGACATGAGATTATGATGAGTAAGTATCTCAATAAGTATATTAAAATTGTGTGATATACATATGAAATGAGATTACTAAGTTAAGAAACTCGAAATGATATATATATAACGATTATCGTTATGATAATGTCTACTAAATATATATGTATCATATTAAGATATTGATACACTATATTTAACATGATAAAATGATATTTAAATATATCATTAAGTGTGTTAACAATGAACTACATATGTAAAAACAAGACTACTAACTCAAGAATTACGAAACGAGACTTATATGTAACGATTATCGTTGTAACGATATTTTAATGTATATATCATATTAAGAGATTTTCATACATTATAATATCATGATAATATAATAATTTAACATCTCATTTAATATAATAAACATTGGGTTAACAACATTAATTGAGATCGTTAACTTAAAGGTTTCAAAACAACACTTACATGTAACGACTAACGAAGACTTAACGACTCCATTAGAATGTATATACATGATGTGTTTTGATATGTATTCTTAAACTTTTGAAAGACTTCAAGACACATATCAAAGTACTTATACTTAACAAAAATGCTTACAATTACATCCTCGTTCAGTTTCATCAACAATTCTACTCGTATGCATTTGTATTCGTACTCGTACAATACACAGCTTTTAGATGTATGTACTATTGGTATATACACTCCAATGATAAGCTCTTAGCAGCCCATGTGAGTCACCTAACATATGTGGAAACCATCATTTGGCAACTAGCGTGAAATATCTAATAAAATTACAAAAATATTAGTAATCATTCATGACTTATTTACATGAAAACAAAATTACATATCCTTTATATCTAATCCATATGCCAAAGACCAAAAACACCTACAAACACTTTCATTCTTCAATTTTCTTCATCTAATTGATCTCTCTCAAGTTCCATCTTCAAGTTCTAAGTGTTCTTCATAAATTCCATAAGTATAGTTTCATAAAAATCAAGAATACTTCCAAGTTTGCAAGTCTACTTCCAAGCTTTCTAATCCATTCCAAGTAATCATCTAAGATCAAGGAACCTTTGTTATTTATAGTAGGTTATCTTTCTAATTCAAGGTAATATTCATATTCAAACTTTGATTCAATTTCTACAACTATAACAATCTTATTTCGAGTGAAAATCTTACTTGAACTGTTTTCGTGTCATGATTCTGCTTCAAGAACTTTCAAGCCATCCAAGGATCCTTTGAAGCTAGATCCATTTTTCTCATTTCTAGTAGTTTTATACAGAAAACTTGAGGTAGTAATGATGTTCATAACATCATTCGATTCATACATATAAAGCTATCTTATTCGAAGGTTTAAACTTGTAATCACTATAACATAGTTTAGTTAATTCTAAACTTGTTCGCAAACAAAAGTTAATCCTTCTAACTTGACTTTTAAAATCAACTAAACACATGTTCTATATCTATATGATATGCTAAATTAATGATTTAAAACCTGGAAACACGATGAACACCATAAAATCGGATATACGCCGTCGTAGTGAAACCGGGGGCTGTTTTGGTTTGGATAATTAAAAACTATGATAAACTTTGATTTAAAAGTTGTTCTTCTGGGAAAATGATTTTTCATATGAACATGAAACTATATCCAAAAATCTTGGTTAAACTCAAAGTGAAAGTATGTTTTTCAAAATGGTCATCAAGATGTCGTTCTTTCGACGGAAATGACTACCTCTTTAGTAATTGACATGTAACTTAAATTTCCGACTATAAACCTATACTTTTTATATTTGGATTCTTAAATTAGAGTTCAATATGAAACCATAGCAATTTGATTCACTCAAAATGGATTTAAAATGAAGAAGTTATGGGTAAAACAAGATTGGATATTTTTGATCTTTTTAGCTACGGGAAATGTTTAACAAATCTATACAAATCATATCCTAGCTAACTTATATTGTATTATACATATATTCTAATATATTATATAATCTTGGGATACCATAGACACGTATGCAAATGTTTTGACATATCATATCGACCCATGTATATATATTATTTGGAACAACCATAGACACTCTATATGCAGTAATGTTGGAGTTACCTATACAGGGTAGAGGTTGATTCCAAAAATATATATACTTTGAGTTGTGATTTAGCCTGAGACTTGTATACACTGGGTCGTGGATTGATTCAAGATAATATATATCGATTTATTTCTGTACATCTAACTGTGGACAACTAGTTGTAGGTTACTAACGAGGACAACTGACTTAATACACTCAAATCTTTAAAACATAATAAAAATGGTTGTAATTATATTTTGATCATACTTTGATATATATGTACATATTTGTATAGGTTCGTGAATCGATCCGTGGCCAAGTCTTATTTTCGAGGAAGGAAATATCTGTGAAAGTGAGTTATAGTCCCACTTTTAAAATCTAATATTTTTGGGATGAGAATACATGCAGGTTTTATAAATGATTTACAAAATAGACACAAATACGTGAAACTACATTCTATGGTTGAATTATCGAAATTGAATATGCCCCTTTTTATTAAGTCTGGTAATCTAAGAATTAGGGAACAGACACTCTAATTGACGCGAATCCTAAAGATAGATCTATTGGGCCTAACAAACCCCATCCAAAGTACCGGATGCTTTAGTACTTCGAAATTTATATCATATCTGAAGGGTGTCCCGGAATGATGGGGATATTCTTATATATGCATCTTGTTAATGTCGGTTACCAGGTGTTCACCATATGAATGATTTTTATCTCTATGTATGGGATGTGTATTGAAATATGAAATCTTGTGGTCTATTGTTACGATTTGATATATATAGGTTAAACCTATAACTCACCAACATTTTTGTTGACGTTTAAAGCATGTTTATTCTCAGGTGAATACTAAGAGCTTCCGTTGTTGCATACTAAAATAAGGACAAGATTTGGAGTCCATGTTTGTATGATATTGTGTAAAAACTGCATTCAAGAAACATATGTTGATGTAATATATTTCTATTGTAAACCATTATGTAATGGTCGTGTGTAAACAGTATATTTTAGATTATCATTATTTGATAATCTACGTAATGTTTTTAAAACCTTTATTGATAAAATAAAGGTTATGGTTGTTTTAAAAATGAATGCAGTCTTTGAAAAACGTCTCATATAGAGGTCAAAACCTCGCAACGAAATCAATTAATATGGAACGTTTATAATCAATATGAACAGGACATTTCATTATACAAGATATGTGCATGGAGTCATACATGCTTTATTCGAAAAAACTTTGCATTCACAAAATCATCACCATGTATCTTATTTTGACTGCATTGTCAACGGATGTATTATGGTAAACTATTATATACGGTGATTGTCTATACGTAGAAATTATCAGACGTCGAAAACCTTGGATTTATATATTCATTTATGGAGTGCCTTTTCAAAAGAATGCAATGTTTACAAAACGTATCATATAGAGGTCAAAACCTCACTATGAAATCAATGAATGATGTATTCGTCCAAGTGGATTTGGACGGGTCATCACAAATACCTTCTCCATTTGGGCGTTACAAAAATGAGTACCCCTATAGCTAATTAATGCTTTAGGAGTTCCAAATCGAGAAAATAAACGCTGAAGGAAGGAAATCACAATTCGTGCATCGTTTGTGGCTAAAGCTTGCGCTTCGGCCCATTTAGACACGTAGTCAATGGTAACGAGTATGTAACTATAATTATGAGATTTCGGAAATGGCCCCATAAAGTCAATTCCCCAAACATCAAACACTTCGCACACTTGGATGCTTTGTTGAGGCATCTCATCCCGTTTGGTGACTTTACCGACCCTTTGACAAGAATCACACGATTTACAAATCAGGTGGGCATCTTTGAAGATTGTCGGCCAAAAGAAGCAGGCATCATAGACTTTACGCCCCGTGATTTGGGGTCCAAAATGCCCACCGGTAGGCCCACTATGGCACTCGGTTAAAATACGCTTACACTCTTCACCGGAACACACCGGCGGATAACCCCATCAGGACAACAACGAAAAAGATAGGGATCCTCCCAGAAATAGTATTTAAGGTCACTAAAGAATTTCTTCCTCTTTTGATGTGACCACCCTTTTTCCAAGAATCTCCCAACGAGATAATTAGCAATGTCCACGTACCATGGCTCGTCCAACTTGTCCATCCTCATGAGATATTCATCGGGAAAATCATCATGGATACTCCACTCATGAAGGACTTCGAGATTTGGATTCTCGAGTCTAGACAAGTGGTCGGCCGCTAGATTTTCAGCACCCTTCTTATCCCGGATCTCGATATCGAATTCTTGCAAAAGCAAGATCCATCTAAGCAATCGAGGTTTTGCATCCGGTTTCGAAAATAGGTACTTAAGAGCAGAATGGTCCGTAAAACAATAGTCTTAGACAAGACTAAATAGGACCGGAACTTATCTAATGAAAAGACCACCGCAAGGAGCTCTTTTTCAGTGGTAGTATAATTCAATTGTGCCCCTTGCAAGGTCTTGCTTGCATAATAAATGGGTCGGAAATGTTTCTCGACCCTTTGACCCAAAACAGAGCCAACAGTAAAATCGGATGCATCGCACATAAGCTCGAACAGAAGGGACCAATTCGGAGCAATTATGATCGGTGCATTGATGAGTTTCTCCTTCAAAAGCTTGAATGCCTTTTGGCACTCTTCAGAGAAGTTCCAAGGTGTGTCCTTTTCGAGGAGTTTGTTCATCGGGTTAGCAATTTTTGAAAAATCTTTAATGAATCGCCGATAAAAACCGGCGTGCTCGAGAAAACTCCGAACAACCTTAACATCGGTGGGAGGTGGAAGGTTCTTAATAGTCGTTACCTTTGCGGGGTCCACCTCAATACCGTTCTTAGAAATCTTATGCCCGAGAACTATGCCCCCTTGTACCATGAAATGGCACTTTTCCCAGTTGAGCACAAGATTGGATTTCTCACACCTGACCAACATCCGTTCTAAATTAAGAAGGCATGAATCGAAAGTGTCACCGAAGACTGAAAAGTCATCCATGAACACCTCCATGCAATCTTCTATCATATCATGGAATATGGCCATCATGCACCTTTGAAAAGTGGCCGGAGCGTTACAAAGGCCAAAGGGCATGCGACGGTACGGGAATGTGCCATACGGGCATGTGAAAGTAGTCTTCTCCTGGTCCTCGGGCGAGATAGGAATTTGGAAATAGCCCGAAAAACCATCAAGAAAACAATAAAAGCTGTTTCCCGCTAACCTCTCTAGCATTTGATCCATGAAAGGTAACGGGAAGTGGTCTTTGCGTGTGGTGTCATTCTACTTACGATAATCAATACAAACACGCCACCCCGTGACAGTTCGAGTGGAAATTAACTCATTTTTATCATTAGTGGTGATGTCGTGCGAGGTGTATATGAAATAGTATTAATTTAAATACGAAATACGACGAAATATTACACAAGTTTTAATTATTTATTTACAAATGGGATATACCTAAACCTTGCTACAACACTGTAGGCAGTGTACCTAATAGTAGAGTAGTATAGTTTTTAGTAAGTTCGGTTCGTTCCACAGGGAGCGGGCTTATTGTACACTATATTTTAATTAACTATATTTGTACAAAATATATTATATTAATAATATATAAAAGGGGGTTTTACCGTTTAATGTCCGGTTTGTCGATTTTATATTTTAAGCGAAGCGTAAAGTAAATGACGATATTTAAATAACAATATAAAATAAATAACAATAATTAAAATGACAATAAATAAAAGTACGAGGAAATATTAAATAAAATATATTATGCTTATTTAAACTTCCGTAATCATGATGTTTGACGTGTTGATTTTTAGTTTATTCCCATGGGTTAATTGTTCTTTGTCCTGGATTATTTAATATGCCCGTCTGGTTTTTGTCCATAACAGTCCATCAGTCATAAATATAAAGTGCGAGTGTCCTCGTCAAATTATCTTTATATCCGAAGTCAAATATTCCAACTAATTGGGGACTTAAACTGTAACAAGGTTTTAATACTTTGTTTAATAATTACACCAGGATATCGACTGCGTGTAATCCAAGATTTAATACTTTGTTAACAATTACGCCAAGTGTCCTTGTACATAATTTCACCCCTGCTTTAATAATTTCATAGACTATTAATCCATTCCCGTGTCCGGTTAAATGACCGATTATTCGTACATATAAATATCCCGCCCATCGTGTCCGATCGAGTGTATATGGTTATTTATAGGGACGTCCAATTGTAAATCTTTATATTAAAATTAACAAACTATCATTTAGTTAAAAAAATATAAAGCCCATTAATAGCCCATAGTCTAATTTCCACAAGTGTCGTTCTTTTGTCCAAACCCCAATTATGGTACAAAGCCCAATTACCCCGTCTTTAATATTTAGTCCAACATCATGATTACTTTGGCTCAAATAAGCATAATAATAACTTAAGTACGAGACATTAATTTAAAAAGGAGAACATAACTTACATTGAGTATTTATCGCGTAGTGTTACATGGACAGAATTTCGACTTCAAAAACCCGTAAAAATAACTTTTACATAACCCGAACTAATCTAATATAAAACTACCCTATACTATATATATTATATATATATATATATATATATTTATTTATTACAGAGTATTATTATTATTATTTATTTATTTTTATCGAACGAATGCATGGCCTTTTATAGGCTTTTTGATTTCTGACAGCTCCGCGAGTCGTGGAGTTTTTGGCCTTCAAACTCCGCGAGTCGTTGAGTTTGAAAATCCAGCTCAGGATCCTTTGTCTCATAGCTTGTCGACATGATTATATATATTTATAATATATAAATAATTTATATAATTATTTATATATTATATTTTATTCTTATGCATAGTTGACTCATAATTTTTGGTTCATTGCGTCGGGCGTTGATAGTTGACTCATGTCCCGGTTTCGGATTTTCGAACGTCCTTGCGTACAATTTAATATCTTGTACTTTGCGTTTTGTAACTTGTACTCTTGTCATTTTTAGACGTTTTTCATCAATAAATTGAACCTTTTGAATTGTATCTTGTACATTTGAGCTTTTTGGACGTTTGTGTCTTCAAATCTTCGTTTTCGCCTTTTGTCTTCGCACTTATTTATTTAAACAATTACAATGAAAATATAATACAATTACATATGAAAACCTATTATTTAGGAGGGATATTGCTATGAAATATATGTTCCTTTTTAGCCTTATCAAACATCCCCACACTTAAACGTTGCTTGTCCTCAAGCAATACATAACTTGAAATAAAAACATACATGAATCACTTTTTTATTCATCACACTTTGTACATCAGTGATTTTGATATGGTGATATAAACAATGATAGTAACGATAGAACCATGGTTAAAGGTGGGTGTGTCATCCACAGTTGCCTCGGGTTTAGGTCAACGACACTTGCAATCAAATAGCCGATTTACTTTCGGTTTCCAAAGCAAAGTGCACATTTGAAAGGCGGTTTACAGTCCCACATGACTATGAAAATGTAGATCCTTAAGGAAATTGGATCTTTATGAAAACATTTGATCTTTGAAAATTCAATCTAGCTTTTACCCTAGATAAGTTTTCCGGAATAACCCTTCACCGGTGTTGCAAAATATTTTTGTGGGTTTTGTGGGTTTCAGATTTGAAAATTTTAGCTCAAAACTTATGGTTTTGTGTCACCCACTTGCTAACCTTGTATTAGGAAAGAAACACGTCCAGTATACTTGCTCCGTATATTACCTTTCGGTAAACTACCGTCCGGTTGTAAAGGAAAGCGATGAACAAGAAACTGTTAAGGCAATGTCTAATGACATGCATTTGATTATGGTCCACAAACGTGTCGGATGCTAGTACTATCCTTTGTAGGAGCAATAGTAAAGATCATCCTATAATTTTTTCGGTCTGGCACAAGGTCCTGTCTCCGACCATGCTATGCAACCACCGTTCTTACGGTTGACACTCGATTTGGTTCAGGTGACCTAATGAATTTCAGGTGAATTCCTAGGATTTTACGTTCAATGGTAATGAACGCATTGAAAATAGGTTTTCAGAAAACAAATCGGTTTGTAATTTTTGATCAAAATATTTTCTCGTTCAAGCTCGAGTTTAGATATCATTGAATTCCATGAGTTTGAATTCTCAATCTTTAAGGTCAATCTTAAGGATTGAGTAATATCAGTCTTAAAAGCTGATTTTTGATCTTTTAAGGAGATTATCCTTTCTGGAGATCTGATTCATTAGTCTTATCAAGCTAATTTGCACGGTGCCCTCTCCATTTTACGAGACAGATCCTCTCATGTAGTGACCCGAACTTTTCCATGTTTATATATATTAATTGAGATTGATATTTACATGATTAAATGTTTCCAACATGTTAAGCAATCAAACTTGTTAAGACTTGATTAATTGAAATATGTTTCATATAGACAATTGACCACCCAAGTTGACCGGTAATTCACGAACGTTAAAACTTGTAAAAACTATATGATGACATATATATGGATATATATATAGTTAACATGATACTATGATAAGTAAACATATCATTAAGTATATTAACAATGAACTACATATGTAAAAACAAGACTACTAACTTAATGATTTTTAAACGAGACATATATGTAACGATTATCGTTGTAAAGACATTTAATGTATATATATCATATTAAGAGATATTCATACATGATAATATCATGATAATATAATAATTTAAAATCTCATTTGATATTATAAACATTGGGTTAACAATATTTAACAAGATCGTTAACCTAAAGGTTTCAAAACAACACTTACATGTAACGACTAACGATGACTTAACGACTCAGTTAAAATGTATATACATGTAGTGTTTTAATATGTATTTATACACTTTTGAAAGACTTCAATACACTTATCAAAATACTTCTACTTAACAAAAATGCTTACAATTACATCCTCGTTCAGTTTCATCAACAATTCTACTCGTATGCACCCGTATTCGTACTCGTACAATACACAGCTTTTAGATGTATGTACTATTGGTATATACACTCCAATGATCAGATCTTAGCAGCCCATGTGAGTCACCTAACACATGTGGGAACCATCATTTGGCAACTAGCATGAAATATCTCATAAAATTACAAAAATATGAGTAATCATTCATGACTTATTTACATGAAAACAAAATTACATATCCTTTATATCTAATCCATACACCAACGACCAAAAACACCTACAAACACTTTCATTCTTCAATTTTCTTCATCTAATTGATCTCTCTCAAGTTCTATCTTCAAGTTCTAAGTGTTCTTCATATATTTTACAAGTTCTAGTTACATAAAATCAAGAATACTTTCAAGTTTGCTAGCTCACTTCCAATTTTGTAAGGTGATCATTCAACCTCAAGAAATCTTTGTTTCTTACAGTAGGTTATCATTCTAATACAAGAACTTCGAGCCATCCAAGGATCCGTTGAAGCTAGATCCATTTTTCTCTTTTCCAGTAGGTTTATCCAAGGAACTTAAGGTTCGTGAATCAACCAGTGGCCAAGTCTTACTTCCCGACGAAGTAAAAATCTGTGAAAGTGAGTTATAGTCCCACTTTTAAAATCTAATATTTTTGGGATGAGAATACATGCAGGTTTTATAAATGATTTACAAAATAGACACAAGTACGTGAAATTACATTCTATGGTTGAATTATCGAAATCGAATATGCCCCTTTTTATTAAGTCTGGTAATCTAAGAATTAGGGAACAGACACCCTAATTGACGCGAATCCTAAAGATAGATCTATTGGGCCTAACAAACCCCATCCAAAGTACCGGATGCTTTAGTACTTCGAAATTTATATCATATCCGAAGGGTGTCCCGGAATGATGGGGATATTCTTATATATGCATCTTGTTAATGTCGGTTACCAGGTGTTCACCATATGAATGATTTTTATCTCTATGTATGGGATGTGTATTGAAATATGAAATCTTGTGGTCTATTATTATTATGATTTGATATATATAGGTTAAACCTATAACTCACCAACATTTTTGTTGACGTTTTAAGCATGTTTATTCTCAGGTGATTATTAAGAGCTTCCGCTGTCGCATATTTAAATAAGGACGAGATTTGGAGTCCATGTTTGTATGATATTGTGTAAAAACTGCATTCAAAAAACTGATTTCGATGTAACATATTTGTATTGTAAACCATTATGTAATGGTCGTGTGTAAACAGGATATTTTAGATTATCATTATTTGATAATCTACGTAAAGCTTTTTAAACCTTCATTTATGAAATAAAGGTTATGGTTTGTTTTAAAAATGAATGCAGTCTTTGAAAAATGTCTCATATAGAGGTCAAAACCTCGCAACGAAATCAATTAATATGGAACGTTTTTAATCAATAAGAACGGGACATTTCAGTTGGTATCCGAGCGTTGGTCTTAGAGAACCAGAATTTTGCATTAGTGTGTCTTATCGAGTTTGTTAGGATGCATTAGTGAGTCTGGACTTCGACCGTGTTTACTTGAAAAATGATTGCTTAACAAATTTTGTTGGAAACTATATATTTTTAACATGTGAATATTATGTGATATATTAATCTCTTAACGCGTTTGATATTATGTGATAGATGTCTACCTCTAGAACAAGTCCCATTGACTCACCTAATAATAATGAAGAGTCAAATGTAAATTGGAATGATTCGTGGACTGATTCACAAGTTCCCGAAGAGGAACCGGAAGAAGAGTCGGAACCGGAAGAACAATCGGAACCGGAAGAAGAATCGGAACCGGATGAAGAAATAGAACCGGTGGGGGAAATAATAAAACGGTTAAGTAAAAGAAAATCCTCAACCAACCGACCAAGGTTAATTATGGTCAATGGTGTTTCCGCCAAGGAAGCAAAATATTGGGAGGATTACCAATTCTCCGATGAATCGGATTCCGACGAGAATTCCGATGATGTTATAGAAATTACCCCAACTGAATTTAAAAAGGCAAAAGAAAATAATAAGGGAAAGGGCATAAAAATAGAGAAATCTAATTCCAACCCCGATGAACTTTATATGTATCGTCAACGCCCGAAGTCCTTAAGTTGTAACAATGACCCGGGAACCTCTAAACCACCAGGTTTTTCTAAACCAATGTGGACAACGACGGCTCGTATTAGGGGAACATCATATATCCCTAGAAACTTGGCAAAACGAACCAAAACCGAAGAAGAAGAAACGAGCGAGTCGGAATAAGATAGTTGTATTCGTGTGGTGTAATATATGTAATATAGTGTTCTTATGCTTTATGATATATGTAAAAATTGCTTGTATTAATAAGTATTTTTTTATGAATCTAACTCTTGTCTATTTTACAGTTTAAAAACACAAAATGGATAGACAACCCAATATTTTAAGAGACCTACCCGGAGACATGATTGATGAAATCTTGTCTAGAGTCGGCCAGAATTCCTCGGCACAACTATTTAAGGCGAGATCAGTTTGTAAGACATTCGAAGAACGTTCCAAGAATGTCTTGGTTTATAAAAGACTTTCGTTTGAAAGATGGGGGATATCACATTGGGAAACCCATAATTTACGATGTGTTTACTTTGACGCATATATTGCGGGGAACCCAAATGCTATTTTACGCAACGGGTTAAGAAATTATTTTGACTCAATATATCCGAATATTGGACTTCGTGATTTAGAAAAAGCGGCTAACATGCAACATAAAGAAGCATGTTATGCTTACGGATTAGTAATGTTCGCTTCTCACCAAAGTGAGAACAAGAACATCGGGCTACAACTATTAAACAAAACGTTTCCACAAGTGACGGAGTCGGTAATTGGGGTAAGAAATGAGGTTTTTAGATTGTTACGGGACTGTTGGACATTACGTAACCCTCGTCCCTTTGACGACGTTACAACACGCTATCTTACCAACGGCCATAACGGTTATGTTCCACAAGACCAAGGATGGGAAGTAATCCTAGTAAAACCAGATACTCAATACATCCTGGAACGGGGAAGATGTACAAGGATCTCAAGAAACATTTTTTGTGGCCGGGTATGAAAGCCGATGTTGCTAAATACGTAGGAGAATGTTTGACGTGTTCTAAGGTCAAAGCTGAGCATCAGAAACCATCAGGTCTACTTCAACAACCCGAAATCCCAGAATGGAAATGGGAAAACATTACCATGGATTTCATCACTAAATTTCCAAGGACTGCAAGTGGTTTTGATACTATTTGGGTAATAGTTGATCGTCTCACCAAATCAGCACACTTCCTGCCAATAAGAGAAGATGACAAGATGGAGAAGTTAGCACGACTGTAATTGAAGGAAGTCATCTCCAGACATGGAATACCAATCTCTATTATCTCTGATAGGGATGGCAAATTTATTTCAAGATTCTGGCAGACATTACAGCAAGCATTAGGAACTCGTCTAGACATGAGTACTGCCTATCATCCACAAACTGATGGGCAGAGCGAAAGGACGATACAAATGCTTGAAGACATGCTACGAGCATGTGTTATTGATTTTGGAAACAGTTGGGATCGACATCTACCGTTAGCAGAATTTTCCTACAACAACAGCTACCATTCAAGCATTGAGATGGCGCCGTTTGAAGCACTTTATGGTAGAAAGTGCAGGTCTCCGATTTGTTGGAGTGAAGTGGGGGATAGACAGATTACGGGTCCGGAGATTATACAAGAAACTACCGAGAAGATCATCCAAGTTCAACAACGGTTGAAAACCGCCCAAAGTCGACAAAAGAGCTACGCTGACATTAAAAGAAAAGATATAGAATTTGAAATTGGAGAGATGGTCATGCTTAAAGTTGCACCTTGGAAAGGCGTTGTTCGATTTGGTAAACGAGGGAAATTAAATCCAAGGTATATTGGACCATTCAAGATTATTGATGGTGTCCGACCAGTAGCTTACCGACTTGAGTTACCTCAACAACTCGCGGCTGTACATAACACTTTCCACGTCTCGAATTTGAAGAAATGTTTTGCTAAAGAAGATCTCACTATTCTGTTAGATGAAATCCAAATCAACGAAAAACTTCAATTCATCGAAGAACCCGTCGAAATAATGGATCGTGAGGTTAAAAGACTTAAGCAAAACAAGATACCAATTGTTAAGGTTCAATGGAATGCTCGTAGAGGACCCGAGTTCACCTGGGAGCATGAAGATCAGATGAAGAAGAAATACCCGCATCTATTTCCAGAAGATTCGTCAACACCTTCAACAGCTTAAAATTTCGGGACGAAATTTATTTAACGGGTAGGTACTGTAGTGACCCGAACTTTTCCATGTTTATATATATTAATTGAGATTGATATTTACATGATTAAATGTTTCCAACATGTTAAGCAATCAAACTTGTTAAGACTTGATTAATTGAAATATGTTTCATATAGACAATTGACCACCCAAGTTGACCGGTGATTCACGAACGTTAAAACTTGTAAAAACTATATGATGACATATATATGGATATATATATAGTTAACATGATACTATGATAAGTAAACATATCATTAAGTATATTAACAATGAACTACATATGTAAAAACAAGACTACTAACTTAATGATTTTTAAACGAGACATATATGTAACGATTATCGTTGTAAAGACATTTAATGTATATATATCATATTAAGAGATATTCATACATGATAATATCATGATAATATAATAATTTAAAATCTCATTTGATATTATAAACATTGGGTTAACTACATTTAACAAGATCGTTAACCTAAAGGTTTCAAAACAACACTTACATGTAACGACTAACGATGACTTAACGACTCAGTTAAAATGTATATACATGTAGTGTTTTAATATGTATTTATACACTTTTGAAAGACTTCAATACACTTATCAAAATACTTCTACTTAACAAAAATGCTTACAATTACATCCTCGTTCAGTTTCATCAACAATTCTACTCGTATGCACCCGTATTCGTACTCGTACAATACACAGCTTTTAGATGTATGTACTATTGGTATATACACTGCAATGATCAGCTCTTAGCAGCCCATGTGAGTCACCTAACACATGTGGGAACCATCATTTGGCAACTAGCATGAAATATCTCATAAAATTACAAAAATATGAGTAATCATTCATGACTTATTTACATGAAAACAAAATTACATATCCTTTATATCTAATCCATACACCAACGACCAAAAACACCTACAAACACTTTCATTCTTCAATTTTCTTCATCTAATTGATCTCTCTCAAGTTCTATCTTCAAGTTCTAAGTGTTCTTCATATATTTTACAAGTTCTAGTTACATAAAATCAAGAATACTTTCAAGTTTGCTAGCTCACTTCCAATTTTGTAAGGTGATCATTCAACCTCAAGAAATCTTTGTTTCTTACAGTAGGTTATCATTCTAATACAAGAACTTCGAGCCATCCAAGGATCCGTTGAAGCTAGATCCATTTTTCTCTTTTCCAGTAGGTTTATCCAAGGAACTTAAGGTTCGTGAATCAACCAGTGGCCAAGTCTTACTTCCCGACGAAGTAAAAATCTGTGAAAGTGAGTTATAGTCCCACTTTTAAAATCTAATATTTTTGGGATGAGAATACATGCAGGTTTTATAAATGATTTACAAAATAGACACAAGTACGTGAAATTACATTCTATGGTTGAATTATCGAAATCGAATATGCCCCTTTTTATTAAGTCTGGTAATCTAAGAATTAGGGAACAGACACCCTAATTGACGCGAATCCTAAAGATAGATCTATTGGGCCTAACAAACCCCATCCAAAGTACCGGATGCTTTAGTACTTCGAAATTTATATCATATCCGAAGGGTGTCCCGGAATGATGGGGATATTCTTATATATGCATCTTGTTAATGTCGGTTACCAGGTGTTCACCATATGAATGATTTTTATCTCTATGTATGGGATGTGTATTGAAATATGAAATCTTGTGGTCTATTATTATTATGATTTGATATATATAGGTTAAACCTATAACTCACCAACATTTTTGTTGACGTTTTAAGCATGTTTATTCTCAGGTGATTATTAAGAGCTTCCGCTGTCGCATATTTAAATAAGGACGAGATTTGGAGTCCATGTTTGTATGATATTGTGTAAAAACTGCATTCAAGAAACTGATTTCGATGTAACATATTTGTATTGTAAACCATTATGTAATGGTCGTGTGTAAACAGGATATTTTAGATTATCATTATTTGATAATCTACGTAAAGCTTTTTAAACCTTCATTTATGAAATAAAGGTTATGGTTTGTTTTAAAAATGAATGCAGTCTTTGAAAAATGTCTCATATAGAGGTCAAAACCTCGCAACGAAATCAATTAATATGGAACGTTTTTAATCAATAAGAACGGGACATTTCATCTCATGGTTAGGATAAGTCTGACCACTTGACGACCATGTTTGATGCTGAGGTCCGTGGATTTCCTGCTGATTTTAGTGATGACTTTTCTAGATTTTTCGTCAACCTACAGCTGGTCTGGACGACAACTTCCTGACCTAAATCAAGAAGCGCTTTTCTTTTTCGGAAGACTTTACTTCCTTTTAATGATGGAATTGATTCATCGTGTAGATCCATCTTTTCTTTCAAATATATTATAGTAAATCGGGTAAAACTGATTAAAATCGTCCAAAACAAAAGTACCTGCAATAACTTTACAGAAACATGTGATAGATAGTTTTTAATTGAATAACTTAGTACATTCTCCCCACACTTAGTTTCTTTCTTTGCCTTTTTATTCTCCTTTATTCCATTTTAAATGAATTCAATCGTTTTAGGGTGTTTCTCAATTTATGTCCTTTCCGAGGTAACGATAATTTCGGTATTAACACCTAGTTTTCATCGTTCATAAATATGTATAAACATGATTTTGACTTCATTTAGTTGAAAATTTTTCAAATTTTCACAAAATTTGGCAAATAAACTAAGTGCAAACCGGAGAGAATTTATAACCCTTCCCCACACTTAAGATCATGCAATGCCCTCATTTGCATGAAATCAGACTCTAATTGTAAATTCATGAGGGTGATTAGTGTAGAAAAGTGATTGAAAATACTCAGTTTGTAATTACAAAGCTCGTCGAATGATAGATGGCGCACCTCATCGTTCATTCCTTCTTTTGTTATTTCACACATGTTTTTCTTCAAAAACGGTTGCTTTTCTGAACTGTTTGCTAATATTTGAAAATGCGTCTTTTACCCTAATTGTGCATTTTTATTAACGAGTTATGCACTAAACCGAACCCCTAATTTAACGTTAAGTGGGGTTAGACTTCCCCACACTTAGCTGATGACATGTGAAGTCGGTAGAATAAGTTCCACGAATTAAAATAGTGAGCCAGTTATTTAAATCTCGGGTGGTATAAAATATATCAATGGGTTTAAAGTTTAGACCCACCCGAATATCACTACTTAATTCTTTTTCAAGTGTAACTTTTAGTAAATGGATATGTCTCTTTTCTGGTTCTTGGTCAAATGGATCGATATACATCGACATACATATTATAGGGCGGACAATTCCTAACATTTCCTTCCTTTTATTATCGAGATCAAAGTTTTCACCTCTATTACCCAATTGGGTGAAATCCGAGGTGTCATTATCTATTACAGCTCGTAGTTCATTTCCGGTAGATAACTCGTCTATTGAGAATATTGGGTTGGAAGGTTGTGGAATGGTGAATTTTGGGATTGGAGTAGATTCTTCTTCATTAACGGTACTTATTGGTCTCACTATTTTGGTCTCGGGGGTAAAATTTTCAACGTTATCATTTTCCCAAGAGTACCAATTTGTCACCCTTACTTCTTCTTTATCCATTGATGGATCGATGATTTCGTCGGTAGAGGCTAATGTGTCGATATGTTGTGAAATTGGTAAGACTGAATAAAAAGTATCATCTGGATCGTTGGTAATTTCGGAGCTCTCGAATTCATCAAAATTCGATGATATGAGATTTTCTTGCACAATACTCCTCAGATCAACAGGTGTGTAGTCTGATAGAGTTTTAGCTTGCCGGTTTACAAACTCTCTCATTTGTTCATTTTGAGCATTGAGTTCTTCGAGTTTGATTTTCATATTGTCTAATAAATTTTCAGGCACGTAATTTTCCTCATCTACTGGTTGTTGAGTTTGGATATATTCTTGGGAATAATCCCAATTTGAATTGTATTCTTCATAATCATTCCATTCAGGTTTCGTGGGTGCGTAATTTTCCATAGGAACGTAATAATAACATTCCCATGTTGAGTGATAATCTCCACAGATTTCACAACCAGTTATTGTTTCGTCATTCGTGATCCAAGATTGACCGAACGAATTGTCATCAACACTCTTTTGAGAGTATTGATTTAATTGATTTTGGATATCAAAAAGGGTTTCCATAGCCTTGTTTTCAAAATTTTCCATTTTATTGCGATGGCCAAATTTTAGCTACAATGTGGTGCATTTACTAATTATCCTATTAGTTATAAAAATAGAAAAACTTATATAAGTTGTCCAATTAATAGACTTTTCTGCTTTTGCCCACGTTTCGAATAGCCAAAAGATGCAGCAGGGAGCCAGAACCCTTTAAATCGGAAGCTCACAACTCAGCCACTAACAAATCCAACTATTACTACGAAGCAGAAAATTGTCAACGTCCATTAATTTAACCACTTAAATAATTTTTCTTTTTGTTTGAGATATTAGATAAGAAAATAGAGAAAATTTCTAAGTCCTAAAAACTAAAGCGTCGAGAAATAAGAAAGAAAAAGAATGCGCGTCAAAAAACGTCGAAAAATAAAAATAAGAAAATAGCGCGTCGTAACTTCAAAGTCTAAAAATTATATCTAAAAAGTTGCGCCTAAAGGTCTAAAGGTAAATGCAATTTTATTCAGAAAACGGCAATTACTTAAAGGCACTAAAATCTATTTAAAACTAAAGCGAAAAACGGCGTCGCAAAATTTCAAAGCGCCTAAATCTTAATCTCAAGAAAAAGCACTTAAGGGATTTTACGGCAAAGCCTAAAAAAAAAAACTAGAAATAAAAATAAACTACGGCAAAAACTAATCTTAAAACTAATTACGAACGAATAAACGATAAAAATACAAATTATAATTAAAATGATAAAAATACAAATTTTATAAAAATATTATTTTTATATTATATTTTATAAAAGTATTAATTTAAATATATATTTTATAATACTAATTAATATTTAAAATACAAATTAATTTAAAAAATAAAACTAAATATTAATATTAAATATAAACCTAATTAAGTTTTAATAATAATAATTAAATTATACTCGTAATAAATGCCAAATTAGGGTTCTGGGTGCGTCTGTCAGGGCGGCTCCGCGAGTCGCGGTGCCACGTAGCAGAAAATCTCCGCAAGTCGCGGAGTTTGCAAGACGTTTTTTTTTTTAAATTTTATATTATTTTTCTAAAATGATATATAAATATATTTATACAAAAATAAATTAAAAATATAGCGTTTCGCCGAAGTCCCCAGCAACGGCGCCAAAAACTTGATGTCGTGCGAGGTGTATATGAAATAGTATTAATTTAAATACGAAATACGACGAAATATTACACAAGTTTTAATTATTTATTTAAAAATGGGATATACCTAAACCTTGCTACAACACTGTAGGCAGTGTACCTAATCGTAGAGTAGTATAGTTTTTAGTAAGTCCGGTTCGTTCCACAGGGAGCGGGCTTATTGTACACTATATTTTAATTAACTATATTTGTACAAAATATATTATATTAATAATATATAAAAGGGGGTTTTACCGTTTAATGACCGGTTTGTCGATTTTATATTTTAAGCGAAGCGTAAAGTAAATGACGATATTTAAATAACAATATAAAATAAATAACAATAATTAAAATGACAATAAATAAAAGTACGAGGAAATATTAAATAAAATATATTATGCTTATTTAAACTTCCGTAATCATGATGTTTGACGTGTTGATTTTTAGTTTATTCCCATGGGTTAATTGTTCTTTGTCCTGGATTATTTAATATGCCCGTCTGGTTTTTGTCCATAACAGTCCATCAGTCATAAATATAAAGTGCGAGTGTCCTCGTCAAATTATCCTTATATCCGAAGTCAAATATTCCAACTAATTGGGGACTTAAACTGTAACAAGGTTTTAATACTTTGTTTAATAATTACACCAGGATATCGACTGCGTGTAATCCAAGGTTTAATACTTTGTTAACAATTACGCCAAGTGTCCTTGTACATAATTTCACCCCTGCTTTAATAATTTCATAGACTATTAATCCATTCCCGTGTCCGGTTAAATGACCGATTATTCGTACATATAAATATCCCGCCCATCGTGTCCGATCGAGTGTATATGGTTATTTATAGGGACGTCTAATTGTAAATCTTTATATTAAAATTAACAAACTATCATTTAGTTAAACAAATATAAAGCCCATTAATAGCCCATAGTCTAATTTCCACAAGTGTCGTTCTTTTGTCCAAACCCCAATTATGGTACAAAGCCCAATTACCCCGTCTTTAATATTTAGTCCAACATCATGATTACTTTGGCTCAAATAAGCATAATAATAACTTAAGTACGAGACATTAATTTAAAAAGGAGAACATAACTTACATTGAGTATTTATCGCGTAGTGTTACATGGACAGAATTTCGACTTCAAAAACCCGTAAAAATAACTTTTACATAACCCATAATCTAATATAAAACTACCCTATACTATATATATTATATATATATATATTTATTTATTTATTACAGAGTATTATTATTATTATTTATTTATTTTTATCGAACAAATGCATGGCCTTTTATAGGCGTTTTGATTTCTGACAGCTTCGCGAGTCGTGGACTTTTTGGCCTTCAAACTCCGCGAGTCGTGGAGTTTGAAAATCCAGCTCAGGATCCTTTGTCTCATAGCTTGTCGACATGATTATATATATATATTTATAATATATAAATAATTTATATAATTATTTATATATTATATTTTATTCTTATGCATAGTTGACTCATAATTTTTGGTCCATTGCGTCGGGCGTTGATAGTTGACTCATGTCCCGATTCCGGATTTTCGAACGTCCTTGCGTACAATTTAATATCTTGTACTTTGCGTTTTGTAACTTGTACTCTTATCATTTTTAGACGTTTTTCATCAATAAATTGAACCTTTTGAATTGTATCTTGTACATTTGAGCTTTTTGGACGTTTGTGTCTCCAAATCTTCGTTTTCGCCTTTTGTCTTCGCACTTATTTATTTAAACAATTACAATGAAAATATAATACAATTACATATGAAAACCTATTATTTAGGAGGGATATTGCTATGAAATATATGTTCCTTTTTAGCCTTATCAAGTGGTAACAGTCATTCCACCTTCTTATTTACACAGTGTACCGGGCTAATCCATGGACTGTCAGAAATCGGGTAAATCAGACCTGCATCGAGGAGCTTAATAATCTCTTTCTTCACGACATCTTGCATGTGCAGTTTCAACCTCCTTTGATGTTGCACCACAGGTTTGGAGTTATCCTCCATTAGGATTTTGTGGGTGCAATAAGAGGGACTAATACCCTTGATGTCATGAATTTTCTACGCAATGGCCGGTTTATGGGCCTTAAGCATGGTTACAAGCTCAGTTTTCTGACCTGTAGTAAGAGAAGAAGAAATAATTACTGGAAGCTTAGATTCCTCCTGCAAATAAGCGTATTCCAAATGATCTAGAAGTGGCTTCAATTCTAACTCAGGAGGTTCTTCAATTGAAGACTTGCTCCGGTAATCAGTATCACGATCGAGTTCCTTGAACTCCTCCTCAGTCGGCTCATAGCCGTTTTCCATCAAGGTGGTTAAAATATTCACCTCCTTAACCTGCAACTCTTCATCAATCTCAACCAATGAGCATTCTCCTGAACCCTGTAACTCTGGGAATTCCTGCAAAAACTTAGACTGGACATCCACAGTGTTAAGATAATAACATGTATCGTCAGTGTTGGCAGGGTATTTTAAAGCATGGTCGATTGAGAATGTTACACTCAAGTCATCTATCCTAAGGGTCAACTTTTGGCCATACACATCGATGATACATCTAGCAGTATTCAAAAATGGCCGACCCAAAATTAGTGGAATCCTTTCATCCACTTCCATATCTAAAACCACAAAGTCGGCCGGGAAAACTAACGACCCGGTCTTAACTAGCATATTCTCTATGATTCCATGAGGAAATTTAATAGAGCGGTCAGCTAGCTGAATAGCCATACGTGTGGGTTTTAACTCCCCGGGGTCTAGCTGTAAATAAATAGAATAAGGCATTAAATTGATGCTAGCCCCCAAATCCGCCAATGCCATTACACAATCTAAGTTACCAAGTAAACAAGGGATGGTGAAACTCCTAGGATCCTCAAGCTTCTCAGGAAGCTTGTTTACAACTACCGCTGAGCATGCGGCATTCAACCTGACTGAAGACACGTTCTCCAGCTTCTTCCTGTTAGTTAGCAAATCTTTAAGAAACCTTGCATACTTTGGCATACCTGCAATCACATCAATAAAAGGCATATTTATGTTAACTTTTTTAATCAAGTCCATAAACTTGGATTTTTCTGCCTCTACCTTCTCCAATCTCTGCTTCCTCGGAAATGGAAGCAGCGGTTGATACTCTTTAACTACCGGTTTAGCATTAATAGTAACCGGTTCCTTAACAACTTTCTCAGCCACCTGTTCCGGCTCCTTTTCCCCCTCCGGTTCACAAACAACAACCGGCTCACTATCCTTAGCTAACGGTACCCTCAAATCATACTCACCGGGCTTCCTCGGTGGATCATATGCTAAACCACTTCGGAGGTGATATCATTAACGTGCCCATTCTTTGAGTTAGTATCGGTTTTACTCGGTAACTCCCCCGGTTTCCTCTCATTACTCTGATTAGCAAGCCGACCAATCTGTTGTTCTAAATTATGAATAGCGGCTTGTTGATTTCGAAACATTTGATCATTTTTCTCATTGTTTTTAGTAAAAGTAGTAACAAGCCGAGTTTGAGATATCACAAGCTTTTCGATCATAGCTTCAAGATTCGACTTTTTCTCTTCAGCTTGAGGTTTTTGAAAATATCCGGGATCTTGCTGTTGAAATCCTCCACTTGGCTGATTCTGATAATTACTACTACTACCTCCTTGTCGACCTTAAGGATTGTAGGGACTATTAAAGTTGTGGTTGAACTGAGCGCGCCCTTGAAATTGATTATTATTCTGCTGACTGATGAACGCTATCTCTTCTTTCTGACCTATCGCTAACCCCGCATCACAATCTTTTGCCAAATGTAATCACCCACAATACTCACAACCAACCTTTATACCATGCATGTCCGTATCCAACTTCTCTAAATGCCTACCAAATTTGTCTAACTTAGCATTTATAGACCCAAAATCATCATATGTGATAACCCAGAAAATTCTGACCAAATTTAAACTTAATCTTTAACGTTTCCGACACGATAAGCAAAGTCTGTAAAACTGAATCTCAAAACTTTTGAACTATTCAATTACCCTTCGTTTATTCATGATGATACACGAATAATTATATGTAAATAGATACATATACTATAACTTGAAAACGTAACAATGTGTTGAATATATGATACTGTGCATTAAACTTATTGATTTGATTATCTGATTGATATATTTAACTACGGAGTTAAAAGAGTATGTCAAACGATTGAATTAAAAGATATTTATTGAGTCCCTTAAGGATTATGATATTATTACAGGTCTCTGTTGTGAGGTCCACGTTGATTTGGGAAATCATTCATTTTTAACGGTATTCGGAATAAATGGTAAATTGCTTGTTTAAATAACGTAATTTGGACACATACAATAATAAGGAATATTAACTGTTAATAACTTGCGATATGTATTTTAAAACGTGTTTATTAATATTGAAAATATATATTTAACAATATGATAAAATGTAATATTAATTTGGTTATAAAACGTTTGATAATACTATTATATTAGTAAATAACGAGAAGTTGATTTATAGAAGTAAATGATCAAAACACTCAAGTGTATAAGTTACAATTCTATTGATATAGTTTATGGATAATTTAAGTATATAATTTGACAAAGGTATGAGTCACGAAACATAAAGAGAGAGTTTTCTCAGCGTACGAAAGGACATTTGAAAAACTGGAAACGGGACATAATTCGAGTAATGATGTACAACTTATCGGAACAAAAGTTACAAGTTAACTATGCACGTAAATATAATATAATATATAAATAATTATATAAATTAAATATATTATATATATTATATTTAAATATGTCGACAAGCGTTAGGACAAAAACATGTGAGCTGGAAAAATAGGGCCATGCGATCGCATGGCCAGTGGCCTTCAAACCCATGCGATCGCATGGGAGGTCTGTCCAGGAGAGGTCTATAAATCTAGTCAATTTCGGGCTCAGTTTACACACATAAATATTCATTTTACTCCGTATTTATATTATTATTATTATTATTATTATTATTATTATTATTATTATTATTATTATTATTATTATTATTATTATTATTATTATTATTATTATTATTATTATTATTAAGATTAATATTATTATTAATCTTATTATTATTAGTATTATTAATATTAATTAGTATTATACATAAAATACTACGACGAGGTTATGAGCGTGTCACTTTTAAAAATGGGTTTTCGAGCAGGATAGAGCTAAGAAAACTATGGGTTATAACCAGTATTGTAAAAAAACCCGATTACTCGCCGATTAATCCCCGATTAATCATTTTTAGGAGCAATCCGTTCCGATTTCCAAAAATCCATTTAATTAAACGAGCAACGTCAATTGATGGATCAAAATAAAATTTGGTAATCAAAGTCCGTCAAAGTGAAAAATGATTAACATTTTAACATGCATTTAAACTAGTATTTATAGTTTTGAAACAAAATGAACAATTTTAGACAATGATGTTAAAAACTATCTTTAAATTTATGGTTTTTTTTTCTATAATTACACTTATAATTTTTAAAATTTAATATTTAAATGTATACAGTACAATCCGATTATCTCCAAATTGCCGATTAATCCTTCCAAAGTGTCGACCGATTAATCCTCGAATAGCGAATTTTACAACTATGGTTATAACTATGGAGGTTATGGGTAATGTTCATGGGTATTATTGGCAAGTCAAACCTAGTGTTTATCATCTCCATTGCGTCTACGTACTTTTCTGCAATATTAAACCACAATATTGATACGTTGAGATCTACGATTATTTGGTAATCCGAGTTTCAGTCACATTTTGGTGAACGACTTTATATGCTGCTAATGTGAGTTTCATATGTTCCCTTTTTAATTGCTTTTGCAATCTATATTTTTGGACTGAGAATACATGCACTTTATTTTAAATGCAATGGACACAAGTACATACTAAATTCTACACCGAGTTTGAACCGAAAATCCCTTAGCTTTGGTAACTAGTAACTGCCGGTTATAAGAACTGGTGGGCGCAAATAGTTGTATATGGATCCATAGGGCTTGACATCCCCGTCTGTTCCAGGTATAGAAACCCTAGCCTGAAGTATAAAACAGACGTATGCTATTTGAGTTTAGTACACGTTGGTTTGCGTGTATAGTACATGTTGGTTGCATGTATGTTAAAACAGGAGTACTTATTATAACGTTAAAGCTTAGTTACCAGGGTGCTCAATCTTGTAGAATATTTTGATAAACGTTTCGAATGAAACAACTGAAATCTTGTGATCCACCTTTATATACAGATTATACGAAACATTAAAACTATGAACTCACCAACCTTTGTGTCGACACTTGTTAGCAAGTTTATTCTCAGGTTCCCTAGAAGTCTTCCGCTGTTTGCTTATATGTTATACAAGATATGTGTATGGAGTCATACATGCTTTATTCAAGAAAACGTTGCATTCACAAAACCATCATCATGTATTTATTTTGACTGCATTGTTAACGGAAGTATTATTGTAAACTATTGTATTACAGTGATTGTCTATATGTAGAAATCATCAGATGTCGAAAACCTTTGATTTAAATATTCGTTTATGGTGTGCCTTTTCAAAAGAATGCAATGTTTACAAAACGTATCATATAGAGGTCAAATACCTCGCAATGAAATCAATGAATGACGTGTTAAACCATATGGATTTGGAGCGATCGTCATAGTTGGTATCAGAGCGTTAGTCCTAGCAAACCAGGTCTTGCATGAGTGTGTCTAACTGATAGTGGTTAGGATGCATTAGTAAGTCTGGACTTCGACCGTGTCTGCATGTTAAAAGTTTTGCTTATCATTTCTTGTCAGAAATTACATGTTTATCATTCTTATGTCTAGACACGTTTTCCTGCATTTATTGCATAAATAGTGTATAGAAAAAAATTCATATCTTAGCATATCTGTTACTATAAACTTTTCATGACATCTTCCAAAAATTTCTCCGTGATTTATGGAATTTGGTATTATATATACATATGTAAATTATGTATTGAAGAATACCAAACTAAATTCTATAATCTAATTCATATCAAAAATCATCTCCCTAATTATACAAGATGGATCCCGTATCTAGTTCAAATTCCTTAAACTTCGGCAGCTATTCCGATATGGATATTCACCTGAACTCCGAAGACAGTGTAACCGGAATGAATCAACCAATCAGCCATCATCTATTCTGGATGAATTGGGGATGGGTTTGTAATATACTTAATCATTGGAAACAAGAAGAAGGTGATCCCTTCCACCCACCACATTCACCTCTTGGCGAAGAACCTGAAGCACTTACCGGCGAACCTATTCGTAACACCATTTTCACCCTCATTTACAGAACAGCTCGCAACGACTACGTAATATCAAATATTGTAAATCTTATTCATCCGCTTGTCCGAACCGCCAATCATTCGGGGGTAGTAGAAGAAGTCAACGAGCTTCACGCTCGAGTAGTGACTTTGGAGAACATGATGCGCAACTTGCAGGCATCACAGGCCCCACCAGCATCGGTGGCAACAGTACCACTGACAACAATCTGTACCTCAGATATCTACATCATACGCACCATAGGTACCAAGGAGTACCAACAACAATAAACGATGAAGTATTGATTCATAACTTCATCGGAGAAATATCCTACGGCGATTATATAATCTATAATCTTAAGAGATTATCTATTCTAGCCCTAACCATAAATCAGATGAGTGAACCAAAATGATAGAAGGAAGAGTAGAAACCCTGACAAGAATGGTGTGTAAGGTACAAGCTAGACTTGTTTTACCAACATCATCAATAGTACCCTTAGCCTCACCAGCACAGTCAGTGCTGTCAATATCGCCTCTAACATCACAAGCTCTGCCAGTTCAAGAAAGCACCGTGGACATCAAAACGAGTCAACAACGAGTATATTGTATCAATGAGTTATGAAGTATTAACTCAATTCCTCTAAAGAATTTATATGTATATCTTATATATATAAATTTTAAAACCATCATAAATCTTTTCGTACTAAGCTATTATGTATGAATTGAAAAAGAGTAAATATTACTCGGTTAAATTCATATTACTAATATGCTATGATGTACATCCTTTGTTAACAACTTAACCTTCGTTAACTACAATCTCTGTTTTAACTCAATGAATTCCATTTCATAATAAATCAAGTGTATTATTCAATTACATAATTGATTTTACATTTTCATTTTCGATGTACTCGAAACTTTCCAGAAAACATCATTTGTGCCTTGTAAGGTTCTCAAAAATTCCACGAGCATCAACATCCATCACTGAGGAATATCAATAAGAATAAATAATGAAGTATTGATTTCATTAGTGAAATATTCCACGAAGATTATGTAATCTCTAATGTTTTAGAGATTATTCATTTCTAATTCAAGCTAAAAATCAAATGAGCTTAATATGATATTAACTCATTAAATCCGAATTACATCTGAAGAAATATACATACATATATTTTCATAAAGATTGTAATGAAAATTCTTTGTACAAAGTATTAATTGTGAAAAAAAATTTAACGGGTAGGTAATACCTGAGAAATATTTGAGTTCACAATTAATATGTTATACTGTACATTCTTCAACTTTGATTCAAAAATCATTAACTATACTCACTATCTTCACAACGATATACAATCATTTTCATACAAATTCAATTACATATTCTGATATTGACGGATCAGAATCCAAGTCATAACTCTGAACCGGTGACATCATTCTTAGATCTCTACATCTTTCAAAGCTATACTTTGACTTCAAAACTGTACAAGATCCTTTAATGTTGTTAATACCGAAAATAATCTTGCAATTCTTTTCAAGATATCAATTTTCATCACACTTCCAACCAGTCAACTTTGACTTTTCAGATTAAATTTATTGTAACCTTGACATATACGTTCTTGTTACTGGAGAACCTTTCATATTCCACCACATTAGCAGTAAATTTACCAACAACTTCATTTATCCTTGATGTTTCGAAAAATCATTATACTCATAGAAACCCTATCATGTACTCATCCACATCTTGTAATAATAATTGCCATACCAACTACCGGGAATTAGCAATCAGTATTTTGAATCTCGCAGCAATTGTACGTCAACAGTTATATATATATACATATAATGTCTATCTCCTAGACTTACTTACTTCGAATGTGAAGTTTCTGAAAAACACCCCAAACTGTGAAACTAGTCCTCCGAATTTTAGAAAATGCTGATGAAGCAGCAAAAACTATAAACGACCTTAACAGTCAAAAGTTGGATGATAAAGAGTAGTGTGTTGGAAAAGCACAGAAAAAGAGAAGGTTTGGAACTGGAAAATGGATTGAGCAAACTATGAAGAAGGCTGTGGACAAATCACAAAGACTAAACGTGCCTTCAAAGAATCCAAATGACTCAGTGTCTGCTGAAGTCATTAACGAATACCTTGCTCCTGACTCTAAACCTTCACAGGCAAATCTTCTTCACCATCCGTTGATATTAGAAATTCTAAGATATTATCATATCTTTTCGATATTTCTGAAGATATCTTCATAACTATCATTGTCCGAGATTATTTATCTCTTCACGCTATCTGTGTTATATCATAAAAGAAACTATTTTAGTTTCTAGATTCTGAAAAATTCGAATTTAAAATACGAATGTTTTTGAAGTAGTGTTTGGGAACTGAAGCATGAGTTAGTATAATATAATGACACCTGATCAACGTGATTATATTACAGTAAGTCATGCTGAGTTTCTAATGGAACATGATAAAGGTTCACAGATCATACCCTCATCATAAACCATGTTACATAACTCTTTCATTCTATATAATCTCTAAAAATATCAAGAAAATATTTTTCTTGATGATTCGGTCTTTTCCGTGAATTCTGGTAATTTGAAAAATCAAGATCGTGCTATTACCATTTCTTTCTTAGAACATTAGTTATGTTCATCTGAAACTTCATACCTACGAATTCTGGACCATTATCCGCTTGACTTAAGGTCGGGAAGAGAAAACGAAAGCATGAAGCTTTGAAATATAATGGAGAATATAAAGCCCGATAACAACCCCGAAATTACAAACCGTGTATATCAATGCGTATAGCAATATAAAGACACGGGAGAATGAAAAATACTATAACCCCAAGGTAATAGTAGAATAAAATAACTTCCTCTAGTGATAGATGAAAAAGAAGAATGACAAATATGAAAGTTAGGAGTATATCAAGAATCAGATCTGGATGAAGCATTTTCACAATCTATTAGGAAATATGAAATAAGGAAGAAGATTATAGGAGTGGTGAAAATAATGGAACGGAAATGGTTAATTTATAGCGAAATAACAGACAGAGCAATCGAGGCAGATGACCGCATTTAATTAAAGAAGATCTCAATCTCCTTAAATTCCGAAGAATCAAATCTTATTTAAATAATGAAGATTTTCTATTCCTTAAATTCCGAAAATAAATCGTTACTACGTCAAGAGATAAGACGAATCTCTATTCTCCATTTCACTCTATTACGATAACTTCCCTCATACGCTTCGAGTAATTGGATTGTTTTATCCATATTATTCAACGGTGATAAAACTCTATTTATCGACTTATATTCGTTATGAAAACATTTTTATTGTTAGCCATGATGACCTCACTCAAATTTCGGGACGAAATTTCTTTAACGGGTAGGTACTGTGATGACCCGGAAAATTCTAACCAAATTTAAACTTAATCTTTAACGTTTTCGACACGATAAGCAATGTCTGTAAAACTGAATCTCAAAACTTTTGAACTATTCAATTACCCTTCATTTATTCACGATGATGCACGAATAATTATTTGTAAATAGATACATATACTATAACTTGAAAACGTAACAAAGTGTTGAATATATTATACTGTGCATTAAACTTATTGATTTGATTATCTGATTGATATATTTAACTACGGAGTTAAAAGAGTATGCCAAACGATTGAATTAAAAGATATTTATTGAGTCGCTTAAGGATTATGATATTATTACAGGTCTCTGTTGTGAGGTCCACGTTGATTTGGGAAATCATTCATTTTTTAACGGTATTCGGAATAAATGGTAAATTGCTTGTTTAAATAACGTAATTTGGACACATACAATAATAAGGAATATTAACTGTTAATAACTTGTGATATGTATTTTAAAACGTGTTTATTAATATTGAAAATATATATTTAACAATATGATAAAATGTAATATTAATTTGGTTATAAAATGTTTGATAATACTATTATATTAGTAAATAACGAGAAGTTGATTTATAGAAGTAAATGACCAAAACACTCAAGTGTATAAAACCAGTGGTTTATAGAAGTAAATAACCAAAACACTCAAGTGTAAATGATCGTCACATTATACGCACCAGTGGTTTCGGTTCTCTTAACTGAAGCTGAACGGGATGACTCATGATCTTGATGACATTCGTGAGTGTAGGCGGCTTGCTTATCAATGATTTCTAATGAAATGTCCCGTTCTTATTGATTAAAAACATTCCATATTAATTGATTTCGTTACGAGGTTTTGACCTCTATATGAGACGTTTTTCAAAGACTGCATTCATTTTTAAAACAAACCATACCTTTATTTCATAAATAAAGGTTTAAAAAGCTTTACGTAGATTATCAAATAATGATAATCTAAAATATTCTGTTTACACACGACCATTACATAATGGTTTACAATACAAATATTTTACATCGAAATCAGTTTCTTGAATGCAGTTTTTACACAATATCATACAAACATGGACTCCAAATCTTGTCCTTATTTTAGTATGCAACAGCGGAAGCTCTTAATATTCACCTGAGAATAAACATGCTTTAAACGTCAACAAAAATGTTGGTGAGTTATAGGTTTAACCTATATATATCAAATCGTAACAATAGACCACAAGATTTCATATTTCAATACACATCCCATACATAGAGATAAAAATCATTCATATGGTGAACACCTGGTAACCGACATTAACAAGATGCATATATAAGAATATCCCCATCATTCCGGGACACCCTTCGGATATGATATAAATTTCGAAGTACTAAAGCATCCGGTACTTTGGATGGGGTTTGTTAGGCCCAATAGATCTATCTTTAGGATTCGCGTCAATTAGGGTGTCTGTTCCCTAGTTCTTAGATTACCAGACTTAATAAAAAGGGGCATATTCGATTTCGATAATTCAACCATAGAATGTAGTTTCACGTACTTGTGTCTATTTTGTAAATCATTTATAAAACCTGCATGTATTCTCATCCCAAAAATATTAAATTTTAAAAGTGGGACTATAACTCACTTTCACAGATTTTTTTACTTCGTCGAGAAGTAAGACTTGGCCACTGTTGATTCACGAACCTATAACAATATATACTTATATATTAAAGTATGTTCAAAATATATTTACAACATTTTTAATATATTTTGATGTTTTAAGTTTATTAAGTCAGCTGTCCTCGTTAGTAACCTACAACTAGTTGTTCACAGTTAGATGACCAGAAATAAATCGATAAATATTATCTTGAATCAATCCACAACCCAGTGTATACGTATCTCAGTATTGATCACAACTCAAACTATATATATTTTGGAATCAACCTCAACCCTGTATAGCTAACTCCAACATTCACATATAGAGTGTCTATGGTTGTTCCGAAATATATATAGATGTGTCAACATGATAGGTCGAAACATTGTATACGTGTCTATGGTATCTCAAGATTACATAATATACAATACAAGTTGATTAAGTTATGGTTGGAATAGATTTGTTACCAATTTTCACGTAGCTAAAATGAGAAAAATTATCCAATCTTGTTTTACCCATAACTTCTTCATTTTAAATCCATTTTGAGTGAATCAAATTGCTATGGTTTTATATTGAACTCTATTTTATGAATCCAAACAGAAAAAGTATAGGTTTATAGTCGGAAAAATAAGTTACAAGTCGTTTTTGTAAAGGTAGTCATTTCAGTCGAAAGAACGACGTCTAGATGACCATTTTAGAAAACATACTTCCACTTTGAGTTTAACCATAATTTTTGGATATAGTTTCATGTTCATAATAAAAATCATTTTCTCAGAATAACAACTTTTAAATCAAAGTTTATGATAGTTTTTAATTAACTAACCCAAAACAGCCCGCGGTGTTACTACGACGGCGTAAATCCAGTTTTACGGTGTTTTTCGTGTTTCCAGGTTTTAAATAATTAAGTTAGCATATCATATAGATATAGAACATGTGTTTAGTTAATTTTAAAAGTCAAGTTAGAAGGATTAACTTTTGTTTGCGAACAAGTTTAGAATTAACTAAACTATGTTCTAGTGATTACGAGTTTAAACCTTCGAATAAGATAGTTTTATATATATGAATCGAATGATGTTATGAACATCATTACTACCTCAAGTTTAGTAGGTAAACCTACTGGAAGTGACAAGAAATGATCTAGCTTCAAAGGATCTTGGATGGCTTGAAAGTTCTTGAAGTAGGATCATGACACAAAAACAAGTTCAAGTAAGATTTTTACTCGAATTAAGATAGTTTATAGTTATAGAAATTGAATTAAAGTTTGAATATGAATATTACCTTGAATAATAAAGATAGCCTACTATATATAACAAAGGTTTCTTGATCTTAGATGATTACTTGGAATGGATTAGAAAGCTTGGAAGTAAATTAGTAAACTTGAAGGGATTTTTGAAGTGTTCTTGAAGTGTTCTTCCTATGATGATTATAGCTTGATTCTTGAAGTGATTTTTGATGAAAATGATGATTAAATACTGGAAAAATACGTTCATAATAGTGTGTGTGTGTGTTGAGAGAGAATTAGAAAGAGAATTGGAAGTGAAATGGAGTGAATGATGAGTGGTAATTGGTGAGTGGTGAGTGGGGTTAAAAGGAGTTATAGTTAGTTGACTAGCTCATGGTAGAAGTTAAAATTGATTAGTCATACATGACATAATCAAGAGTGGAATCCCATGCTAGTTCCTATTGGTATATACCCATAGTAAGTACGTTTTGAAGCTGTGTATAATACGGGTAAGAATACGACTAGAATTCTTGATGAAAGAAAAGAATGGGAAAGTAACTGTAACCATTTTCATTAAGTATGAGTGTTTTGATATATGTCTTGAAGTCTTCCAAAAGTATTTTAATACATCTAAATACACTACATGTATATACATTTTAACTGAGTCGTTAAGTCATCGTTAGTCGTTACATATAAGTGTTGTTTTGAAACCTTTAAGTTAACGATCTCAATTAATGTTGTTAACCCATTGTTTATTATATCTAATGAGATGTTAAATTATTATATTATCATGATATTATGATATATTAATATATCTTAATATGATATATATACATTTAAATGTCGTTACAACGATAATCATTACATATATGTCTCGTTTCGAAATCCTTAAGTTAGTAGTCTTGTTTATATGTATATAACTCATTGTTAATATACTTATGGAGATACTTACTTATCATAATCTCATGTTAACCATATGTATATCCATATATATATCGTCATGTCGTTTTTACAAGTTTTAACGTTCGTGAATCGCCGGTCAACTTGGGTGGTCAATTGTCTATATGAAACATATTTCAATTAATCAAGTCTTAACAAGTTTGATTGCTTAACATGTTGGAAACATTTAATCATGTAAATATCAATCTCAATTAATATATATAAACATGGAAAAGTTCTGGTCACTACATCTAACACCTCTTCTTCCATCTTATGCATTAAAGTACCTCCTGCTGCTTGATCAATACTCTAGCGAGTTGGGATGTCACAACCCTTATAGAAAATCTGGACCTTTTGTAAATCATTCAGCCCGTGTTGCGAACACGAGCGTAACATGTTAGAAAAATGATCCCAAGCATCAAATAATGTCTCACTGCTCTTTTGTCTGAATTGTGAAATTTCTGCTTGAAGTCTAGCAGCTCGAGACGCAGGGAAATACTTTGATAAGAACTTATCAACCAAACCATCCCAATTAGTAAACGTATCCTCAGGTTGACTATCTAACCACCTCTTAGCTTCTCCCTTAAGAGTCTGGGGGAAAAGCCTTGTCTTGATCGAAGTATCCGTAACCTGATTCAGCTTGAACAAGTTGCAAACATCATTAAAAATACGAAGATGCTCGTTAGCATCCTCACTATCCTTGCCATGAAATTGGCAATCAGTAGATACCAAACTCAGAATTGGACCGGTGATTTGGAACGGCTGAGTAATGTTAGGTTGAGTAATCGAATTGCCTTGGCCAGCTCGGGTGGCCTTCAACTTTTGTGCCATAGTCAGTGGACGAGGTGGTTCGTCAGCCATTTCTTCAGTCTCTAAAGTATAAAATGAAACGTAAGAGTCTTCTGCTTCTTCATTGATAATAGGTGGTGTCTCGGGCATCACAATCTCAGAGCTACTACTCAAATTAATTATATTATCACTCGAAGAAGCTGATGAATCCACTGTAGACTGTTGCTCTTGACTTAACGCTTTAAATAACTCTCTTTTGGGCTCGTCAAATGGTTTAAGAATTGGAGAATCTGAAGAACGCGTATGTGGCATGCACTACTTGTAACTGCAAGATCACAACTAACAAACCGATTAAATGCACCGACTCAATTAAAATTAAACTGATGTTATGCGAGGCGTATATGAAATAGCTTATATTTTACTAAGAAATAATATTAAATATGATACAATTTTACACAAGATATTTATTTATTTATAGAATGGATATACCTAAACCTTGCTACAACACTTATAGGCAGTGTACCTAATGGTACAGTAGTGTAGTTTTTAGTAAGTCCGGTTCGTTCCACAGGAAAATCTTTTAAACAAAGCTTAACGCTATATTAGTTTTAATTTTATAAAAATACAAATATATATATAAGTAATATTATTATTATAAAGGGGGGTTTTTACCGTTTAATGACCGGTTTGTCGATTTTAAAACTTTAGTCGCAGTTAAAACCTAATGTAAAATATTAAATAAATAAAAGACTTAATTTAAAGCGTAAAATAAATAATGATAATGAAATTGCGATAAATAAAAGTGCGATAAAATAAAATTGCGATAATTAAAAAGTACGATAATTAAAAGTGCAATTAAATACAATGACAATAAATAAAAGTGCGATAATTAGAAGTGCAATTAAGTATGAAAATAAAGGAATTATGCTTATTTAAACTTCCATAATCATGATGTTTGACGTGTTGATTTTAGTTTATTCCCATGGGTTAATTGTCCTTTGTCCTGGATTATTTAATATGTCCGTCTGGTTTTTGTCCATAACAGTCCATCAGTCATAAATATAAAGTGCGAGTGTCCTCGTCAAATTATCCTTATATCCGAAGTCATATATTCCAACTAATTGGGGACTTAAACTGTAACAAGGTCTTAATACTTTGTTTAATAATTACACCAGGATATCGACTGCGTGTAACCCAAGGTTTTAATACTTTGTTATCAATTATGCCAAGTGTCCTTGTACATAATTTCACCTCTGTTTTAATAATTCCATAGACTATTAATCCATTCCCGTGTCCGGTTAAATGAACGATTATTCGTACATATAAATATCCCGCCCATCGTGTCCGATCGAGTGTATATGGTTATTTATGGGGACGCCCAATTGTAAATCTTTATATTAAAATTAACAAACTATCATTTAGTTAAACAAGTATAAAGCCCATTAATAGCCCATAGTCTAATTTCCACAAGTGTCGTTCTTTTGTCCAAACACCAATTATGGTGCAAAGCCCAATTACCCAATTTTAATATTTTTAGCCCAACATCATGATTACTTCGGTATTAAATAAGCATAATAATAACTTAGCTACGAGACATTAATGTAAAAAAGTTGAACATAACTTACAATGATTAAAAATAGCGTAGCGTTACACGGACAGAATTTCAACTTACACCCTTACAACATTCGCTAACATACCCTTATTATTAGAAATTAAAATTATAATATAAATATATATACATATACGTTGATGAATGAGGATAAAAATATGATTTAAATGATGCACCAAAGCTCGAAATTTATAGGCATGTGAGCACAAAAAGGGGCTCATGCGATCGCATGAGCTTTGCTCTTCAAGGCCATGCGATCGCATGGCCAGCTGGGGAGGCTCACATGTTGTTGTTTTCTTCTGCCGACGGTTTTAATTAAATATATAAAATATATAAATAATTTCAAGAATTATTTATATATTATATTATATTTATTGCATAGTTGACTTGTAATTTTTAGTCCGTTGCGTCGAGCGTTGAGAGTTGACTCTGGTCCCGGTTCCAGATTTTTGAACGTCCTTGCGTATAATTTAATATCTTGTACTTTGCGTTTTGCTTCTTGTACTCTTGTAATTTTGAGACGTTTCTTATCAATAATTGGAACCACTTTGATTGTATTTTGTACTTTTGAGCTTTTTGGTCTTTTGCATCTTCAATTCGTAGAATCTGTCTTTTGTCTTCACCTTTTATTATTTAAACGAATATCACTTGTAAATAGAACAATTGCAACTAAAAGTTTGTCTTTCTTGAGGGATAATGCTATGAAATATATGTTCATTTTTAGCATTATCAAATATTCCCACACTTGAGCATTGTTTGTCCTCAAGCAATATAGTCTTGAAATACTAGAAGCACTTCTTTATTCTTCACACTTTGTACATCACTGATTTCTATACGGCGGTATAAACAATGGTAGTAACGATGTGGTTTACAGTCCCACATGACTATAAAAATTTAGATCCATTAAGGAAATTGGATCTTTATGAAAACATTTGATCTTTTGAAAATTAAATCTAGCTTTTACCCTAGATAAGTTTTCCGGGATAACCCTTCACCGGTGTTTGCAAATTGTTTTTGTGGGTTTGGTGGGTTTCATATTTGAAAATTTTAGTTCAAAACTTGCGGTTTTATGTCACCCACTTGCTAACCTTGTATTGGGAAAGCAACACGTCCAGTATACTTTATCCGTATATTACCTTTCAATAAACTACCGTCCGGTTGTAAAGGAAAGCGTTGAACAAGCAACTGTTAAGGCAATGTCCCCTGACATGCTTTTAATTATGGTCTATAACGTATCGGATGCAATTACTATCCTTGGTAGGAGCAATAGTAAAGCTCACCCTTATGGTTTTTCAGTCTGGCACAAGGTCCTGTCTTTGACCATGCTATGAAACCACCGTTCTTACGGTTGACACCTGATTTGGTTTAGGTGACCTAATGAATTCCAGGTGAATTCCTAGGATTTTACGTTCAATGGTAATGAACGCATTGAAAATGGGTTTTCAGAAAACAAATCGGTTTGTAATTTTGATCAAAATATTTTCTCGTTCAAGCTCGAGTTTAGATATCATTGAATTCCATGAGTTTGTAATTCTCAATCTTTAAGGTCAATCTCTAGGATTGAGTAATATCAGGCTTAAAAGCTGATTTTTGATCTTTTAAGGAGATTATCCTTTCTGGGGATCTGATTCATTAGTCTTATCCAGTTAATTTGCACGTCGTCCTCCCCATTTTACGAGACAGATCCTCTCATGGTTAGGATAAGTCTGACCACTTGGCGACCCTGTTTGATGCCGAGGTCCGTGGATTTCCTGCTGATTTTAGAGATGACTTTTCTAGATTTTTCGTCAACCTACAGCTGGTCTGGACGACAACTTCATGACCTAAATCAAGAAGCGCGTTTCTTTTTCAGAAGACTTTACTTCCTTTTAATGATGGAATTAATTCATCGTGTAGATCCATCTTTCTTTCAAATATATTACAGTAAATCGGGTAAAACTGATTAAAATCGTCCAAAACAAAAGTATCTTCAGTTATTTGTTACAAAAATATGTGTGATATATGTTTTAAATAACTTGGTAAATTTTCCCACACTTGGCTTTTATTTTCCTTTTTATTGTCCTCTATTCCATTTTAAATGAATTCTAACATTTTGGGTTGTTTCTCAATTTATGTCCTTTTCGAGGTAACAATAATTTCGGTGTTAACACCTAGTTTTATCGTTCATAAATATGTATAAACATGATTTTGAATTCATTTAATTGAAAATTTTGAAAATTTTTACTAGAATTGGGTAGTCAGTATATAAGACTAGGGCTGTTCTTTATTATCAGAGAGCACTAGATTCTAATACAACTACTACGTTACTAGTATTTCTAATGGTAACCAAGTGTTTAAATCAAAAAAATTTTAAAATTCCGAAAGAATTTAACCCCTTCCCACACTTAAGATCTTGCAATGCCCTCATTTGCAAGAAATCAGTAACAATTTAAAGTATTGAGGGTAAATAACGTAGAAAAATGATTAAATTTTACCAAAGTTTCCAAACATATTGGCGTTTGTTTGCTGAATGATAAATGGTGCATATCATTTGTTCATTCCATCTTGTTGTTACATCACATTTATTTTTCATCTTGTCGTCAAAATTACTAGCTTTTGCTGAACTTAATGTCAGTCTTTGAAAATGCGCTGTTTTACCCTGTTTTGTACAATCGACAATATACATACATACAAATATAAACATGCATGGCAATTTAAAATGGGACTTAATATCCCACTTTCAAATCCTAAATGTGAAATATTAGTACACAATAATAATAAAAATGATAAAAATTACATAAATATATCCAATAACGTAAGTTTAAACATGAATAAGTAAAAAGATAAAAACATAAAAATTATAAAAATAACCAATGGAACTAAATCAGTCTGGATAGGGGTTCCAGTTCATCTCGTCAGGTGGGTTCCATTGTTGGTTATAGGTGTTCTGATAGGCTTGGTTATAGTCATACCGGTTAAAGGGTGGTCGGATGTCGGGGTTGTGTGGCGGAAAATGAGCAGGTCGAGTAGGCACGTAATTATTTGGTACCTGATATGATAGCTGGCTCATGATTTGGTGCTGATGAACTAACCAGCTATCGTGTTGGCGTCGCCTATAATCCTCGTATACTCGCTCGGAGTTCCACTACTCGTACATACTATGTCTGGCCGCGCTCTTCATTGCTTCCTCATCTATACGAATGTAGACGTCAAGAATAGCATCTCGAAAGACATCCCTAATGTCTTCCGCTTCCTCCATTTCCTCGTCTGAGCCTCTCTCTACCTGAGGATGATTACCTTCAAAGGGCAATGCCTGGTTGCGTCTACTCTTCAATACCTTAGCACCCACATAAACCCGTAATCCTATGGTCTCATCCTATTCTCTACAAATCTGTAATGGACCCCCTTGGTTCCTATCAACACCTAAATACTCTCCAATGAGAGTAACAAAAATACCTCCTCCTATTATACTCTCGTCCTGCATTCCTTCTACCATTTTAGATAAATAAAAACCAACACAGTAAGGGATATTAACAAAGCTTCTCGGGTCTCGAATACACTTTAGGTAAAATAAATCATGTAAGGTCATGATAAGGCTAAAAAGGAACATATATTTCATAGCATTATCCCTCAAGAAAGACAAGATTTTAGTTGCAATTGTTCTATTTTCAAGTAATATTCGTTTATATTAAATAAGTGCGAAGACAAAAGGCAGATTCGACGAATTGAAGACACAAAGGTCCGAAAAGCTAAAAAGTACAAGATACAATTAAAGTGGTTCAATTTATTGATGAGAAACGTCTAAAAATGACAAGAGTACAAGACGCAAAACACAAAGTACACGATATAAAATAGTACGAAAGAGCGTTCGAAAATCCGGAACCGAGGCATGAACCAACTTTCAACGCTCGACGCAACGGAGCTGAAAGTACAAGTCAACTATGCACAAGAATATAATATAATATTTAAATAATTCATAATAAGAATAATATTAAATAATAAAAAGTTGTTAATTGAGCATAGTTCAGGGGTCATAAGTGAAAATTTTAATTTATCATTTGCCTATAAAAGGCCATCTAAATCGATGATTTAGATACACCTTTTTCCAATCTTCTTTCTTTCTTATGTAATTTATATTTATATTTATAATATTAAGTTTAATTTAAGATTAATAATAATTGGGTTATTGTAAGAAATGTTTTACGGGTTTTAAAGTAGGAACTATGTCCGTGTAACGCTACGCGATTAATAATCACTGTAAGTTATGTTCTTCCTTTTTAAATTAATGTCTCGTAACTAAGTTATTATTATGCTTATTTAAGCCGAAGTAATCGTGATGTTTGACTAAATATTAAGACGGGGTTATTGGATTTTGTACCATAATTAAGGTTTGGGCAAAAGACCGACACTTGTGGAAATTGGACTATTGACTATTAATAGATGGGGGGTATTGTCTAATTGAGTGACAACTCATTGGAGTCTGTCGAACCTATCTTCAAATTAATTATCCTAATAATTAATAATGATTATGGTTGTCCTATTTAGTGACGTTCATATGGAATCTATTATAATCATTTAATTAATTATTCGGGTTGGGTAATTGATTATTCAAACTGATCAAGTGGGTAAATTAATATTCATATCTAATCAAAACAGGGGTAGATTACATACAGTGATAACTGGTGTAATTGTTGACAGAAGTGATAACTGCGTCACAGTTTAAATCCTTAATTAGTTGGAATATTTGACTTCGGGTATAAGGGTAATTTGACGAGGACACTCGCACTTTATATTTATGACCGATGGACTATTATGGATAAAAACCAGATAGGTATCAAATAAACCATGACAAAGGACAATTAACCCGAGTAACAATTAATTAAAATCAAAACGTTAAACATCATGATTACGGAAGTTTAAATAAGCATAATTGTTTTATTGTATTTTTCATCGCACTTTTATTTTCTGTCATTTTATTTCCTGTCATTTTATTTATCTCAATTTATTTTACGCACTTTAATTTTTGTCATTTATTTTTACGCTTAAAATCGACAAACCGGTCATTAAACGGTAAAACCCCCATTTTATAATAATACTACTACTTATTTATATATATATTTTTACAAATAAACTTAATAATATAGCGTTAACTTCACCAGCTCCCTGTGGAACGAACCGGACTTACTAAAAACTACACTACTCTACGATTAGGTACACTGCCTATAAGTGTTGTAGCAAGGTTTAGGTATATCCACTCGATAAATAAATAAATAAAACTTGTGTAATATTTCGTCGCATTTTGTAGTAAAAATTAATACTATTTCGTACACCCCGCTGCACACATCAAGTTTTTGGCGCCGCTGCCGGGGAGCGCTAAAACGCTATATTTTTAATTATAATAATATTGAAATAAAATATAATAATATAATAATATTAAAATAGAATATAATAATATAATAATATTGAAATAGAATATAATAATATAATAATATTTTAGAGATACGTAAAGTTTAAAAAGTCGTATTTATTAAATACTTCAGGGGTATATTATGTAACTTATAATTAATAATTTCTATCATGTCGCTTTCATGTAAATAGTAAATTAATTAATTTCTTTTCATTTACTATTCATAAATAGTAAATGAATTAAAAAAAAAAGTTTTGAAAAAAAATAATAATTATAAAAAAATTATTAATTTGTAAAAAAAAATCGTTTTTAAAAAAAAAAAAAAAGTTGTAAAAAAAAACGTTTTTTTTAAGAAAAAAAATTCGTTTTAAAAAAAAAAAAAAAATTGTAAAAAAAAAAATCGTTTTTTAAAAAAAAAAAAAAAAATTAAAAAAATTTTTTTTTTTAAAAAAATTATAAATAATAATTTTTTTTTAAGTTTTATTACCTTTAGATTTTTAGACTATAGTTACAATTTTTAGTATTAAGTTTAGTTTTACATAGTTATTTTTATTTCTAGAATTTTTAGGTTTGCCGTAAAATCCCTTAAGTGCTTATTCCTTAGACTAAGATTTAGGTGCTTTAGAATTTTGCGACGCCGTTTTTCGCGCTACTTTCTTATTTTTATTTTTCGACGCCTATTTTTCGACCTTTTATTTTTCGACATTTTTCGACGCGCAATCTATTTCTTTCTTATTTCTCGCCATTCTAGTTTTTAGGACTTAGAATTTTTTCTACTTCTTCTCTAAATTTCTTAAAATTACGAAAATTTATTTTAAGTGGTTAAATTGATAGACATCAAAATTTTCTGGTTCGTAGTAATAGTTGGATTTGTACGTGGACCGGGTTATTGGAGCCAAACAGTACTCAATTATATTGAGACCAAACGAATCCTGCCCCTCTGCTGCATCTTTTGGCTATTCGAAACGTGGGCAAAATCAGAAAAGTCTATTGATTGGATAACTTATTATAATTTTTCTTTCCTTTTAAAAACTAATAGGATATTCAGTGAATGCACCGAGCAAGACGTTCACCACCTTTTGTACGTTCACCACCTGTAACTAGATCAAGACATTTAGCAAATATAACCGCCGTTGATTTTTCTTTAGAATCGTCATCCAGTCGACCAAGTACTTCAGTTCAAATTTCCGATAATCCATTTTTTGAACCCAACCTCACAATTGAGAATCCAGAGAATATTCAGGAACGGTTCGTAGATCCTGAACCACTAAACTTTCCTCCGGAGCCACCAATCATTCAAACAGAGATTGTTGAGGAACGAACCATTAAATCAGAATCATCTAGTGATACCGATTCAACGAATTCAATTATGGAAGTAACGGAACCTCTAAGTATGGAAGATCGAATGAGAGCTAAACGCACGGGCCAAGGTCACGCCATTATTAAGCCAGAAGTTAATGCTCCAGATTATGAAATCAAAGGACAAATTCTACATATGGTAACTAATCAGTGCCAATATAGTGGTACGCCAAAAGAAGATCCCAACGAACATCTTCGTACCTTTAATAGGATCTGTACACTATTCAAAATCCGAGAAGTGGAGGATGAACAGATATATCTCATGTTGTTTCCCTGGACTTTAAAGGGAGAAGCCAAAGATTGGTTAGAATCGTTACCTGAAGGGGCGATTGACACATGGGATGTTTTAGTTGAAAAATTTCTTAAACGATTCTTTCCGGCATCCAAAGCCGTAAGACTTCAAGCAGAAATTGTTACGTTCGCGCAAAAGCCAAATGAAACATTATATGAGGCATGGACAAGATTCGGAAGGATGTTGAGAGGATGTCCTTAACACGGTTTAGACACTTACCAAATAGTACAAATATTCTACCAAGGTGTCAACGTTGCTACACGAAAAGACATAGATATAACAGCTGGTGGTTCCATTATGAAGAAAACCGCAACTGAAGCTTACAAAATTATTGATAACACTGCTTCCCACTCTCATGAGTGGCACCAAGAAAAAGATATCTTTCGATCATCTAAAGCGGCTAGAGCCGATTCTAGCCATGACTTTGATTCCGTTTCCGCAAAAATAGATGCTTTCGAAAGACGAATGGAAAAGATGAATAAAGATATTCACGCAATACGAATCAGTTGTGAGCAATGCGGTGGACCACACTTATTGAAAGATTGTCACATTGAACCAACATTGGAACAACGAGAGAATGTTTCCTATATGAACCAAAGGCCTGGAAATAATTATCAAAATAATTATCAACCGCCAAAGCTAAACTTCAATCGAAATCAAAACATTCTTTACAATCCAAAAGGACCCGAAAATAACTGGTATAACCAACAAGGTCCGAATAACCAACCAACTCAAAACAACACTTTCAATTAACAAAGACCTGGCTTATATAAACCACAACAACAAACCGAAGAGAAAAAGTCAAATATGGAAGACGTGGTATTCAAGCTAGTTGAATCTCAAACACAATTTATTGAAACTCAAACCCAAACGAACGAGAGATTTGATCAGTCATTAAGAACTCAACAAGCTTCCATTTTGAATCTAGAAAAACACGTAGGTACTCTTGCTAGCATGATGAGTGAGAGGGAACAAGGAAAGCTACCGAGTAATACTGAAGTAAATCCTCGGAATGAGAATGTTAATATGGTTTCAACAAATTCTGAAAAACCAGCTCCAGAAGATGGGAAGGTTTTAGATGAGAGTAACAATGAAGAATTTACACCACCACCACCACCCGAGTATGTAAAGCCAGTGGTGTCACCATACAAACCACCCATCCCGTTTCCAAGAAAAGGAGTTGAGTATGAACAAGTAATAAGTAATAAAGATTGTGATACTTCTGGAAAGAAGAAGAAGAAAAAGAATAAGAAAGTACAAGAAACAAAAGCCGTAGAAGTAAACCCGGTGAATACAGTTCCACCAAAACCTCCACCTAGGGTAGGTGATCCGGGTGAATTTATTGTTCCTTGTCTACTTAGTGATTGTGTCATGTATGATGCACTGGCAGATTTAGGTGCAAGTGTGAGTGTTATGCCTCTTTCCTTATTGTCATTGACATAGAAGAGGACCCAAACGTTCCTCTAATTTTAGGTCGACCATTCTTTGCGTCCACCGGGGCGTTATTTGATGTAGGAAATGGAAGAATGACACTTAGTAGTGGTAACAAATCGATCACCTTTATGATTCGAAAGTCTAAATCTCCACCAACCAAAACCATTGAACCAGCAAAAACGATTGGTAACAACCATGTTGTTTTACCAACTCCAACGGTAGTGCTTAATAATAATAAAACGCCTAAGTGTGGGGAAAATGAAGTAACACCTAATGATGACCTGATAACAAAGAACCCCGTTGTTGATACGAAATTAAATGACCCCGTTATTAATAGTTCAATGAAGAAACTTATTAAACGGATTCGCGATGCTAGAACCAAGGGGAACTTTAAGTTATGTAACCGGTTAGTATCCAATCTATCACCTAAAGAAAAGGAGAAACTAGTTGAAATTGTGGATATTACACAGGAATCCGACCAATGGCTTAAAGAAAAAGTCACGGATATGCAAGTTGATTATGGACCAAGAGAAATTGACGATGAAGTTAATCACAATTTCGACAGCACAGCTACCTAAGTGTGGGGAGATTTAAATGTTCTAAAAAGAAAATGCTGTCTAGAGTTAATTGTTCTGTTCTCGTGTAGTTCCGAGAATGGAATCCGATTGGTCTTTTCCGCTAGCAGACACTAAAGAACTAGTTTTCTCCCACCATTCTGAATTTTTATTTTTTAGGTTTTAATTAATATGCCTTTTAAATTTAAGTTTTGTGTGATTTTAAAAACAAAATTTACTTTATTTCATTAAGTTTAAAAAATTGATTTCTAAAATTCGTCGTAAGTTGAAGACTAGGTCGTTGAACTGAAATTGCTTTACCCAAGGACGGGGCGATAAATTTTGTTATCATTATTTTTTTAATTTTATTGATCTAAAGTATGCAAAAAAAAAAAAAAAAATATATATATATATATATATATATATATATATATATATATATATATATATATATATATATATATATATATATATATATATATATATTATATTTTATAAATTTTTAAACGTGGGATAATATATCAAACTTTAAAAATATGTATATATATGTTTGTATTTTATGTTATGTACAAAACAGGGTAAAACAGCGCACTTTCAAAGACTAGCATTAAGTTCAGCAAAAACTACTAATTTTGACGACAAGACGCAAAATATCAAATGTGATATGACAACAACATGTTTGCAAACTCGGTATTTTTAATCACTTTTCTACACTAATCACCCTCGTGAATTTATAATTAGAGTCTGATTTCATGCAAATGAGGGCATTGCATGATCTTAAGTGTGGGGAAGGGTTATAAATTCTCTCGAGTTTACACTTGGTTTATTTGCCAAATTTTGCGAAAATTTGAAAAATTTTCAACTAAATGAAATCAAAATCATGTTTATATATATTTATGAACGATGAAAACTAGGTGTTAATACCGAAATTATTGTTACCTCAAAAAGGATATAAATTGAGAAATAACCCAAAACGCTTGAATTCATTTAAAATGGAATAAAGGAGAATAAAAAGGCAAAGAAAGAAACTAAGTGTGGGGAGAATATACCAAGTTATTCAATTAAAAACTATCTATCACATGTTTGTGTAAAGTTTATTGCAGGTGCTTTTGTTTTGGACTAAATTAACTGTTTTACTCGATTTATTGTAATACTTTTGAAAGAAGAGATGGATCTACACGATGAATCAATTCCATCATTAAAAGGAAGTAAAGTCTTCCGAAAAAGACACGCGCTTCTTGATTTAGGTCAAGAAGTTGTCGTCCAGACCAGCTGTAGGTTGACGAAAAATCTAGAAAAGTCATCTCTAAAATCAGCAGGAAATCCACGGACCTCAGCATCAAACAGGGTCCCCAGGTGGTCAGATTTATCCTAACCATTAGAAGGATTTATCTCGTACAATGGGGAGGCACCGTGAAAATTAGCTTGATAAGACTAATGAATCAGATCCCCAGAAAGGATAATCTCCTTAAAGATTAAAAATCAGCATTTAAGCCTGATATTACTCAATCCTTGATATTGACCTTAAAGATTGAGAATTCAAACTCATGGAATTCAATGATATCTAAACTCGAGCTTGAACGAGAAAATATTTTGATCAAAAATACAAACCGATTTGTTTTCTGAAAACCCATTTTCAATGCGTTCATCACCATTGAACGTAAAATCCTAGGAATTCACCTGGAATTCATTAGGTCACCTGAACCAAATCGGGTGTCAACCGTAAGAACGGTGGTTGCATAGCATGGTCGGAGACAGGACCTTGTGCCAGACCGAAAAATCATAGGATGATCTTTACTATTGCTCCTACCAAGGATAGTACTAGCATCCGACACGTCAAAAGACCATAATCATCTGCATGTCATGGGACATTGCCTTAACAGTTTCTTGTTCATCGCTTTCCTTTACAACCGGACGGTAGTTTACCGAAAGGTAATATACGGAACAAGTAAATTGGATGTGTGCTTTCCGATACAGGGATAGCAGTGGATTACACGAACCTAAAAGTTTTTAGCCAAAATATTGATCCACAAATATATTTTGCAACAACGAATGGTGGGTCAAATCAGAAAACTTATCTAGGGTAAAATCTAGATTGAATTTTCAAAAGATCAAATGTTTTCATAAAGATCCAATTTCCTAAAGGATCTACATTTTTATAGTCATGTGGGACTGTAAACCGCCTTTCAAATGTGCACTTTGCTTTGGAAACCGAAAGTAAATCGGCTATTTGATTGCAAGTGTCGTTGACCTAAACCCAAGGCAACTGTGGATGACACACCCACCTTTAACCATGGTTCTATCATTACTATCATTGTTTATACCGCTCTATCAAAATCACTGATGTACAAAGTGTGAAGAATAAAGAAGTGATTCGTGTGATTTGTATTATCTTATTTCAAGACTGTATTGCTTGAGGACAAGCAACGCTCAAGTGTGGGGATATTGATAAGGCTAAAAAGGAACATATATTTCATAGCATTATCCCTCAAGAAAGACAAGATTTTAGTTGCAATTGTTCTATTTTCAAGTAATATTCGTTTATATTAAATAAGTGCGAAGACAAAAGGCAGATTCGACGAATTGAAGACACAAAGGTCCGAAAAGCTAAAAAGTACAAGATACAATTAAAGTGGTTCAATTTATTGATGAGAAACGTCTAAAAATGACAAGAGTACAAGACGCAAAACACAAAGTACACGATATAAAATAGTACGAAAGAGCGTTCGAAAATCCGGAACAGAGGCATGAACCAACTTTCAACGCTCGACGCAACGGAGCTGAAAGTACAAGTCAACTATGCACAAGAATATAATATAATATTTAAATAATTCATAATAAGAATAATATTAAATAATAAAAAGTTGTTAATTGAGCATAGTTCAGGGGTCATAAGTGAAAATTTTAATTTATCATTTGCCTATAAAAGGCCATCTAAATCGATGATTTAGATACACCTTTTTCCAATCTTCTTTCTTTCTTATGTAATTTATATTTATATTTATAATATTAAGTTTAATTTAAGATTAATAATAATTGGGTTATTGTAAGAAATGTTTTACGGGTTTTAAAGTAGGAACTATGTCCGTGTAACGCTACGCGATTAATAATCACTGTAAGTTATGTTCTTCCTTTTTAAATTAATGTCTCGTAACTAAGTTATTATTATGCTTATTTAAGCCGAAGTAATCGTGATGTTTGACTAAATATTAAGACGGGGTTATTGGATTTTGTACCATAATTAAGGTTTGGGCAAAAGACCGACACTTGTGGAAATTGGACTATTGACTATTAATAGATGGGGGGTATTGTCTAATTGAGTGACAACTCATTGGAGTCTGTCGAACCTATCTTCAAATTAATTATCCTAATAATTAATAATGATTATGGTTGTCCTATTTAGTGACGTTCATATGGAATCTATTATAATCATTTAATTAATTATTCGGGTTGGGTAATTGATTATTCAAACTGATCAAGTGGGTAAATTAATATTCATATCTAATCAAAACAGGGGTAGATTACATACAGTGATAACTGGTGTAATTGTTGACAGAAGTGATAACTGCGTCACAGTTTAAATCCTTAATTAGTTGGAATATTTGACTTCGGGTATAAGGGTAATTTGACGAGGACACTCGCACTTTATATTTATGACCGATGGACTATTATGGATAAAAACCAGATAGGTATCAAATAAACCATGACAAAGGACAATTAACCCGAGTAACAATTAATTAAAATCAAAACGTTAAACATCATGATTACGGAAGTTTAAATAAGCATAATTGTTTTATTGTATTTTTCATCGCACTTTTATTTTCTGTCATTTTATTTCCTGTCATTTTATTTATCGCAATTTATTTTACGCACTTTAATTTTTGTCATTTATTTTTACGCTTAAAATCGACAAACCGGTCATTAAACGGTAAAACCCCCATTTTATAATAATACTACTACTTATTTATATATATATTTTTACAAATAAACTTAATAATATAGCGTTAACTTCACCAGCTCCCTGTGGAACGAACCGGACTTACTAAAAACTACACTACTCTATGATTAGGTACACTGCCTATAAGTGTTATAGCAAGGTTTAGGTATATCCACTCGATAAATAAATAAATAAAACTTGTGTAATATTTCGTCGCATTTTGTAGTAAAAATTAATACTATTTCGTACACCCCGCTGCACACATCAGGTCATTTTCTCCTTATTGTGACCTCTCTGTGTAATCGAGTTAGCCAAAAATCTATGAATTACACGAAGCTCAGCTTTGTTAATATGTAAGTAGGAGTGTTTTCCTCCCAGTGTAAAAACATTATAGTTTGACATACGCCTCCAAACGGCGTTCGCGTCAAAGTTCCTATCTACCCTTTCACCACGATAAATCAAACTCATACAATCGGGTAGTAGCAATTCACTAGGAGTGTAAATCTGTAATGCCCTGGCCATGTCCATCATGGACATCCTGTACATCCTACCGCCAAGGATAAATCTAAGAAAACATCTATCATCTAACCTATCTACATCTACATTTAACGCTATAGTACTCATCAACTCAACACACCATTCCTTATATACAGGTCTACGAATGGTGAAAAGACGTTCCCAATCTGTAAAAGAAGAACTGCCATACCTTTGAATCAAATGCTGTCTAACACGGTCAGCTAGATGGACCGTTTCTAAAGGATTCCAATCAATTACCCTCAGCACCTCTACCTCTTTTGTTACTAATTTAAATTTATTACTTTGATATGATGGGTAATCTCTCCATCGTCTATCGAATCTCAAATTAGGATGCAATGTTTGTTCAGGAATCGTTGGGTATTCTACAGGTGGATGTGGCGGAAATACTATGAATTCATTAGGTAATTGTAGCGGGTCATAATAAAGTACGTGCTGATCAGGCTGTTGTTGTGGTTCCTGTTGTGGTACTTGTTCAGGTTCATATTGCATTTCTGGTTCTGGTTCTGGAGCTGGAGCAGGTCGTCTAGATGATGATGATCCTGAACCTCCAGTATCGGCTTTCTGCAAAACACATTAAACACAAAATTTGTGCATCCAAATATGCATTAGTGTTAGCAAAATAACAATTTAAAACAATCACAATAACATGTTAAATCAAAATTAAACTTATACACATTTTTACATTTTTTTTTTTTTTTACAATTCTATACTTTTTCAAATAAGCACATATGAAAATGTATACAAAGTTCATAAGCATTTAACTGAAATAACATGTCAAAATAGTCATTACTAATAATTAAACAAGTCTCAAATGGCAATTATATCAAATTTATCAAGTTCATGAATTTTCGCCTAAAAAGTCCACTTTAATCTTTAAAAATCATGTTTAGGATCAATGTTTGGATCATTTAACTACCTAAACATGTTACACTACTCAATTAAGCAATAATTCATGACAAAAATCGGCCATAACCCATTTATATCAAAAAGCACCAAATTGCTCAAGAACACAAACCCTAGATTTCTAAAAAATTTGAAGTTTTTGGCTTCAAATCATGATAAATAGCATCAATCTAGGTTATACATGCATAAAATACTAACAATTTATCACTAATTACACTAGAAATCAACAAAATTGCATTAGGTAAAATATTAGTAATTATCACAAAAACTAAGAATTTATAGAGTTTAGGGGTGTAATTTTTACCTTTTTGCCGAAGAATGCGAATCTTGGCATGATTAGAGCAAGAAATTTGACGAATTACGGTGAATTTTGGTGAAATTTTGTGAAGATTTGAGAGTATTTTTGGGTATGTGTGTGTGTTGTGGTGTGAAGAACAGAACAGACTGCCTTTTGATTCTGGCTTGATTTTCAGCTCTATGCGATCGCATGGAGTTGAAGTGTAAACCCCATGCGATCGCATGGGGGTCCGGGTACAGTGAAAATTGCTTTTTTTTTAAACCTTACACTTTATAAAACATAAAATTAATAAAATTTTAAAAATTTGTTTCTTTTTAGGATGAGGGCATTTCGGATCGATATCCTAGTCCGTCCCTCGACAAAATTTTAAAATTTGTCACTTTTTAATCGCGGTTTTAAAAGTAAAGATTTTTGGGTTTTTTAATATTTTTGGCATACTTTAATTCAATAAGATTAAAAATGATGATAATAAAAGTTCTCGTCCCTCCCTTGGGTAGAGCAATTTCGGTTCAATGACCTAGTCTTCAACTCACAACGAATTTTAAAAATCATATTTTTAACTTAGCGAAATAAAGTAAATTTTTGTTTTTAAATTCACACCAAACTTAAATTTAAAATGCATAAAATTAAAAATTCATATTAAAAATTCACACCAAACTTAAATTATATTTTTGTTTTTATACATACAAACTTATATTAAAAATATTAATTTTTCAGATATTTACAATTTTAAAGAAGTTTACAATATTAATTTAATATTTATATATTAATTTTAAAAACATGGTAAAAATAAAATTGAAAATCTTTTTGGTCTTTTATCCCACTTTAATCAATCAAATATTATCAAAAATATACGCCCCTCTTTTCGGTAAAGTAATTTCGGTTTCATAACCTAATTTAACTCATGACGAATTTTTGAAATATTTTAGGTTGATTGATTAAAGATATTTATACCTTAAGAATAAACGGTAAATTTCGCAGTGATGTAATAAATTTTTGTATGATATCAATAATTTCGGTCGCAAGACCTAATTTTATCGAATACCAATTTAATACTTTATAGCGAACAAATTAGCGTTTATTATCAAAAGGTTAAAAATGAAAATAAAAATAAAAACTGTACAAACTTACCTGTGAGATAGATTTCTTAGTGATATGCTCTAGCCCACTCATAAGATAGTCGGACTAATTGGTTTTCTATAGCTAAATAGGCGTAACCTCGAGCATTCAACGTTTTTTCTTCTAAACATATAAACGGTCCATCTCTGCATAAAGTAACGAACTCGGTATTGGAATATGTCTGATTCGTCGAGCATTTTCCTTCATGTGACCATTTTCCGCATTTGTGACATCTTTCAAGGTGTCGTGCTTTTCTTTTCGCTGTGGATTTTGATTTTCCTTTACCAAATTGTAACTTATTATTTTCGCACCTGGATTCTTTTCTTACTCCGTCCAATTTACTTCTGATTAATGATACTATTTCACTTGGAAGGGTGTCATTATTACGTTTAGTGATCAAAGCGTGTAGCATTAGACCATGGTTTAGTTCACAGGAAGTCTTCATCTCGTAAAACCTAAAAAAAATTAAAATTCAGAATGGGGGGAGAAGACTAGTTCTTTAGGGTCTGCTAGGGAAAGACCATTCGGGTTCTATTTTTGAGAACTACACGAAAACAGAAAATCTAACTCTAACAGAAATACATATTATCCTTTAAAGACTTGATTCTCCCCACACTTAGTTAGCTGTGGTGTCAAAATTGTGATTAACTTCGTTGTCGACTTCCATTGGACTATCTATGTAATGTTTAACTCTGTGACCATTAACTTTAAATTCAATCCCATTTGAATTTATCAATTCTACTGTTCCGTATGGGAAAACTCTTTTGACTATAAATGGTCCAGACCATCTTGATTTCAATTTTCCAGGAAATAGCTTGAATCGTGAATTGAAAAGAAAAACTCTGTCTCCTTCTTTAAATTCTTTTGAACTTCTGATTCTTTTATCATGCCATTTCTTCGTTCTTTCTTTATAGATTAATGAATTTTCGTATGCTTCATGTCTTAATTCTTCTAATTCGTTTAATTGACTTAACCGTAGACGTCCAGCTTCATGTAAATCAAGATTACATGTCTTCAAAGCCCAAAATGCTTTGTGTTCAATTTCTACTGGAAGATGACATGCTTTTCTGTAAACGAGTCTAAAAGGTGTGGTTCCAATTGGAGTTTTGTAGGCTGTTCTAAAAGCCCAGAGTGCATCCTCCAATTTCATGGACCATTCCTTCGGATTTGATCCTACGGTTTTCTCTAGAATACGTTTTAAAGCTCGGTTGGTATTTTCAACTTGTCCACTTGTTTGTGGATGATAAGCAGTGGAGATTTTATGAGTTACTCCATATCTTTTGAGAACTTTCTCAAGTTGATTATTACAAAAATGAGTACCCCGATCACTTATTAAAGCTTTCGGTGTTCCGAACCTTGCAAAAAGACGTTTTAAAAAGTTGACTACAACTCGTGCATCGTTAGTTGGGAGAGCTTGTGCTTCCGCCCATTTAGATACATAATCAATGGCTACGAGAATGCAGAGATTATTATGAGATTTTGGAAATGGACCCATAAAGTCAATACCCCAAATGTCAAATACTTCACATACTTAAATGACATTTTGTGGCATTTCATCACGTTGACTTATTTTTCCGACCCTTTGACAAGCATCACAGGATTTGCAAAGAAGGTGTGCGTCTTTGAAAATTGTAGGCCAATAGAATCCAGCATCGTAAACTTTTCTTGCTGTAAGTTGAGGCCCATAATGCCCTCCTGTTGTTCCTGTGTGACAATGGTTTAAGATTTTACTAGCTTCATCTCCGAATACACATCGGCGTATTATTCCATCGGGACAACTTTTAAACAAATGTGGATCTTCCCAGAAATAGTGTTTTATATCACTAAAGAATTTCTTTCATTTTTGGTACGACAATCCTTTTTCAAGGAATCCACATACTAAGTAGTTTGCATAGTCTGCAAACCATGAAATTTCATTATAATCTATCTTCAATAGATATTCATCAGGAAAGTTGTCTTGTATGGCTGATTCATTTAGAACTTCTAATTCAGGATTTTCAAGACGAGAAAGATGATCAGCGACGAGATTTTCTGCTCCCTTTTTGTCTCGGATTTCAATATCGAACTCTTGTAAGAGTAAGATCCAACGGATTTATCTTGGTTTGGCATCTTGTTTCGAAAATAGGTATCTAAGAGCAGAATGGTCGGTATAGACCACCGTTTTAGCTAGAATGAGATATGAACGAAATTTGTCAAAAGCAAAGACAATAGTAAGGAGTTCTTTTTCAGTAGTTGTGTAATTTGTTTGTGCTCTTTGTAACGTCTTACTAGCATAATAAATAGGTTGAAATCGTTTTTCAATCCTTTGTCCTAAAACGGCTCCCATTGCAAAATCACTTGCATCGCACATTAGTTCAAATGGTAGATTCTAATTTGGAGTTATCATGATCGGCGCATTAGTGAGTTTTTCTTTAAGAATATTAAAAGATTTGATGCAGTCATCTGAAAAGATGAATGGAGCATCCTTTTCTAGGAGTTTATTCATAGGAGTGGCAATTTTAGAAAAATCTTTTATAAAACGTCGGTAAAAACCGGCATGCCCTAGAAAACTCCTAACTCCTCTAACATTGGTGGGATGTGGAAGTTTAGCAATTACATCTACTTTAGCTCTATCCACTTCAATTCCTTCCTTTGAAATTTTATGACCAAGAACGATGCTTTCTTTAACCATGAAATGGCATTTCTCCCAATTAAGTACTAGATTTGATTGTTCGCATCTAATAAGCATTCGTTCAAGATTAACTAGACATGATTCAAATGTATCACCGAAGACTGAAAAGTCATCCATGAAAACTTCCATGCATTCTTCTATCATGTCGTGAAAAATCGTCATCATGCACCTTTGAAAGGTTGCAGGGGCGTTGCAAAGTCCAAATGGCATGCGTTTGTAAGCAAAAGTACCATAAGGGCAAGTGAACGTGGTTTTCTCTTGGTCTTCGGGTGCTATTGGAATTTGAAAATATCCGGAAAAACCATCAAGAAAACAATAGTAACTATTTCCGGCTAATCTTTCCAACATTTGATCAATGAAAGGTAAGGGAAAGTGATCTTTTCTGGTGGCGTCATTTAATTTTCTATAATCAATACAAACACGCCATCCTGTTACAGTCCTAGTAGGAATAAGCTCATTTTTCTCATTTGTGATGACAGTCATTTCACCCTTCTTAGGTACGCATTGAACTGGGCTTACCCATGGACTATCAGAAATTGGATAAATTAAACCTGCATCAAGCAGTTTAATAATTTCTTTCTTAACAACATCTTGCATATTAGGATTTAGTCTTCGTTGGCGTTGCACATATGTTTTATGACCTTCTTCCATAAGGATTTTATGTGTGCAATACGAAGGACTTATGCCTTTAATATCATGAATCGTCCATGCAATAGCTGGTTTATGAGCTTTTAACACAGATATGAGTTGAGATTTTTCATTTTTAGTAAGATAAGACGATATTATTACAGGTAATTCAGATTCACCATGTAAATAAGCGTATTCCAAATGGTTTGGAAGTGGCTTTAACTCTAATGTCGGTGGTTCTTCTATTGATGATTTATATCGATATCTGTCTTCTTCTTTTAGCATTTGAATTTCTTCTGTTGTTGGTTCATATCCATTAACCATTAGTGTAGCTAACATTTCAGTTTCATTAATTGGTTCAGCTCCTTCTCCTAAAGAACATTCTCCTGTTCCTTGTAATTCTGGAAATTCTTCTAACAATTCTGCATGTGATTCTATAGTTTGAATATAATAACATGTATCATCTGCAAATTGCGGTTGTTGCATGGCTCTATCAACTGAAAAAGTAACACTCTCGTCCTCTATACTTAGGGTCAGTTTCTTACCAAACACGTCTATTATTGCTTTAGCCGTGCTTAAGAATGGTCTTCCTAATATGAGAGGTACTCGAGAATCTTCTTCCATATCCAGAATAACAAAATCTACTGGAAATACTAAAGTACCAACTTTAACTAGCATGTTCTCCATTATCTCTCTAGGATATTTTACTAATCTATCGGCTAGTTGTATGCTTATTCGTGTTGGTTTCAATTCTCCAAGGTCTAGTTTAGCGTATAGTGAATACGGCATTAGATTTATGCTAGCACCTAAGTCTGCCAATGCTTCTATTGAACTAAGACTACCCAGAAAACATGGAATTGTGAAACTTCCTGGATCTGATAATTTTTCTGGTATCTTATTCAATAGCACTGCAGAACAATTAGCATTCATAGTAACAGCCGAGAGTTCTTCCATTTTCTTTCTATTCGAGATTAGATCTTTCAGAAATTTAACATATCTAGGCATTCCTAAAATCACATCAATGAAAGGAAGATTAACATTTATTTGTTTAAACATATCCAAAAATTTGGATTGCTCGGCTTCAAGTCTCTCTTTTCTCATTTTACTCGGGTAAGGAAGTGGTGGTTGGTATGGTTTAACATAAGGTTTAGTCTTAACTGTGTTATCTTCATTAACCTTTTCAACTACCGGTTCTTTTTCCTTATTTTGTTCAGGTTGTGGTTCTTGTAGAGTAGGAATAGTTTCATCAGAAATTACAGGTATTTCAGGTGGTTTAAGTGTAATACCACTTCTTGTGGTAATGGCTTTAGCTGTTTCATTCCGGGGGTTAGCATTTGTATCACTAGGTAGACTTCCCGGTTTTCTTTCACCTATTAACCTTGCTAGGTTACTTACTTCTTGTTCCAAATTTTGAATAGAAGCTTGTTGATTTTTAAATGCTTGAGCATTTTGTTCATTGGTTTGTTTCTGAGATGTGAAAAACTGTGTTTGAGATTCAACTAGCTTTGTCATCATATCTTCTAAATTTGGCTTTTTATCATCGGTTTGTGGTGGTTTGTTTTGAAAATTAGGTCTTTGCTGGTTGTAAGTATTGTTGGATACTTGTTGATTGCTAGGACCTTGTTGGTTGTTGTATGGAACATTTCAGTTATAATTCTGGTTTTGATTGTAGATCAGTCTTGGCGGTTGATAATTATTCTGATAATTATTTCCAGGCCTTTGGTTTATGTATGAAACATTCTCTCTTTGTTCCATTATTAGTTCAATACTGAGACAATCTTTTGTCAAATGTGGTCCTCCACACTGCTCACAACTAATTCGTATTGAGTGAATATCTTTAGTCATCTTTTCCATTCGTCTCTCGACAGCATCTATCTTTGCAGAAATAGAATCTAAGTCATGACTAGAATCGGCTCTAGCTGCTTTAGATGATCTAACGATATATTTTTCTTGGTGCCACTCATGTGAGTGGGAAGCAGTGTTATCAATAATTTTGTAAGCATCAGTTTCGGTTTTCTTCATAATAGAACCACCAGCTGCTATATCTATGTCTTTCCTTGTAGTGATGTCGCATCCTTGGTAGAATATTTTTACTATTTGACAGGTGTCTAAACCATGTTGCGGACATCCTCTCAATAACTTTCCAAACTTGTCCACGCCTCATATAGAGTTTCATTTGGCTTCTGTGTGAACGTAACAATTTCTCCTTGAAGTCTTACGGCTTTAGATGCCGGAAAGAATTGTTTAAGAAAATTTTCAACTAAAACGTCCCATGTATCAATCGCCCCTTCAGGTAATGATTCTAACCAATCTTTGGCTTCTCCCTTTAAAGTCCAGGGAAATAACATGAGATATATCTGTTCATCCTCAACTTCTCGGATTTTAAATAGTGTGCAGATCCTATTAAAGGTACGAAGATGTTCATTTGGATCTTCCTTCGGTGCACCACTAAATTGGCATTGATTAGTCACCATGTGTAGAATTTGTCCTTTGATTTCATAATCTGGCGCATTAATGTCAGGTTGAGTAATTGCGTGACCTTGACCAGTGCATTTACCTCTCATTCGGTCTTCCATACTTAGAGGTTCCAGATTCTCCATGATTGAATTTGTTGAATCTGAATCACTATAGGATTCTGATTTAATGGTAGGTTCCTCAACAATCTCTGTTTGAATGATTGGTGGTTCCGGAGGAAAGATTAATGGTTCAGGATCTATGAATTATCCCTGAATATTCTCCGGATTCTCAATTGTGAGGTCGGGTTCAAAAAATGGATTATCGGAAATTTGAATTGGAGTACTTGGTCGACTGGATGACGATTCTAAAGAAAAATCAACGGCGACATATTTGCTAGATGTCTTGATCGAGTTACAGGTGGTGAACGTTTTGCTCGGTGCATTCACTGAATATCCTATTAGTTTTTAAAAAGAAAGAAAAATTATATAAGTTATCCAATTAATAGACTTTTCTGATTTTGCCCACGTTTCGAATAGCCAAAAGATGCAGCAGAGGGGCAGGATTCGTTTGGTCTCAATATAATTGAGTACTGTTTGGCTCCAATAACCCGGTCCACGTACAAATCCAACTATTACTACGAACCAGAAAATTTTGATGTCTATCAATTTAACCACTTAAAATAAATTTTCGTAATTTAAAGAAATTTAGAGAAGAAGTAGAAAATTCTATGTCCTAAAAACTAGAATGGCGAGAAATAAGAAAGAAAAAGAGCGCGTCGAAAAACGTCGAAAAATAAAAGATTGAAAAATAATAGGCGTCGAAAAATAAAAATAAGAAAGTAGCGCGTCGAAATTTAAAAAGGAACTTAAAAACTAAGAATTAAAATTTGCGTCTAAAAATATTAAAGCTTAAAAGAAATACTATATCCCAAATGGCAATAACTTAAAAAGGTACTAAAACTTAAAAAGGCTTCGCAAAATTTTAAAGCACCTAAATCTTAGTCTAAAGAAAAAGCACTTAAGGGATTTTACGGCAAATCTTAAAAATCTAGAAGTAAAAATAACTATGGTAAAAACTATATCTTAAAACTAAATACGAGCGAAAAATACAAAAATTACGCTAAAACGATAAAAGGGGGTACAAAATATAAAAATAATCTTAAAGTTGTAAAAAGTACAATTTTTTATAAAAATATTGTTTTTATATTATTTATTTTATAAAACAATTAATTTTATATATTTAAAACTAATTAAAACTAAAAATACAAATTAAATCTAAAAACTAAACTAAATAATAAATAATTATAACCTAATTAGGGTTTTATAATAATAATTAAATATACACCGTAATTAATGCTGAATTAGGGTTGTTTGTGGCCTGTCAGAAGACCTCATGCGATCGCATGAGAAATTTCCTTCGGCCTCATGCAATCGCATGAGCTAGGTTTTTGGGCCACGGTCTGGGCTGCTACAGTACCAGGCCGAGAGTTTTTATATTTTTTTTTTCTGTTTTAATGATTTATATATTTAGAATATATTTATATAAATTAAATAAAACTTATATTTTTATAAAATAAAGATAAAGAAACTTATATAGAACTTATATATTTAACAAATTCTTAAAAATATTTATATTTTTGTTTTTCTTTTTATATTTTTGCAATTTAAAACGTATTCTTACAAAAGAAAACTAAAAATTAATAAAAATCTTTTTTATATATATATAGCGTTGCGCTTCCGGCGTTTAAGTAGAATTGATCCCCGACAGCGGCGCCAAAAATACTTGATGTTATGCGAGGCGTATATGAAATAGCTTATATTTTACTAGGAAATACTATTAAATATAATACAATTTTACACAAGATATTTATTTATTTATAGAATGGATATACCTAAACCTTGCTACAACACTTATAGGCAGTGTACCTAATCGTACAGTAGTGTAGTTTTTAGTAAGTCCGGTTCGTTCCACAGGAAAATCTTTTAAACAAAGTTTAACGCTATATTAGTTTTAATTTTATAAAAATACAAATATATATATATATATATATATATATATATATATATATATATATATATATATATATATATATATATATATATATATGTAATATTATTATTATAAAGGGGGGTTTTTACCGTTTAATGACCGGTTTGTCGATTTTAAAACTTTAGTCGCAGTTAAAACCTAATGTCAAATATTAAATAAATAAAAGACTTAATTTAAAGCGTAAAATAAATAATGATAATGAAATTGCGATAAATAAAAGTGCGATAAAATAAAATTGCGATAATTAAAAAGTACGATAATTAAAAGTGCAATTAAATACAATGACAATAAATAAAAGTGCGATAATTAGAAGTGCAATTAAATATGAAAATAAAGGACTTATGCTTATTTAAACTTCCATAATCATGATGTTTGACGTGTTGATTTTAGTTTATTCCCATGGGTTAATTGTCCTTTGTCCTGGATTATTTAATATGTCCGTCTGGTTTTTGTCCATAACAGTCCATCAGTCATAAATATAAAGTGCGAGTGTCCTCGTCAAATTATCCTTATATCCGAAGTCAAATATTCCAACTAATTGGGGACTTAAACTCTAACAAGGTCTTAATACTTTGTTTAATAATTACACCAGGATATCGACTGCGTGTAACCCAAGGTTTTAATACTTTGTTATCAATTATGCCAAGTGTCCTTGTACATAATTTCACCCCTGTTTTAATAATTCCATAGACTATTAATCCATTCCCGTGTTCGGTTAAATGAACGATTATTCGTACATATAAATATCCCGCCCATCGTGTCCGATCGAGTGTATATGGTTATTTATAGGAACGTCCAATTGTAAATCTTTATATTAAAATTAACAAACTATCATTTAGTTAAACAAGTATAAAGCCCATTAATAGCCCATAGTCTAATTTCCACAAGTGTCGTTCTTTTGTCCAAACCCCAATTATGGTGCAAAGCCCAATTACCCAATTTTAATATTTTTAGCCCAACATCATGATTACTTCGGTATTAAATAAGCATGATAATAACTTAGCTACGAGACATTAATGTAAAAAGGTTGAATATAACTTACAATGATTAAAAATAGCGTAGCGTTACACGGACAGAATTTCGACTTACACCCTTACAACATTCGCTAACATACCCTTATTATTAGAAATTAAAATTAAAATTAAAATTATAATATAAATATATATACATATACGTTGATGAATGAAGAGAAAAAGATGATTTAAATGATGCACCAAAGCTCGAAATTTATAGGCCTGTGAGTACAAAAAGGGGCTCATGCGATCGCATGAGCTTTGCTCTTCAAGGCCATGCGATCGCATGGCCAGCTGGGGAGGCTCACATGTTGTTGTTTTCTTCTGCTGACGGTTTTAATTAAATATATATAATATATAAATAATTTCAAGAATTATTTATATATTATATTATATTTATGTGCATAGTTGACTTGTAATTTTTAGTCCGTTGCGTCGAGCGTTGAGAGTTGACTCTGGTCCCGGTTCCGGATTTTTTAACGTCCTTGCGTATAATTTAATATCTTGTACTTTGCGTTTTGCTTCTTGTACTCTTGTAATTTTGAGACGTTTCTTATCAATAATTGGAACCACTTTGATTGTATTTTGTACTTTTGAGCTTTTTGGTCTTTTGCGTCTTCAATTCGTCGAATCTGTCTTTTGTCTTCACCTTTTATTATTTAAACGAATATCACTTGTAAATAGAACAATTGCAACTAAAAGCTTGTCTTTCTTGAGGGATAATGCTATGAAATATATGTTCGTTTTTAGCATTATTATAAACTAAAACAGTTAAACTTATTTAAGAACGATTAGAAAACAAACTTAATTTTCAACACAACTGTCCCCGGCAGCGGCGCCAAAAACTTGATGTGTAAAATCTAGTATATAATTTATCTCTGGAAAATGCCGGTTTAAAGATTACTACACACTAACGGGCAGTGTACCCGATCGTGCAATAGTATAAAGATGGTAATTCTGAAATCGTTCCAAGGACAATTTAAACGTGAGAATTAAGATTGCAACTAATAAAAATAAACTAAGTTAATCTATGAAAATTGAAAGTACGAGATAATTTGTTTTGTGGCTATTTAACGATTAGCCAAATCAAAGATAGATCAAAAATAAAAACAATATTTTTGTGTTTTTAAGTTTATAAGAAATAAGTGCAGACTCAACGAAAAATAAAGATATTTGAATTCAATAGATAAATGAATGTTCGCCTAGATATCCTATTCGCAGTGTCGGATGATTTGTTATTAAGCACTAGTTCTATTTATCAATACATGCAATTACAGAGTCGGTTTACCCAGAGTTCTCTTTTAGCAAACACGTCAAACTAGGATTTATTGGCTTAGGGTTCCCTTTCACCAAAGACCTCTTTCGTTTGTGACTTAGTAATTAACTAATTATAAGATTAAGATTCAATTGGTTACGCGTTCGCTCCACACAATTCACCCCTATTTTGTTTAATCTATATTACCCGGTTTACCCCCTTGGTCCAGTAACCACCCAATTGGTTAAGACAAATCAATTGGAAATTAGTTCACTAAATTGAAACAGGGTTCCCTTTGTTCAAACAAGATCACTAATCAACCTAATAACAATAATCAAATCCCATAAGAATGGTTCTTAATCAAAACTCATATTTATCATGTATCAATCAATAAAACATTAAAGTATCATCCAAACACATACGAATATTCAATCTAGACAAACATTAAAGTGCTTAGCCAACAATCATAGCTAAACCAAAATCACAAATAAATAAAGGAAAGAATTCATTGTTTATGACAAAGAAATCAACCTAATTAAATAAGCAATCGTGGATGATGAACGGATTGAAGGTTGAATCTGGAATGATTAGAGTGATTGAATGATCTTGGGGTTCCCCAAAAATCACCAAAATTCGCCCAAAAACTGCTACAATTCGTCTGGATGGAATAATGAATAATTAGGGTAATTTTCGGGTTTAAATACCTTAAAAAATTCGCATGGGCCAACATACTGCCGCGCCGCGGCCCTGAAGTGTCGCGCCGCGACATAACACGCAAACTGAGACTCCTTTAAATCTCTTCATGATCTCGAAAATAAGAAAACGCCGCGCCGCGGCTTAAATTGTAGCGCCGCGGCAAACAACTGATCCTGAACCCCTCTTTAAACCTTCTCCTGATGATGAAATCTGTTGAACCTCGTGCCGCGGCCAAAGGCACCGCGCCGTGAAAATATGTGAAACCTGATTCTCTCGTCTCTTTTGCACTTTTTCTTTACTTACATTATCTCAAAACCAAAATACCCGATATGTACTTAACGTTTTAAACCTCGGTGCATCAATAGTAATAATCGATTAACAAAATGTCTCAAAAACTCCATAAACCGCATCTCTTCTACAATTAGCTCTTTAAACTCGAACATTCTCAATATTATCAAAATAAACACCAAATCGTATCCGAACGAACTAAATTGTGATCGATACCGCTAAGAAAAACGTGTATAAAATATGCGATATCAGATATGGATATGGATATGGATATGGATATGGATATGGATATGGATATGGATATAGGCTCATCTGATCCATATTCGATCTATTGTCATCTCTAACATGAAGGTATGCTATAAAAAAATTAAATTACGATTAATGGGAGCGGAGGACTCCGATTACAGCGGAGTGGATCTGCCTCTCCATGTAGATATGTGTGCTTAAATGAAAAATATTACAGTATATATATATATATATATATATATATATATATATATATATATATATATATATATATATATATATATATATATATATATATGTGAAGATAGTAGCGAAAACTAATTAGGTAAAAATTTTAGAGAACTCTCATTTACATTGTGGGTTTATAGTGCATATCTTAGTTTATGGACTCTATGATGCAAGTTTGTGTCTATGGTGTGAGCAGGGGTGGCCCTGATACCGTGCGAAGCGTACAATTGCACAAGGCATCAAGAGTCATGGGGCATCAAAATTTCGTTTCATGCTACACTATTATACACATCTTTCAAATAATTTAAAGCTATAAATGTGACGCTCGGTACAAAATCAACGTGTACGGATCATCAACAACAGGATCATTACAAGGTCACAACACTATATGCTGTTTAAAAACAAGTTTTGCATTCATGAAAAGATAACTTCAATTGTTTTACAAAAGATAACGTAGAAAGCGTTAACATGAGTACGTGATACTAAAGTCATTACAAAGCCATTTTTCGAAAATAACATAGGTTACGAATGCAAAGTAAAAGTTCCATGATTGAGACTCCTCTAAGTAATGCAGCGAAAGTCTAACACAGCAGGTCTAACAGTAAGTCTAACAGCGAGTCTAACAGCGAGAGCAACAACGTCTAAGCACCTGAGAAAAACATGCTTAAAAATGTCAACACGAATGTTGGTGAGCTATAGTTTTAGTAAACAATAATATAATGTAGACTACGAGATTTTGTATTCAAAACAGTATGAAAAGTATATGCTTATCCGTGGGCACCTTGTAACTAACTTAACGTAAAATAAATATCACCCCCTAAAAGTACACTTGGCGAGTGTGTATGTTCTCGAAGTATTAAACATCCGTTGAATGCTAGCGCGACTAGCCCGAGTGCGGATGTCAAACCCTATGGATCCATATCTAAGATTCGCGTTCACCAGTTCATAAACCAATGACTAAACGTTACCGTGCTAAGGGGAATCTTTGTGCCGTTATGTCACCCACACATATATAAAGTTTAAGTACTCGTGTCTAGTATGTAAAACATAAAAAGCGCATGTATTCTCAGTCCGAAAAATAGTAAAGTAGAAAGGGAGCTATAACTCACAGTGAATAAGCAGTAAAAGTCGATATGAAAAGTATGCAAGTAGTAAGTCGGTCCGAAAGGTCGTCAACCTAAGTCAAAGATTACTAAGTCAGTATATTGTCTCCAAAGGTTTAAAGTAAATAAGTTAAGTCTAATGTATCATCATCATCATCATCATCATCATCATCATCATCATCATTCGTAAAAGATAAAGTAAGTTTTTAACAAGTATAGAGATCGAAACAAAAGGCTGACTTCGGACAGCTGCTACGACCATTATACAAATCGAAAAGACGCGTGGTCAGTGGCCAAGGCTCCGTATGTGAGTCCTATAACCGTTGTCCAATTTTCAGATCTTAACTCGATGTCATTTGACCGTGGAGACGGTTCAAGCGTGAGTAGGTCAGAATTTTTAGCATGTCGTTACAAAGGTGTAGTGGTTTTCGGAAGGCTATAAATCCTAAACCATATATCGGATTTAGGCGAGTCTTAAACGAAAAGTCATCTACTCGAAATGAACTATCTGAAAATAAACTTTTCAGAAGCCCCAGGAGTCTTATCAGACCCCAAAAAATAGTAAACAAGTGCTCCGGTGGGATTCTTGGTGCTTGATGCTCATCACGGTTCTCATCCTTGATGCGTGTAAGCTTCAAGTGTACAACTCTTTGATGTTTTAGCATCACTTTGACCAAGTTTCAACCATAAACACACAATGTCAATACTAAGTAAGAATACAACCCACTTAAGAATTTTAGAAGGATGATGAACCAAGGTTACATCATGTTCTTAGTCTTAACACAAATACAAGTTCTATCTACAACTAAAGCTACAAACTTTCATTCAATCAAACAAGTAAGAACATAAATTTGATCAAACAAATTAATGGAACCCTAAGCTAGAGAGCTTGGATCCTTTTAACAAAAGTTATGAGATTTCAAAGCTAGAAAGCTTGAATCTTTTATGTTCTTGAAGATCTTCAAAGCAAAAGGCTAGATCTTCAAGTTCCATGAAGATCATAAACACAAGTTTTGATCTTTCAACAAAATAAAAGAGATCATAAGTTAGAAAACTTAGATCCAACAAAAGTAATGAAGATTCAAAGCTAGAAAGCTTGAATCTTGAATGTTCTTGAAGATCCTTAAAGCATGAAGCTAGATCTTTAAGTTTCATGAAGATCATAAACACAAGTTTTGATCTTTTAACAAAAATAAAGTGATCTTAAGCTATAAAGCTTAGATCCATCAAAGTAATTAAGATTCAAAGCTAGAAAGCTTGAATCTTTAATGTTCTCGAAGGATTCAAATCATAGTTTGAATCTACAAGATGTAACAAGATAAAAAAGCTAAAAAGCTTGACCTTATAAAGATGATGATGATGTTGTGATTTAGAGAAGAAGAAGAAGAAAATTTAAAATTTACACTTTTTAGAGTGAGAAAGACTAGAGAGAAAATTAGAGAGCAAGTGTGTGAAAAATGAGAATGAGATCAAGTGTAAAATGGATTAAATGAGCATGATATATATAGTGGTGAGGGTGCACTATGGCCGATGGTCTCAAGGGGGACAAGGGGGGGGGGGACAAACTTTGCTTTTTGCATGGTGGTGGTCTAAAGGTGGTGCTTATGTTGGGATCCCATGCAACATTTGTAGTAATGGTTAACAAAAATGCTAGTATGTTGGCTCTTATAAATGGGTTTTTATACTACATCTTAATGGGTCATAATCCATTTAAAATTGGGCTAATTAAATGGTCCATTAGCTAGAGTAGGGTGGGCTTAAGTCCAACAAGGTAGAAAGTCCAACAAGAATAACTAGTGTGCATTAGCAAATTACTAAGCATAATTAAACAACCAATAAGCCAAGTAATTGTCATTAGAAAATAACAATTAGTATTACATAGTCATAATATTCCAATTATGATAAAAGTTAAACATGTACCAAAGTACATAGCTCGTTCTAAACGTCAAGTGAAACTAACGGTCGTAAAAGCATTAGGGGATCAAGTTAAGTAACTACGTACTTAATAACACATTTTAAAATATAAACGAAAGTAATCAACATGAATAAAGATCCCAGAATATAATATAGCTCAGTACGCATAAATACGCAGTTTCATGAAAGTAATAGGCACAAATATAAGTCTAAAAAGCCGGGTCGTTACATTACCCACCTGTTAATGAAAATTTCGTCCCGAAATTTTAAGTTGAGGTAGACGGTAGATTTGTGAAGAGGTGAGGATACTTCTGCTTCATCTGATCCTCTCATTCCCAAGTGAACTCGGGTCCTCGTTTAGCATTCCAACGAACTCGGACAATTGGAATCTTGTTGCGTTTCAAGGTCTTGACCTCACGGTCCATAATTTCGACATGTTCTTCCACGAAGTGAAGTTTGTCTTCCATCGTAAGCTCCTCGAGTGGTATGACAAGTTCTGGTTTAGCAAGACATTTCTTCAGATTCGACACGTGGAAAGTGGGATGAACTTCGCTCAATTGAGTCGGAAGATCCAAAAGGTAAGCAACGGGTCCAACACGCTCCAAGATTTCAAAGGGACCAATATATCGTGGATTGAGCTTCCCACGCTTTCCAAAACGGATTACACCCTTCCATGGTGCGACTTTCAACATTACGCGGTCACCGTTTTGAAATTTGCGATCTTTACGCTTAAGGTCGGTATAGCTCTTTTGACGATCACGGGCAGACTTGAGCCTCGCTTGAATTTGGTCAATCTTCTCGGTTGTTTCGTGGACGAGTTCGGGTCCGATGAGTTGCATTTCACCTACTTCGGCCCAACAGATAGGAGAATGACATATGCGGCTGTATAAAGCTTCGAAAGGTGCGGCCTTAATGCTCACGTGATAGCTATTGTTGTAAGAGAATTCGGCTAAAGGCAAATGCTTCTCTCAAGCTTTTCCGAAATTGATAACACAAGCACGTAACATGTCCTCCAGGGTTTGGATCGTGCTTTCGCTCTGTCCGTCGGTTTGCGGGTGATACGCAGTACTCATATCCAAATGTGTTCCCAAAGCTTCTTGTAAAGAACGCCAAAATCTAGAAGCGAAACGGGCATCTCGGTCATAAATAATCGATAAGGGTACACCGTGACGAGATATGATTTCCTTTATGTACAGCTGCGCCAGTCACTCTATTGTATCGATTTCCTTCATGGCTAGGAAGTGAGCAGATTTGGTAAGATAGTCAACAATAACCCAGATGGTATCATAACCGCCTACCATTTTCGGTAGATTCGTGATGAAGTCCATCATTATTCCTTCCCACTTCCATTTGGGGATTTCTGGTTGCTAAAGTAACCCGGACGGCCTCTGATGTTCGGCTTTGATTTTGGAACAAGTTAAACACTTTCCAACATAAGTAGCAACATCCCTTTTAAGGTTTGGCTACCAATATTGAACCTTGAGGTCGTGGTACATCTTACCAGCTCCCGGATGAATCGAATACCTTGACTTGTGGGCTTCGTCGAGAATAAGGCTTCGTAGATCCCCATAACTAGGCACCCAAATTCTTCCAGTAAAGTATCGGAGTTCAGTCTCCTTAACCTCGAATCGAGAGGCGAGAACGTTCAAATGCTCCTGAGAAATATTCTCCTCTTTGAGAGCCTCATCTTGGGCTACACGGATTTGGTTATTGAGATTCGTGTGGATGGTGATGTTCAAGGCACGGACATGAAGAGGTACCATTCTCTCCTTTCGGCTCAAGGCATCAGCTACAACATTTTCCTTGCCAGGATGTAACGAAGTTCACAATCATAGTCGTTCAGCGTCTCAATCCATCGTCACTGTCTCATGTTTAGTTGCTTCTGATCGAATATGTGCTGGAGGCTTTTGTGGTCGGTGAAGATAGTGCTCTTGGTCCCATAAAGGTAGTGTCACCACAGTTTGAGCACAAAGACGACAGCTTCAAGCTCAAGATCATGAGTTGTGTAGTTCCGCTCGTGAATCTTCAGTTGTCGGGAGGCGTAAGCAATAACATTCTTCCGTTGCATCAATACACACCCAAAACCTTGTCGGGAGGCATCGCAATACACAACGAAGTCATTACTGCCTTCGGGAAGGGACATGATAGGAGTGGTGGTTAACTTATGCTTCAGGGTTTGGAATGCCAACTCTTGCTTGGTTTCCCAAACGAACTTCTTCCCCTTATGAGTTAACGCAGTCAAAGGACGTGCAATCAGAGAAAAACCTTCGATGAATCTTCAGTAATAACCGGCGAGGCCTAAAAATTGGCGAATATGAGTAGGAGTAGTGGGGGTTTCCCACTTGCTGATAGCTTCGATCTTTGCAGGATCGACTTTGATACCCTGATCGCTCACGATATGACCGAGAAATTAAACTTCCTTCAACCAAAATTCGCACTTGAAGAATTTGGTATACAATTGCTCTTGTCTCAAGAGTTCCAGCACGAGTCAAAGATGTTGCTCATGTTCTGCTTCACTTTTGGAATAGATTAGGATATCATCTATGAAGACGATAACGAACTTGTCCATGTACGGCTTGCATACGCGATTCATGAGATCCATAAACACGGCAGGTGCGTTAGTTAAACTGAATGGCATCACCAGAAACTCATAGTTGCCATAACAAGTTCGGAACGCCGTCTTAAGTACATCGCTTTCCTTCACCCTCAACTGGTGATAACCTGACCGTAGATCAATCTTGGAGTAGACGATAGATCCTTGCAGCTGATCAAAGAGATCGTCAATCCTGAGAAGGGGATATCGATTCTTGATCGTCAACTTGTTCAGCTCTCGATAGTCGATACACATGCAGAAAGATCCGTCCTTCTTCTTCACGAACAAAACATGTGCGCTCCAAGGCGAAGAACTCGGTCGAATGAATCCACGGTCTAGCAATTCCTGCAGTTGGCTCTGTAACTCTTGTAGTTCGGAAGGTGCGAGTTAATAAGGTGCGCGAGCTACAGGTGCAGATCCTGGCACTAGATCAATCTGAAACTCCACTGCTCGCGGCGGGGTAATCCTGGCAATTCTTCTGGAAAGACGTCGGGAAATTCGTTCACAATTCGCACATCATCCACGCTCTTCTCCTCAGTTTCTAGCTTCTTCACATGCACCAGAATAGAAAAACGCCCCTTTTTCATGACCTTTTGTGCTTTCATGCAACTAATAAGGTTCAGCTTCGGGCTTCATCTCTCTCCGTAAACAATTAGTGGCTCACCACCTTCACGCGGTATACGAAGAATCTTCTCTTCATAGAGAACTTCGGCTCTTACCCTGGACAGCCAGTCCATTCCGACTATCACATCGAAGCTCCCCAACTTAATAGGTATCAAATCAATCTCGAAATCCATTCCATCTAAGTTTATAATACCTTCTCAGCCAATTTGGTCAACTTTCTCAAGTTTTCCATTGGCTACCTCGACAAGAATACTCTCCTCCAGAGGAACTAATGACTAATCAATCTTAGAGTAAAAGTGTCTACATACATAACTCCTATCGGCACCAGTATCAAACAAGACAGAAGCTAACAGGTTATTGATTGTGAATGTACATGTGACCAAGTCGAGATCCTCACAGGCATCTCTGGTGTTTATGTTATAGACTCTTCCACGTGCTGGCCCGCCATCCTTTTTCTTGTTGGGACATTCATTCCTGAAGTGGCCCTGTTGACCACACTCATAGCACTTCCTTGGTCCATTCGAGTTTGTCCTCATAGCTGGGGTGTTACTCTTACAATCTCTGCCGACGTGTCCAGCCCTTTTGCACTTCTCACACACACGTTGCAGTATCTAGTATGATGCTTATAGTATCTCTTACACTAAGGAAGGCTACCTTTGTAGTTAGGGTTAGAGCTAGGGTTCGGGTTAGGGTTAGGGTTCCTCCAGTCGTTGTTTCCCTTAAAGTTCTCCTGTCTCTTGGCTGGGTTCTAGTTAAAACCTTTACCTCTGTTTCCATCCCACTTACATTTCCCATTACTAGTTCCCGATTCTGATTTCACCTTCTCTGGTTCCTGGTGGGTAATTTGATTCATCAGGGTGTGCGCCATGCGCATAGCTTCCGGGACATTCACTGGTTTCGAAGAAGTAACATTTCCCTGAATGTCCTTGGGGAGTCCCCATAGATACCGTTCCATACGCTTGAACTCGGGAGTAACCATTGTGGGGCACATCAACGCCAACTCAAAGTACCTTCAGTTATACCCATCAAGGTCAGTTCCCACAACCTTCAGTTCCCAAAACTCCGCTTCCATTTTCTGGATTTCGGTTCTGGGGCATTACTCCTCGATCATAGCCCTCTTAAACTCCTCCCAGGATGTTGTATAAGCTTCTTCAATTCCCCGAACCTGGGCGAACACATTCCACTAAGTCAAAGCACCATCCGACATCGTGCAGGATGCGAACTTGGTCTTATTCACTTCGGAGCAGTTACTCACACGGAACACAGATTCCAACTTTTCAAACCATCTCGTCAGCCCAACGGGACCTTCCGTTCCACGGAAGGTGTTTGGCTTGTAACTCATGAACTCTTTGTAAGTACACCCGTTATGAGCAATTCAGTTCGCCATTGGAGCTGATGCAGGGTTGGCATCTGCCATAGCTGCGGCTACTCGAGCAGCTATCATCTCCTCAATCTGTGCTGCAGTGGGGATTTCTCTTGGACCTCTTCCGTTTTCCATCAATCTTCCAAACAAAAATTTTGACTTAAGTCTAAATCCATCAACCAATAATGTCATAGCATAAGGTAAACAATACCGAAGCGACACAGTACACGATAACTAAGCATGGCAAACTAGTAACATATAGCACAAAAACCAGCATGTAATAACTTAAATAAAAAGCCGTACACTAATTCAAACAACAGTAATTCCATTCATAATGAGAAAGTTGCATACAACGGCATGAGGTTCGTACAATAAATGAATGAAGAACAGAAAACTACTAACAAAATACATAAGGAAATCAAATACACCAGTCCTAGGGTGATGGTGGGTAAATGATGTCCATCAGGTGGGACATCTGGTCCTCGAGCTCAGTTACCCGAGCACGTAGGGCATGCACTTCCCTCGTCAGCTCCTCGACGGTGAGAGATGTCGGTGGGGCAGGTGGTGCAGGCGGCGCCGGTGTAGCAATAGAAGTAGATGGCACAGTGCGGGTGACCTTACGCACAAATGGATCGGCATGATACGGTATAACTCGCTTGCGGGCTGTGACCCTAACCAACTTTCCACGTGCGTTCACGAACGGCTTACCTCCATAAACCCCTGGAATAACAGTGCCATCGTAACGGTACTGCTTCTTCGGCAGGGTAGAGGGTGGCTACACGGGCTCCTCCTCGGGGTCCCCCTCAGAATCCTCCTTGGGATCCTCCTCGCTGGTGTCATCGGATGATGAACCGTCTGAATCTTCGGAAGGTAGTGCAGGTAAATCACGGGGGGGAGAAAGCGTTTGGCTGGTGGTCATGAGTCGATATCTGCCAGGTGGAATTGGTACGACTCGTCCGTCGGTGGTGCGTCTAACCCAATGTCCACGCTCGTTACGGAAAGGGCCATCCCGGTTTCCCCAGGGATCACAGTACCACCGGAATGGTGCTGTAGCCCAGGAAGTCTAGGGCTGGGTGGAGCTGAAATCTCCTCGGGATCCTCGTCTCCGTCCGAAATGTCCACTAGGTCAAGCGCGTGACTACTATCTCCAGAAGACGAATCGCCAGAGTCGCCGGAGGGTAACGGTGAGTCAGCCACAATAGTAGGCGAGGTAGCAGACGTATCTGAGTCACTCTCGAAGTCAAAGGTCATGGGCAGCGTGTCCGACATCTGAACAAGGAAAAAAAAAATTCCATGTCAGTAAGACATATAGCTAGCACGTAATCAGGCATAATAACTACAGCAGCCTAGGTCATCTACAACAGTACATAGCATGGCGATAATAACAGTATTAAACAGAAATAACATGCAATCGAAAGCAGATAGCAACATGCAGTAGCGAGAATAAGCAGTAGCATACAACAATTTCACATAGCAGTAAAAGTAAGCAGTAATCATGCAGCAGTTTTCGCAGAAACAAGTAAACAAGCAAGTTGTAGATTAGTCATATTAGTGAATCCTACTCGGCCCTGTCAAGACGCACTAATGCAACCTAATTCCCTACAACCAATGATCTGATACCAAATGTGATGCCCCGTACAAAATCAACGTGTACGGATCATCAACAACAGGATCATTACAAGGTCACAACACTATATGTTGTTTAAAAACAAGTTTTGCATTCATGAAAAGATAACTTCAATTTTTTTACAAAAGATAACGTAGAAAGCGTTAACATAGTACGTGATACTAAAGTCATTACAAAGCCATTTTTCGAAAATTACATCGGTTATGAATGCAAAGTAAAAGTTCCATGATTGAGACATCTCTAAGTAATGCAGCGAAAGTCTAACACAGCAGGTCTAACAGCAAGTCTAACAGCGAGTCTAACAGCAAGAGCAACAACGTCTAAGCACATGAGAAAAACATGCTTAAAAATGTCAACACGAATGTTGGTGAGCTATAGTTTTATTAAACAACAATATAATGTAGACTACGAGATTTCGTATTCAAAACAGTATGAAAAGTATATGCTTATCCGTGGGCACCCGGTAACTAACTTAACGTAAAATAAATATCACCCCCTAAAAGTACACTTGGCGAGTGTGTATGTTCTCGAATTATTAAACACCCGTTGAATGCTACCGCGACTAGCCCGAGTGGGGATGTCAAACCCTATGGATCTATATCTAAGATTCCCGTTCACTGGTTCATAAACCAATGACTAAACGTTACCGTGCTAAGGGGAATCTTTGTGACGTTATGTCACCCACACATATATAAAGTTTAAGTACTCGTGTCTAGTATGTAAAACATAAAAAGCGCATGTATTCTCAGTCCCAAAAATAGTAAAGTAGAAAGGGAGCTATAACTCACAGTGAATAAGCAGTAAAAGTCGATATGAAAAGTATGCAAGTAGTAAGTCGTTCTGAAAGGTCGTTAACCTAAGTCAAAGGTTACTAAGTCAGTATATTGTCCCCAAAGTTTTAAAGTAAATAAGTTAAGTCTAATGTATCATCATCATCATCATTCGTAAAAGATAAAGTAAGTTTTTAACAAGTATAGAGATCGAAACAAAAGGCTGACTTCGGACAGCTGCTACGACCTCTATACAAATCGAAAAGACGCGTGGTTGGTGGCCAAGGCTCCGTATGTGAGTCCTCTAACCGCTATCCAGTTTTCAGATCCTAACTCGATTTCGTTTGACCGTGGCGACAGTTCAAGCGCGAGTAGGTCAGAATTTTCAGCACGTCGTTACAAAGGCGTAGTGGTTTTCGGAAGGCTATAAATCCTAAACCGTATATCGGATTTAGGCGAGTCTTAAACGAAAAGTCATCTACTAGAAACGAACTATCTGAAAGTCAATTTTTAAGAAGCCCCAGGAGTTTGATCAGACCCCGAAAAACAGTAAACAAGTGCTCCGGTGGGATTCTTGGTGCTTGATGCTCATCACGGTTCTCATCCTTGATGCGTGTAAGCTTCAAGTGAACAACTCTTTGATGTTTTAGCATCACTTTGACCAAGTTTCAACCATCAACACACAATATCAAGACTAAGTAAGAATACAAGTCACTTAAGAATTTTAGAAGGATGATGAACCAAGGTTACATCATGTTCTTAGTCTTAACACAAATACAAGTTCTATCTACAACTAAAGCTACAAACTTTCATTCAAACAAACAAGTAAGAACGTAAATTTGATCAAACAAAGTAATGGAACCCTAAGCTAGAGAGCTTGGATCCTTTTAACAAAAGTTATGAGATATCAAAGCTAGAAAGCTTGAATCTTTTATGTTCTTGAAGATCTTCAAAGCAAAAGGCTAGATCTTCAAGTTCCAGGAAGATCATAAACACAAGTTTTGATCTTTCAACAAAATAAAAGAGATCATAAGTTAGAAAACTTAGATCCAATAAAAGTAATGAAGATTCAAAGCTAGAAAGCTTGAATTTTGAATGTTCTTGAAGATCCTTAAAGCATGAAGCTAGATCTTCAAGTTTCATGAAGATCATAAACACAAGTTTTGATCTTTTAACAAAAATAAAGTGATCTTAAGCTATAAAGCTTAGATTCATCAAAGTAATGAAGATTCAAAGCTAGAAAGCTTAAATCTTTAATGTTCTTGAAGGATTCAAATCATAGTTTGAATCTACAAGATGTAACAAGATCAAAAAGCTAAAAAGCTTGACCTTATAAAGATGATGACGATGTCGTGATTTAGAGAAGAAGAAGAAGAAGAAGAAGAAGAAGAAGAAAATTTAAAACTTACACATTTTTGAGTGAGAAAGACTAAAGAGAAAATTAGAGAGCAAGTGTGTGAAAAATGAGAATGAGATCAAGTGTAAAATGGATGAAATGAGCATGATATATATAATGGTGAGGGTGCACTATGGCCGACGGCCTCAAGGGGGACAAACTTTGTTTTTTGCATGGTGGTGGTCTAAAGGTGGTGCTTATGTTGGGATCTCATGCAACATTTGTAGTAATGGTTAACAAAAATGCTAGTATGTTAGCTCTTATAAATGGGTTTTTGTCCTACATCTTAATGGGTCATAATCCATTTAAAATTGGGCTAATTAAATGGTCCATTAACTAGAGTAGGGTGGGCTTAAGTCCAACAAGGTAGAAAGTCTAACAAGACTAACTAGTGTGCATTAGCAAATTACTAAGCGTAATAAAACAACCAATAAACCAAGTAATTGTCATTAGAAAATAACAATTAGTATTACGTAGTCATAATATTCCAATTATGATAAAAGTTAAGCGTATATCAAAGTACATAGCTCGTTCTAAACGTCAAGTGACACTAACTGTCGTAAAAGCATTCGGGGATCAAGTTAAGTAATTACGTACTTAATAACACATTTTAAAATATAAACGAAAGTAATCAACATGAATAAAGATCCCAGAATATAATATACCTCAGTACACACAAATACGCAGTTTCGTGAAAGTAATAGGCACAAATATAAGTCGAAAAAGCCGGGTCGTTACATTAAAACAAGTATTATGATAATTATGTTATGTTTTATGTAAAGATTGAGGGCAAAATGATAAAACTTGAGTTTTGGTTAAAGATTGTATTAATGGCGAAGTGTCTCTGTGGAGAAGATGAACAAAAGAAATTGGAGGGGAATGCGGATATTACGTCTTTTACTGAAAGCACCCTAGAGTTATTTTAATATACTAGTTTTCTAATGACAGTCCTTAGGGTTGTCATTAAGAATTCAAATATGCAAAAATGAGTGTACATTCAAGCGGTTAAAGGAAATTATTTTCATGAGATGGTTGACTATTTTCAATGTACAAGAAAATTTAGCGTGCCTGAATATTTTAATGACAGTTTTTAGGGCTGTCATTAGAAAACTTATAATACATTTTCAACTTTTTAAATTTGCTTGTTTGACTCTAGCTTTATAATTACAAGTCCACGGATTTAGTAAATACTAAAAATAAACTACTCCGTAACATAAAAGATGATATATTTTAAACGTTGATTAACATCCTTAAATTTAAATTTATTTGCTTTATTATTATTTTTAAAAATATAAATATGTATATAGTAAAATAGTAATGGTATTTTTAAGTAGTCATATTCAATTTTTTTTTTCATAATTAACTAATTATTTTATATCTAAATATTTAGTTGATTATTTTTAATGAAACTTTATATCTAATTTTATATCTTATCTTATATAGAATATATACATTTTTTTATTTTTCAACAATGCCCTTTCATAATATTATCAAAAATATGAGGATGACGAAACTAAAAATGGTAGCGTTAATGAAAATAACCCAAATCAATATTCTTGCGATAAGTAGTAGTTTTATTATGCGCTAAAAATCTCATTGGGGCATATTTAACTGTTGCGCACTGGGCATCATGATATTTAAGACCGGCTCTGGGTGTGAGTACATGCTAGTTCTATTGATTCACTTTGTAATGTAGTCTCATTTGAATACTTTCACTATTTATTTTTATTTTTGAAAAAACCTTAACTTTATAAACCATGGACTATAAAATTATAAATAAGCATTTGTGGTACATGTACACATGTATCAATGTATGTATACATTTTGAATAAGGTTCTTCTTTAAAAAATAGTATTTAGTTTCTTTTCTATTTGTTTGATACACGATAGATGAAATCATTGTACGGAATTTCAGAAATGATTTCTGATTCAGGACAACAACAACAACAACAACAAAACCCAATCCCACATGAGTGAGGTATGGGGGAGGTGAGACGTAGACAATCTTTCCTCTATCCTTAAATAAAGAGAAGTCATTTCTCCACCCCGAGTGTAACACTCCAAGAGTAGAGAAGGTCGTCCCTCTATCTGTTCGACGGGTAAAGAGATTGCTTCCAAAACGGACCTCCGGCCAAAATAAATAAATAAGTTAAAATATATACATATATATATATATATATATATATATATATATATATATATATATATATATATATATATATATATATATATATATATATATATATATATATATATATATATATATATAAAATAATAATAACGCTATGAAAATGGTAGAAATAAATTTTCATGGATTTTAGATAATGCCTGGAATTCAATTTAGGCTTTAAGCGACCGACAAGTCGCCAATAAATCGACGCTTGCTGTTGTCTTACTTAATAGAGCCGTAAAAAAAAAGGTGGAGAGCGGAGCTTAAGGAACCAGAAAGCCACGCTAAAAGAACAATAAATAGAAATGACCACAAGCGAACACACACCAAAGCATCCAAAACTACATACATACTTACATGAAACCGTACCTATACATAAGGAAAACATATATACATAGAACATACCTACGTACAAACAAGCACCCATACATACTTAAACATCTACACGCAAACAAGCATACGTACATAAACATACATACAAAAGTATACATACAAAAATATACATACATACATACATACATACATACATACATACATACATACATAATGCGAACATAGAAGCACACATATAAACAGACACATACAAACTTACCTAAAACAGACAACCAAACAAAAACATTCGTACATACATACACAACCATCCATAAATACACAAAAGTTCCAGCACACATAAACAAACGCGAACAAACTAAGAAGCACACAAACAAGACAGCATACACAACCATCCAAAAATACACAAAAGTTCCAACTAAGAAGGGTTCCTGGAAAAGCAAAGCGCGAACAAACAAAAAACACTCTACGAGGAGATACGAACATACACACACAAAAACACTAGGGGGAGCCACAATAAACACAAAAACACCAACCCACAAACACACATCAAACCAAAACCTACTCGTCTATTCTAATTCTATTCCTCCACACATTCCTATCAGAAGTCATGTCCTCGGTCAATGAAAGCTTTTTCAAGTCGAGCTTTATTCTATCCTCCTACTTACGAGTGAGTCTATATAACAACCCTCACTTTTTGACTTCTAAATTTACTGAATTGACCCTAGGGTTTTCTGCCTGACTATATGTATTAATTATTTAAGGGTTGTTATATACAATTAAACATTGACCGAATAGAAAATTTTTGTCAACAATGTACGCTTAAATAAATTATATAATATTAATTTATATAATTTGACATAATTTAATTTATCTAAACTTTATATTACTTTTAATATAATAAATATAATTAAAAAATGTAATAACATTAGTAAACCTAATAAAAATCATAAGTAATAATCATAATTAAATTCAAATCATAATTTTTGATTAACATATATATAATACCGAAATAAATCATAATCATGTATTAAAAATGTAAAATAATGAAATTATTTAATATTTAACAAAAATTCGTATTTATTAATTAAAAAAATTTAAAAAAAATTTAAAAAAAAATTATTTTTTATTTTAAAATTATAATGGACTACTACTTTTATTATTTTATTTTGTAGATAACTCATGACCTAACATTTAATACTTTTAATTATTAAAATCTCATTAAGAATTAAAATATTTTTTCTTTTAATTATTTTATTCTTTTTACCTAATTTTTTTCAAGTATATATACCCCTCATTTCTCATTCAAACTCACACCAAAATTTCTCTCATTCTCTCTTTGAAGAATTACTACTAGTAAGTATTCTTTTCTTACTTTTTACTTTTTACTTTTTACTATTTACTTCGTTTATTTTTTTTTACCGAAACAAGTAAATAATGTTATAAATTATATTCAATTAAAATTAAAATAGATAACATGTTATAATTAGTAATATATGTTACTAAAAATTATAAAAGTATTTTTATGAATTAATATATAGGAATTATAATTAAAATCGAATTAATGAATATATATGTATATACGCACCTAACGTGAAGGTTATAATTAAAGATAGCGTACAAAGACTACAAACATCACCGCTACTTGTGGCGTAGGGTGATCCTTGTTATCATTATGGGATGCTTGTGGATCTCGAATGCCAAGACTTAGATTCTGGTCAAGAGATCCTGGGCCGCTCGGTAACAATAGATCATTCGAGTGACTTGCATGTTAGCGACGAAGTTTGGGCGAGATTGTACAACATCTTTGTTAAGAATTATAACCCGAACATTCTTAAACTAGAAGCTTACTATAAGTGGAAGCTTTCCATATATAGTAGGTTTTCAAAAATAGAAACTTTTGAGAAATATGAACTTTTCCCGAAAAACGTCACTGTCAATATAGTTTTTATATTAATAAACATACTTTATGTCAAGTTAGACATTAACTAATCAAACGTTATACCTCTAGGTTGATATCCAGATCACTTACTTGCTTTACTTTCCTTCTTGCGTGGAATACTTCAACTGCTATTTAAGGTGATTTTCATAGCCCCACTTTTACTGTTTACTTAACTGTTTATAACTTTTGGGGTGAGACACATACTTGCTTTATAACTGTTTTACGTTTAGACACAAGTACTAAAATGTTATTGTGCTATCGTGCTTTGTCATGTAAATCCCCACCGTAATATCGTTAATTGCTGAGGTATAAGATGCAAACTTAGTTATTGTGAGTAGCGCTACTGAGAGTGACGTCTCTAACTATTTGACTGATGGTCTTTGGTTATATAATAATGATTCAACTGACACTGACTGTTCAAGGTGTCGCGGGGTAAACTTTTGTCTAGTAGCGATATTACAAACTACAGCAACTCTTTTTATATTGATATAATTGGTATCAATCAGCTTTAAACTAAATCTTGTGGTCTAATGCATATTATATAAACCTATGAATTTCACTCAACCTTTTTGGTTGACACTTTAAGCATGTTTTGTCTCAGGTGACGAATAAGGTGATTGCTATGAATGCTACATGATGAATTGAATGCTGCTGCATGGAGTCTTCATTTCATTACATTTACTTTGCATGTTAAAACTAATACTATTTCGGTTTGGATTTGATGTAAAACTTTTAATGCTTTCGCTGTTTTATTAATAAATGTTTTATTCAAACGTCTCATATAGAGTCGTTCTCGTTTATACAACTGTGATTTGATATAATTAGTTACAAATACCCCAGGCCCTATTTGGGGGTGTGACAGATTGGTATCAGAGTAGGTTGTTATAGAGAACCAGGATTGCATTTTATATGTGTCTTATGTGTTAGCTAGGGTGCCTTAGCAATCTTTAGGACTATAGCCTTTCCTGCTTTAGTTTTAATTGCCTATTCCTTATTATCTTGCTATCTGTTATCCATACTTTTACTTCTTGCCTTACGGTGTTTCGAAGAAACATGTTTCGCGACGAATCAAGCAACGCAATTCCAAAATCTCCCCAATTCCAACAACTACTGGCTGCGGCACAAAGCAATGTCAACAACAGCACACCGCGAAATCTTTCGACTATTTATTCATATCAGAATTTCATGAACTACCAGCTCCCTACATACAAGGGTATTGAAAGACCTGAGTTTGGGAACATGGAAATAGTAGATGCTAATCTCATAAACTACACCAACCGATTCCAAGAATTTTCTTTCATGAATCCTCACATGACTACTCCCGAGTATCTAGGGATCCAACACTACATCAATGGGTTACCTGATGGCCTTCGAAGGGGCGTCGCCGTGTTAAACCTAAGGACCATACAAGAAGCCATTTGTATGGCAAACCAGCTAATTAACAAACCTGAGAGGAAAGGAGATGCTAAAAGAAAGTGGGAAGAGATAGAGCAAAAAGACTCTAAGGGTGAACCCGACAAACGCTATAAAGGAACCCTTCCTTGTTGCCAAAGGTGTGAGAAACATCACCTTCGGAAATGTAATGCTATGTGTTCCAAATGTAAGAAAGTGGGTCACATAGCCAAAAATTGTAGAGTTACGATTCCCACAACTCAAACTTCTGCAACCAAAGCTAATGCAACTATTCCTACTTGCAATATATGTGGAGGAGTAGGCCACCACAAGCATTAATACCCGAATGGGAAAAAGGATCAACATAAACCCTCCATTTCAAAGAAGAACTGATAATCCTCAGGATTTTCGTTTCGTCCATTATGTCTATTTCATTTATGTAAAGGCATTGTCTATCGTACTTCTCATTTCCTTCTATGTGTAATAAGGATGATTTATCCATTCGTTGTTAATAACAAATTAAGTGGTTGTTTTTATATGTCTTGACTTATCTTGCCATATGTGTGTATTATGTGATTATTATTGATAATAATTACAAATTATAATTATTGCACCATAACTCTTCAACTAATACTATAATTATGTATTGAAGAACAATGGCTGGAGAACAACAACCAAGTAACAACATCAACTCTCCTAACGTTACTCTCACAAATGAGAAATTTCAACAACTCCTTGTTGCCGCTCAAGGCAGCAACAATAATCAAAACAACAACAACGAAAACCGAAACTCTCCGAATTCATGCTCACATAAATAATTTATGAATTGTAATCCACCAAGCTATAAAGGAACCGAAGGACCAATTGAACTAAACCGCTAGTTCGAAAATATGGAATCTGTGTTTCGTTTATGTAACTGCGGTGAAGCTGACAAAGTCAAGTATGCTACTGGAAATCTATCTGGTGGAGCTTTAACTTGGTGGACTGCATATGCTGGTACAGTTGGATGGACTGCTGCCCTAGCCATACCATGAGAAACATTAAAAACCATACTGGCTGGTAAGTATTTTCCCAGGAATCAAGTCCAGAAATTTGAAGTCGAATTCTGGGAGTTAAGAATGAAAAATCTTGAAGTTGAAGAATACAGCAACCGATTTCTGGAGCTAGCTGCTCTATGCCCTAGTATGGTTACTCCTGAAAGTAAGAAGATTTAAAAGTATATCATCGGTCTTCCTCCTCAGATTCAGGGGAATGTTATAGCTGCTGGTAAAGAAACTATTGAGGCTACGATGTTGATGACTCAAAATCTGGTTATGGCTGCGAGAAGAAATTCCAAGGAAAAATAGACCGAAGTGAAGGCTACTGATAACAAAATAAAGTTCGAGCCTACTCAAGGTACATGTCAGAATTCAAACAAAAGGTTGTTGATACTACAAAAAGTGGTTATATTGGAACAAAGCCGCTATGTAATCGCTGTGATAGGCATCATTATGGGTTTTGCACTGCTGTGTACGGAAAATGTAAGAAGATTGGTCACTCGGCCAAGAATTTCAAGGTTGGTCTGCCTACTACAAATACAAATCAAACTGTGCCTACTTGTTTCGGTTGTGGGGAAAAGGGGCATTACAAAACCAACTGCCCTAAAAACAATACTGCAACAACTGGTCATGCTAAGGGAAGAGCATTCGTCATGACTGCTGAAGAAGCTAGGTACGATGATGACGTCATTACTGGTACATTTCTTATCAACAACTGCTATGCTTCTGTTTTATTCGATATTGGTGCTGATAGAAGTTATGTGTCTACTGAATTCTGTGCCTTATTTGACGAGAAACCTCAAAACTTAGACACTAAGTGTCTTGTAGAAATGGCCAATGGGAAATTTATAAAAGTTGACCGGATCTACAAGGAATGTAATCTGACTCTAGCTAATAAAACCTTCAAGATTGACTTATTGCATGTTGAACTAGGAAGCTTTGATGTAGTCTTAGGGATGGATTGGTTATCCCCGATGAAAGTGGGTATCCAGTATTTTGATAAGACAATTAACATTCCTCTCGAAACTGGTGAAATTCTTGTTATCCAAGGAGATAAGATTGGTTCCAAACTTAATCTTATCTCATGCATCAAAACCCGAAAGTACCTTATGAAAGGATGTCAAGCTATTTTGGCTCACATAAAGGAAGTCAAGCCAGATGAACGACGTATTGAAGACGTTCCTATTATTAAAGACTTTCATGAAGTATTTTCTGATGAACTCCCTGGTCTTCCACCATAAAGACAAGTTGAGTTTCAAATTGATTTGATCCCTGGTGCTGCACCTATTGCAAAGGCACCATACCGGCTAGCTCCATCATAAATGAAAGAGCTATCTATGCAACTACAAGAGCTTCTGGAGAAAGGATTCATTCGTCCTAGCTCATCACCGTGGGGAGCACTTATATTGTTCGTCAAAAAGAAAGATGGTTCAATGAGGATGTGTATCGACTATCGCGAACTAAACAAGTTGACCGTCAAGAATCGTTATCCTCTCCCTAGAATCGATGACTTGTTTGATCAGTTACAAGGATCAAGCATCTATTCCAAGATCGACCTGAGATCTGGATATCATCAACTTAAAGTTAAGGAATCCGATGTTTCCAAGACTGCCTTCCAGACTCGTTACGGACATTACGAATTTTTGGTAATGCCATTTGGGTTAACTAATGCTCCTGCTGTGTTCATGGATCTCATGAACCGTGTATGCAAGCCTTATCTCGATAAGTTTGTGATTGTTTTCATCGATGATATTCTCATTGATAATGCTAAAAACGAACATATATTTCATAGCATTATTCCTTAAGAAAGACAAGCTTTTAGTTGCAATTGTTCTATTTACAAGTGATATTCGTTTAAATAATAAAAGGTGAAGACAAAAGACAGATTCGACGAATTGAAGACGCAAACGACCAAAAAGCTCAAAAGTACAAAATACAATCAATGAGGTTCAAATTATTGATAAGTGATAATGCTAAAAACGAACATATATTTCATAGCATTATTCCTCAAGAAAGACAAGCTTTTAGTTGCAATTGTTCTATTTACAAGTGATATTCGTTTAAATAATAAAAGGTGAAGACAAAAGACAGATTCGACGAATTGAAGACGCAAACGACCAAAAAGCTCAAAAGTACAAAATACAATCAAAGAGGTTCCAATTATTGATAAGAAACGTCTCGAAATTACAAGAGTACAAGATTCAAAATGCAAAGTACAAGATATTAAATTGTACGCAAGGACGTTCAAAAATCCGGAACCGGGACCGGAGTCAACTCTCAACGCTCGACGCAACGGACTAAAAATTACAAGTCAACTATGCACATAAATATAATATAATATTTAAATAATTCTTATAATTATTTAATATATTATATTATTTATAAAACCGTCGGCAGAAGAAAACAACCAAAACTGAGCCTCCCCAGCTGGCCATGCTGTCGCATGGCCTGGAAGGCATAAATCCATGCGATCGCATGAGCCCCAGTTCCAGCCCACATGCCTATAAAAATCGAGCTTTGGTGAACCAAAATATCCATCTATCTTTCTCTTCTCTCCATTCATACGTAATATTTATATTTATAATTTATATTTTAATTTTAATTTTAATTATAATTCTAATAATAAGGGTATGTTAGCGAATATTGTAAGGGTGTAAGTCGAAATTCTGTCCGTGTAACGCTACGCTATTTTTAATCATTGTAAGTTATGTTCAACCTTTTTAATTTAATGTCTCGTAGCTAAGTTATTATTATGCTTATTTAAAACGAAGTAATCATGATGTTGGGCTAATTACTAAAATTGGGTAATTGGGCTTTGTACCATAATTGGGGTTTGGACAAAAGAACGACACTTGTGGAAATTAGACTATGGGCTATTAATGGGCTTTATATTTGTTTAACTAAATGATAGTTTGTTAATGTTAATATAAAGATTTACAATTGGGCGTCCCTATAAATTACCATATACACTCGATCGGACACGATGGGCGGGGTATTTATATGTACGAATAATCGTTCATTTAACCGGACACGGGAATGGATTAATAGCCACTAGAATAATTAAAACAGGGGTGAAATTATGTAAAAGGACACTTGGTATAATTGATAACAAAATATTAAAACCTTGGGTTACACTCAGTCGACATCCTGGTGTAATTATTAAACAAAGTATTAAAATCTTGTTACAGTTTAAGTCCTCAATTAGTTGGAATATTTAACTTCGGGTATAAGGATAGTTTGACGAGGACACTCGCACTTTATATTTATGACTGATGGACTGTTATGGACAAAAACCAGACGGACATATTAAATAATCCAGGACAAAGGACAATTAACCCATGGGCATAAAACTAAAATCAACACGTCAAACATCATGATTACGGAAGTTTAAATAAGCATAATTCTTTTATTTCATATTTAATTTCCTTTATTTTATATTTAATTGCACTTCTAATTATCGCATTTTTATTGTTATTTAAATTGCACTTTTAATTATCGTACTCTTTAATTATCGCAAGTTTATTTTATCGCACTTTTATTATTCGCAATTTCATTATCGTTATTTACTTTACGCTTTAATTTAAGTCTTGTATTTATTTTTAATATTTTACATTTGGTTTTAACTGCGACTAAAGTTTTAAAATCGACAAACCGGTCATTAAACGGTAAAAACCCCCCTTTATAATAATAATAATACTTATATATATATTTGTATTTTTATAAAAGTAAACTAATATAGCGTTAAGCTTTGTTTAAAGATTTCCCTGTGGAACGAACCGGACTTACTAAAAACTACACTACTGTACGATTAGGTACACTGCCTATAAGTGTTGTAGCAAGGGTTAAGTATATCCATTCTCTAAATAAATAAATATCTTGTGTAAAATTGTATCGTATTTAATAGTATTTTCTGCTAAAATTTAATAGTATTATATACTACTCTGCCATCACATCAAGTATTTTTGGCGCCGCTGCCGGGGAGACTCTTAAAAGCCGGAAGCGCAACGCTAATATAAAAAAAAAAAAAAGATTTTTAGTTTACTTTTATTCATTTTTATAAAAAAAATATGTTTTAAATATTCGAAAATATAAAAAGAAAAACAAAAATATAAATATTTTTAGGAGTTTGATAAATATTTAAGTTTTATAAAGTTTCTTTAGTTTGTAAAAATATAAGTTTTATTTAATTTATTTTATAAATATATTTTAAAACCGAAAAAAAAAAAATTTTATATAAATCTATTTTTTTTATTGTTATTTATAAAATCATAAAGTATTTTATTTTTATCTTAGTTTTTTAGATAAGTTTTATTAAATTTATATAAATACTTTTTATAAATATTAAAACAGAAATAAATAAAAAAGTAGTAAAAAAACCACTCGGCCCGATCACTGTTGCAGCCCAAAGTGTGGCCCGAATTCGCAAGCCATGCGATCGCATGGTAAAACAACTAACACCTCATGCGATCGCATGAGGTGAGTTGACAGGTCTGGTAACCTAGTCCGACCAGTTTAGGGTTTAAATTAATTATAATTATTATTAATTAACCCTAATTAGGGTATTGTTATTTTATTATTTAGTTTATTTTGTATTTTTTAGTTTTAATTAATTTTATTTTGTTTTAATAAATTATAAAATTGATACTTTTATAAAATAATATAAAAATAATATTTTTATAAAAAAAAATTGTACTTTTTACAACTTTTTGTATATTTTTATATTTTGTCTCTTTTTAATCGTTTTAGCGTAATATTTGTATTTTTAGCTCATATTTAGTTTTAAACTTAGATTTTGCCATAGTTATTTTTACTTCTAGATTTTTAGGATTTGCCGTAGAATTCCTTAAGTGCTTTTTCTTAGACTAAGATTTAGGTACTTTAGAATTTTGCGACGTCTTTAGTTTCTTTTTAAGTTATTTCCATTTGGGATATAGTTTTTTCTATAAGCTTTAATATTTTTAGACACCTTTTACTATGTACCAATTATCATTCCAATTAGTAATTTCAATTTGCGATTATAATTTTAAGTTAGTTGTAGTAATAAGGTTAGGTTAGTCAAGTATTTTTAAGTTTTATAAGTTTCTTTTATTTTTCCGTCATCTTTTATTTTTCAACCATTTTTCTTTTTCGACCTTTTTCGACGAACTCTTTTTCTTTCTTATTTCTCGCTATTCTAGTTTTAGGACATAGATTTTTATTCTACTTCTTATCTAAATTTCTTAAAATTACGAAAATTTATTTTAAGTGGTTAAATTGATAGACATCAAAATTTTCTGGTTCGTAGTAATAGTTGGATTTGTATGTGGACCGGGTTATTGGAGCCAAACAGTCCTCAATTATATTGAGACCAAACGAATCCTGCCCCTCTGCTGCATCTTTTGGCTATTCGAAACGTGGACAAAATCAGAAAAGTCTATTAATTGGATAACTTATTATAATTTTTCTTTCCTTTTTAAAACTAATAGGATATTCAGTGAATGCACCGAGCAAGACGTTCACCACCTTTTGTACGTTCACCACCTGTAACTAGATCAAGACATTTAGCAAATATAACCACCGTTGATTTCTCTTTAGAATCGTCATCCAGTCGACCAAGTACTTCAGTTCAAATTTCCAATAATCCATTTTTTGAACCCGACCTCACAATTGAGAATCCGGAGAATATTCAGGAACGATTCATAGATCCCGAACCACTAAACTTTCCCCCGGAACCACCAATCATTCAAACAGAGATTGTTGAGGAACAAACCATTAAATCAGAATCCTCTAGTGATTCCGATTCAACAAATTCAATTATGGAGAATCTGGAACCTTTAAGTATGGAAGACCGAATGAGAGCTAAACGCACTGGCCAAGGTCACGCAATAACTCATCCAGAAATTAATGCGCCAGATTATGAAATCAAAGGACAAATTCTACACATGGTGACTAATCAATGCCAATTTAGTGGTGCGCCGAAGGAAGATCCAAATGAACATCTACGTACCTTTAATAGAATCTGCACACTATTTAAAATCCGAGAAGTGGAGGATGAACAGATATATCTCATGTTATTTCCCTGGACTTTAAAGGGAGAAGCCAAAGATTGGTTGGAATCGTTACCTGAAGGGGCGATTGATACATGGGACGTTTTAGTTGACAAATTTCTTAAACAATTCTTTCCTGCATCTAAAGCCGTAAGACTTCAAGCAGAAATTGTTACGTTTACACAGAAACCAAATGAAACTCTATATGAGGCATGGACTAGATATGGAAAGTTGTTAAGAGGATGTCCGCAACATGGTTTAGACACCTGTCAAATAGTACAAATATTCTACCAAGGATGCGACATCACTACAAGAAAAGACATAGATATAGCAGCTGGTGGTTCTATTATGAAGAAAACCGAAACTGATGCTTACAAAATTATTGATAATACTGCTTCCCACTCACATGAGTGGCACCAAGAAAAAGACATCATTAGATCATCTAAAGCAGCTAGAGCCGATTCTAGCCATGACTTAGATTCCATTTCCGCAAAGATAGATGCTGTGGAGAGACGAATGGAAAAGATGACTAAAGATATTCACTCAATACGAATTAGTTGTGAGCAGTGTGGAGGACCACATTTGACAAAAGATTGTCTCAGTATTGAATTAACAATGGAACAAAGAGAGAATATTTCATACATAAACCAAAGGCCTGGAAATAATTATCAGAATAATTATCAACCGCCAAGACCGATTTACAATCAAAACCAGAATTATAACAGAAATATTCCATACAACAACCAACAAGGTCCCAGCAATCAACAAGTATCCAATAATACTTATAATCAGCAAAGACCTAATTCTCAAAACAAACCACCACAACAAACCGATGATAAAAAGCCAAATTTAGAAGATATGATGACGAAGCTAGTTGAAACTCAAACGCAGTTTTTCACATCTCAAAAACAAACCAATGAACAAAATGCTCAAGCATTTAGAAATCAACAAGCTTCTATTCAAAATCTGGAACAAGAAGTAAGTAACCTAGCAAGATTAATAGGTGAAAGAAAACCGGGAAGTCTACCTAGTGATACAAATGCTAACCCCCGGAATGAAACAGCTAAAGCCATTACCACAAGAAGTGGTACAACACTTAAACCACCTGAAATACCTGTAACTTCTGATGAAGCTATTCCTACTCCACAAGAACCACAACCTGATCAAGATAAGGAAAAAGAACCGGTAGTTGAGAAGGTTAATGAAGATAACACAGTTAAGGATAAACCTTATGTTAAACCATACCAACCACCACTTCCTTACCCGAGTAAAATGAAGAAAGAGAAACTTGAAGCCGAGCAATCCAAATTTTTGGATATGTTTAAACAGATAAATGTAAATCTTCCTTTCATTGATGTGATTTCAGGAATGCCTAGATATGCTAAATTCTTGAAAGATCTAATCTCAAATAGAAAGAAAATGGAAGAACTCTCGGCTGTTACTATGAATGCTAATTGTTCAGCAGTGCTGTTGAATAAGATACCAGAAAAATTATCTGATCCAGGAAGTTTCACAATTCCATGTTTTCTGGGTAGTCTTAGTTCAATAGAAGCATTGGCAGACTTAGGTGCTAGTATAAATTTAATGCCGTATTCACTATACGCTAAACTAGACCTTGGAGAATTGAAACCAACCAGAATAAGCATACAATTAGCCGATAGATCAATAAAATATCCTAGAGGGATAATGGAGAACATGCTAGTTAAAGTTGGTACTTTAGTATTTCCAGTAGATTTTGTTGTTTTGGACATGGAAGAAGATTCTCAAGTTCCTCTCATATTAGGAAGACCATTCTTAAACACGGCTAAAGCAATGATAGACGTGTTCGGTAAGAAATTGACCCTAAGTATAGAGGATGAGAGTGTTACCTTTTCAGTTGATAGAGCAATGCAACAACCACAATCTGCAGATGATACATGTTATTATATTCAAACTATAGATGCACATGCAGAATTATTAGAAGAATTTCCAGAATTACAAGGAACAGGAGAATGTTCTTTAGGAGAAGGTAATGAACCAATTGATGAAGCTGAAATGTTAGCCACACTTATAGCTAATGGATATGAACCAACAATAGAAGAAATTCAAATGCTAAAAGAAGAAGACAGATATCGATACAAATCATCGATAGAAGAACCTCCGAAATTAGAATTAAAGCCACTTCCAAACCATTTGGAATACGCTTATTTACATGGTGAATCTGAATTACCTGTAATAATATCGTCTTCTCTTACTGAAAATGAGAAATCACAACTCATTTCTGTGTTAAAAGCTCATAAACTAGCCATTGCATGGAAGATTCATGATATTAAAGGAATAAGTCCTTCGTATTGCACACATAAAATCCTTATGGAAGAAGGTCATAAAACGTATGTGCAACGCCAACGAAGACTAAATCTAAATATGCAAGATGTTGTTAGGAAAGAAATTATTAAACTGCTAGATGCAGGTTTAATTTATCCAATTTCCGATAGTCCATGGGTAAGCCCAGTTCAATGTGTACCTAAGAAGGGTGGCATGACTGTCATCACAAATGAAAAAGATGAGCTTATTCCTACTAGGACTGTAACAGGATGGCGTGTGTGTATTGATTATAGAAAATTGAATGACGCCACCAGAAAAGATCACTTTCCCTTACCTTTCATTGATCAAATGTTGGAAAGGTTAGCCGGAAACAGATACTATTGTTTTCTAGATGGTTTTTCCGGATACTTTCAAATTCCAATAGCACCCGAAGATCAAGAGAAAACCACATTCACGTGCCCTTATGGTACTTTTGCTTACAAAAGAATGCCATTTGGACTTTGCAACGCCCCTGCAACCTTTCAAAGGTGCATGATGGCGATTTTTCACGACATGATAGAAGAATGCATGGAAGTTTTCATGGATGACTTTTCAGTCTTCGGTGATACATTTGAATCATGTCTAGTCAATCTTGAACGAATGCTAATTAAATGCGAACAATCAAATCTAGTACTTAATTGGGAGAAATGCCATTTCATGGTTAAAGAAGGCATCGTTCTTGGACATAAAATTTCAAAAGAAGGAATTGAAGTGGATAGAGCTAAAGTAGATGTAATTGCTAAACTTCCACATCCCACCAATGTTAGAGGAGTTAGGAGTTTTCTAGGGCATGCCGGTTTTTACCGACGTTTCATAAAAGATTTTTCTAAAATTGCCACTCCTATGAATAAACTCCTAGAAAAGGATGCTCCATTCATCTTTTCAGATGAGTGTATCAAATCTTTTAATATTCTTAAAGAAAAACTTACTAATGCGCCGATCATGATCACACCAAATTGGAATCTACCATTTGAACTAATGTGCGATGCAAGTGATTTTGCAATGGGAGCCGTTTTAGGACAAAGGATTGAAAAACGATTTCAACCTATATATTATGCTAGTAAGACGTTACAAGGAGCACAAACGAACTATACAACTACTGAAAAAGAACTCCTTGCTATTGTCTTTGCTTTTGACAAATTTCGATCATATCTCGTTCTAGCAAAAACAGTGGTCTATACCGACCATTCTGCTCTTAGATACCTATTTTCAAAACAAGATGCTAAACCAAGATTAATCCGTTGGATCTTACTCTTACAAGAGTTTGATATTGAAATCCGAGATAAAAGAGGAGCAGAAAATCTCGCCGCTGATCATCTTTCTCGTCTTGAAAATCCCGAATTAGAAGTTCTAAATGAATCAGCCATACAAGACAACTTTCCTGATGAATATCTATTGAAGATAGATTATAAAGAAATCCCATGGTTTGCAGACTATGAAAACTACTTAGTTTGTGGATTCCTTGAAAAAGGATTATCGTACCAAAGACGAAAGAAATTCTTCAGTGATATAAAATAATATTTTTGGGAAGATCCACATCTGTTTAAAAGTTGTCCCGATGGAATAATACGCCGATGTGTATTTGGAGATGAAGCTAGTAAAATATTAAACCATTGTCACACAGGACCAACAGGAGGACATTATGGGCCTCAACTAACAGCAAGAAAAGTTTATGAAGCTGGATTCTATTGGCCTACAATTTACAAAGACGCACACCTTCTTTGCAAATCCTGTGATGCTTGTCAAAGGGCCGGAAAAATAAGTCAACGTGATAAAATGCCACAAAATGTCATCCAAGTATGTGAAGTATTTGACATTTGGGGTATTGACTTTATGGGTCCATTTCCAAAATCTCATAATAATCTATATATACTCGTAGCCATTGATTATGTATCTAAATGGGCGGAAGCACAAGCTCTCCCAACTAACGATGCACGAGTTGTAGTCAACTTTTTAAAACGTCTTTTTGCAAGGTTTGGAACACCGAAAGCTTTAATAAGTGATCGGGGTACTCATTTCTGTAATAATCAACTTGAGAAAGTTCTTAAAAGATATGGAGTAACTCATAAAATCTCCACCGCATATCATCCACAAACAAGTGGACAAGTTGAAAATACCAACCGAGCTTTAAAACATATTCTAGAGAAAACCGTAGGATCAAATCCAAAGGAATGGTCCATTAAATTGGAGGATGCACTCTGGGCTTTTAGAACAGCCTACAAAACTCCAATTGGAACCACACCTTTTAGACTTGTTTATGGAAAAGCATGTCATCTTCCATTAGAAATTGAACACAAAGCATTTTGGGCTTTGAAGACATGTAATCTTGATTTACATGAAGCCGGACGTCTACGATTAAGTCAACTAAACGAATTAGAAGAATTAAGACATGAAGCATACGAAAATTCTTTAATCTATAAAGAAAGAACGAAGAAATGGCATGATAAAAGAATCAGAAGTTCAAAAGAATTTAAAGAAGGAGACAGAGTTCTTCTTTTCAATTCACGATTCAAGCTATTTCCTGGAAAGTTGAAATCAAGATGGTCTGGACCATTCATAGTCAAAAGAGTTTTCCCATACAGAACGATAGAATTAATAAATTCAAAAGGGATTGAATTTAAAGTTAATGGTCACAGAGTTAAACATTACATACATGGTCCGATGGAAGTCGACAACGAAGTTAATCACAATTTCGACACCACAGCTAACTAAGTGTGGGGAGAATCAAGTCTTTAAAGGATAATATGTATTTCTGTTAGAGTTAGATTGTCTGTTTTCGTTTAGTTCTCGAAAATGGAACCCGAATGGTCTTTCCCTAGCAGACCCTAAAGAACTAGTCTTCTCCCCACATTCTGAATTTTTATTTTTTTTTAGGTTTTTACAAAATGAAGACTGCCTGTGAACAAAACCATGGTCTAATGTTACACGCTTTGATCACTAAACGTAATAATGACATACTACCGAGTGAAATAGTATCAGTAATCAGAGAAAGAATGGACGGAGTTAGAAAAGAATCCAGATGCGAAGATAATAAGTTACAATTTGGTAAAGGAAAATCAAAATTCGCAGCAAAAAGAAGAGCACGACACCTAGAAAGATGTCACAAATGCGGAAAATGGTCACATGGAGGTAAATGTTCAAATAATCAAACCTATTCAAATACCGAATTTGTTACTTTATGCAGAGACGGACCGTTCATATGTTTAGAAGAAAAGACACTAAATGCTCGAGGTTACGCCTATGTAGCCATGGAAAACCAATTAAACCGACTATCTTATGAATGGGATAGATCATATAACTAAGAAATCTATTTCACAGGTATGTCTGTACAGTTTTTATTTTTATTTTTATTTTTAACCTTTTGATAATAAACGCTAATTTGTTCGCTAAAAAGTATTAAATTGGTATTGAATAAAATTAGGTTTGGCGACCAAAATTATTGATATCATTCAAAAATTTATTACATCACTGCGAAATTTAACGTTTATTCTTAAGGTATAAATATCTTTAATCAATCAACCCAAAATATTTCAAAAATTCGTCATGAGTTAAATTAGGTCTTGGAACCGAAATTACTTTACCGAAAAGAGGGGCGCATATTTTTGATAATATTTGATTGATTAAAGTGGGATAAAAAGCAAAAAAGATTTTTAATTTTATTTTTACCATATTTTTAAAATTAATATTTAAATCTTAAATTAATATTGTAAACTTTGTAAAAAACAATATTTTTAAAATTGTAAATATTAGAATTTTTAAATTAAGTTTGGTGTGAATTTTTAATTTTTAAAATATGAATTTTTAATTTTATGCATTTCAAATTTTAAGTTTGGTGTGAATTTTTAATATTAATTTTGAATTTTATATTTAAGTTGTGTGAATTTAAAAACAAAAATTTACTTTATCTCATTAAGTTAAAAATATGATTTTTAAAATTCGTCGTAAGTTGAAGACTAGGTCTTTGAACCGAAATTGCTTTACCCGAGGGAGGGACGAGAACTTTTATTATCATTATTTTTAATCTTATTGAATTAAAGTATGCCAAAAAAATTAAAAAACCCAAAAATCTTTACTTTTAAAAACCGCGCTTTGATTTGACAAATTTTAAAATTTTGTCGAGGGACAGACTAGGACAACGATCCGAAACGCCCTCGCTCCTAAAGGAAAACAAAATTTTTAAAATTTAATTAATTATAAGTTTTATAAAGCATAAGGTTTAAAAAAAAAAAAAAGGCTGAAAACACTGTAGCCGGCCCCCCATGCGATCGCATGGGGTTTACACACCAACCTCATGCGATCGCATGAGGCTGGAAAACTGGCCAGATCAAAAACTCTCAGCGAGTCTGCTTCTACACCACAACACACACACATACCCGAAAATACTCCCAAATATTCACCAAATTTCACCAAAATTCCACCGTAATTCATCAAATTTCTTGCTCTAATCATGCCTAGATTCTCATTCCTCAACAAATTGGTAAAAATTACACCCCTAAACTCTATAAATTCCTAGTTTTTGTGATAATTACCAATTTTTTACCTAATGCAATTTTGTTAATTTCTAGTGTAATTAGTGTTAAATTGTTAGTATTTTATGCATGTATAACCTAGATTGATGCTATTTAACATGATTTGAAGCCAAAAACTTCAAAATTTTTAGAAATCTAGGGTTTGTGTTCTTGAGCAATTTGGGGCTTTTTGATATAAACAGGTTATGGCCGATTTTTGTCATGAATTATTGCTAAATTGAGTAGTGTAACATGTTTAGATAGTTAAATGATCCAAACAATGATCCTAAACATGATTTTTGGAGATTAAAGTGGACTTTTTAAGTCCAAAATTCATGAACTTGATTTATTTGATATATTTGCCATTTGAGACTTGTTTAATTATTAGTAATGAATATTTTGACATGTTATTTGAGTTAAATGCTTATGAATTTGTATACATTTTCATATGTGCTTATTTGGAAAGTGTAGAATTGTGAAAAATTGTGAAAATGTGTATAAGTTTAATTTTGATTTAACATGTTATAGTGATTGTTTTAAGTTGTTATTTTGCTAACACTAATGCATATTTGGATGCACAATTTTTGTGTTTAATGTGTTTTACAGAGAGCCGATATTGGAGGTTCAGGAGCATCATCATCTAGACGACCAGCACCAGAACAAGAACCAGAAATGCATCACGAACAAGAACCGCAACAGGAACAACAACAGCCTGATCAGCACATACCTTATTATGATCCAGTACAGTTTGTTGATGAATTCATAGTATTCCCAATGAGGCCGCCAGTAGAATTCCCAACGATTCCTGAGCACACTCTACATCCTAATCTGAGATTTGATAGAAGATGGAGAGATTACGAGACATATCAAAGGAACAAATTCAAATTGGTAACAAAAAAATGTAGAGGTGCCAAGGGTAATCGATTGGGCCCCTTTGGAAACGGTCCATCTAGCTGACCGTGTTAGACAGCTTTTAGTTCAAAGGTATGGCAGTTCTTCTTTTACAGATTGGGAACGTCTTTTCACCATTCGTAGACCTGTATATAAGGAATGGTGTGTTGAGTTGATGAGTACTGTATCACTTGATACAAATATAGTTAGGATAGATGATAGAAGATTTCTTAGGTTTATCCTTGGCGGTAGGATGTACAGAATGTCCATGCTGGACATGGCCAGGGCCTTACAGATATATACTCCTGGTGAGTTGCTATTACCCGATTATACAAACTTGATTCATTATGGTGAACGGGTAGATAGTAACTTTGACGCTGACGCCATTTGGAGGCGTATGTCACATTTTGATGTTTTTACACGAGCAGGAGGACACTCCTATACACATATTGACAGAGCCGAGCTTCGTATTATTCATAGATTTTTGGCTAACTCGATTACACAAAGAGGTCATAATAAAGAAAAAATTACCTTATATGATTTATTCTACCTAAAGTGTATTCGGGATCCTAGAAGCTTTGTCAATATCCCTTACTGTGTTACTTTTTATTTATCTAAAATGGTAGAGGGAATGCAGGACGGGAGTATAATAGGAGGAGGTATTTTTGTTACTCTCATTGGAGAGTATTTAGGTGTTGATAGGAACCAAGGGGGTCCATTACAGATTTGTAGAGAACAGGTTGAGCCCTTAGGATTGAAAGTTTATGTGGGTGCTAAGGTATTGAAAAGTAGACGTAACCAGGCAGTACCCTATGAGGGATCTCATCCTCAGGTAGAGAGAGGCTCAGACGAGGAAATGGAGGAGGCGGAAGACATTAGGGATGTCTTTCGAGATGCTATTCTTGACGTCCACGTTCGTATAGATGAGGAAGCAATGACGAACGCGGCAAGACATAGTATGTATGAGCAGTGGAACTCCGAGCGAGTATACGAGGATTATAGGCGACGCCAACACGATAGCTGGTTAGTTCATCAGCACCAAATCATGAGCCAGCTATCATATCAGGTACCAAATAACTATGTACCTACTCGACCTGCTCATTTTCCGCCACATAGCCCCGATTTCCGACCACCCTTTAACCGGTATGACTATAACCAAGCCTATCAGAACACCTATAACCAACAATGGAACCCACCCGATGAGATGAACTGGAACCCCTATCCAGACTGATTTAGTTCCATTTGGTTATTTTTATGATTATTATGTTTTTATCTTTTGACTTTTTCATGTTTAAACTTATGTTATTGGATAAATTTGTGTAATTTCTATTATTTTATTATTATTGTGTACTAATATTTCATATTTAGAATTTGAAAGTGGGATATTAAGTCCCATTTCAAATTGCCATGCATGATTATACTTGTATATATGTATATTGTCGATTGTTCAAAACAGGGTAAAACAGCGCATTTTCAAAGACTGGCATTAAGTTCAGCAAAAGCTACTAATTTTGACGACAAGATGACAAATAAATGTGATGTAACAACAGACGAAATGAACAAATGCTATGCACCATTTATCATTCAGCAAACAAACGCCAATATATTTGGAAACTTTGGTAAAATTTAATCATTTCTACGCTAATCACCCTCAATAATTTAAATTGTACTGATTTCTTGCAAGTGAGGGCATTGCAAGATCTTAAGTGTGGGAAGGGGTTAAATTCTTTCGGATTTTTAAAATTTTTATCTTTATACACTTGGTTACCATTAAAAATACTAGTAACGTAGTAGTTTTATTAGAATCTAGTGCTCTCTGATAATAAAGAACAGCCCTAGTCTTATATACTGACTACCCAATTCTAGTAAATTTTTTTAAAATTTTCAATTAAATGAACTCAAAATCATGTTTATACATATTTATGAACGATAAAACTAGGTGTTAACACCGAAATTATTGTAACCTCGGAAAGGACATAAATTGATAAACAAACCAAAATGTTGAAATTCATTTAAAATGGAATAGAGGACGATAAAAAGGAAAATAAAAGCCAAGTGTGGGAAAATTTACCAAGTTATCTTAAACATATGTCACATATATCTGTAACAAATAACTGAAAATACTTTTGCTTTGGACTAAACTAAACCATTTTACCCAATGAAAGAAAAGAAGAGATGGATTTACATGATGAATCAATTCCATCATTAAAAGGAGGTAAAGTCTTCTGAAAAAGAAACGCGTTTCTTGATTTAGGTCAAGAAGTTGTCGTCCAGACCAGCTATAGGTTGACGAAAAATCTAGAAAAGTCATCACTAAAATCAGCAGGAAATCCACGGACCTCAATATTAAACAGGGTCGCCAAGTGGTCAGATTTATCCTAACCATGAGAAGGATTTATCTCGTACAATGGGGGGGCACCATGCAAATTAGCTTGATAAGACTAATGAATCAGATCCCCAGAAAGGATAATCTAATTAAAAGATCAAAAAATCAGCTTTTAAGACTGATATTACTCAATCCTAGAGATTGACCTTAAAGATTGAGAATTACAAACTCATGGAATTCAATGATATCTAAACTCGAGCTTGAACGAGAAAATATTTTGATCAAATTAAAACCGATTTGTTTTCTGAAAACCCATTTTCAATGCGTTCATTAACATTGAACGTAAAATCCTAGGAATTCACCTGGAATTCATTAGGTCACCTGAACCAAATCGGGTGTCAACCGTAAGAACGGTGGTTGCATAGTGGTCAAAGACAGGACCTTGTGCCAGACTAAAAAATCATAAGGGTGAGCTTTACTATTGCTCCTACCAAGGATAGTAATTGCATCCGACACGTTATAGACCATAATTAAAAGCATGTCAGGGGACATTGCCTTAACAGTTGCTTGTTCAACGCTTTCCTTTACAACCGGACGGTAGTTTATCGAAAGGTAATATACGGGACAAGTAAACTGGACGTGTTGCTTTCCAAATACAAGGTTAGCAAGTGGGTGACACAAAACCGCAAGTTTTGAGCTAAAATTTTCAAATCTGAAACCCACCAAAACCACAAAAATATTTTGCAAACACCGGTGAAGGTTATTCCGGAAAACTTATCAAGGGTAAAAGCTAGATTGACTTTTCAAAAGATCAAATATTTTCATAAAGATCCAATTTCCTTAAGGATCTACATTTTCATAGTCATGTGGGACTGTAAACCGCCTTTCAAATGTGCACTTTGCTTTGGAAACCGAAAGTAAATCGGCTATTTGATTGCAAGTGTCGTTGACCTAAACCCGAGGCAACTGTGGATGACACACCCGCCTTTAACCATGGTTCTATCATTACTATCATTGTTTATACCGCCGTATAGAAATCACTGATGTACAAAGTGTGAAGAATAAAGAAGTGATTCTTGTATTTCAAGACGATATTGCTTGAGGACAAGCAACGCTCAAGTGTGGGAATATTTGATAATGCTAAAAACGAACATATATTTCATAGTATTATTCCTCAAGAAAGACAAGCTTTTAGTTGCAATTGTTCTATTTACAAGTGATATTCGTTTAAATAATAAAAGGTGAAGACAAAAGACAGATTCGACGAATTGAAGACGCAAACGACCAAAAAGCTCAAAAGTACAAAATACAATCAAAGAGGTTCCAATTATTGATAAGAAACGTCTCGAAATTACAAGAGTACAAGATTCAAAACGCAAAGTACAAGATATTAAATTGTACGCAAGGACGTTCGAAAATCCAGAACCGGGACCGGAGTCAACTCTCAACGCTCGACGCAACGGACTAAAAATTACAAGTCAACTATGCACATAAATATAATATAATATTTAAATAATTCTTATAATTATTTAATATATTATATTATTTATAAAACTGTCGGCAGAAGAAAACAACCAAAACTGAGCCTCCCCAGCTGGCCATGCGATCGCATGGCCTGGAAGGCATAAATCCATGCGATCGCATGAGCCCCAGTTCCAGCCCACATGCCTATAAAAATCGAGCTTTGGTGAACCAAAATATCCATCTATCTTTCTCTTCTCTCCATTCATACGTAATATTTATATTTATAATTTATATTTTAATTTTAATTTTAATTATAATTCTAATAATAAGGGTATGTTAGCGAATATGGTAAGGGTGTAAGTCGAAATTCTGTCCGTGTAACGCTACGCTATTTTTAATCATTGTAAGTTATGTTCAACCTTTTTAATTTAATGTCTCGTAGCTAAGTTATTATTATGCTTATTTAAAACGAAGTAATCATAATGTTGGGCTAATTACTAAAATTGGGTAATTAGGCTTTGTACCATAATTGGGGTTTGGACAAAAGAACGACACTTGTGGAAATTAGACTATGGGCTATTAATGGGCTTTATATTTGTTTAACTAAATGATAGTTTGTTAATGTTAATATAAAGATTTACAATTGGGCGTCCCTATAAATTACCATATACACTCGATCGGACACGATGGGCGGGGTATTTATATGTACGAATAATCGTTCATTTAACCGAACACGAGAATGGATTAATAGCCACTAGAATAATTAAAACAGGGGTGAAATTATGTAAAAGGACACTTGGTATAATTGATAGCAAAATATTAAAACCTTGGGTTACACTCAGTCGACATCCTGGTGTAATTATTAAACAAAGTATTAAAATCTTGTTACAGTTTAAGTCCTCAATTAGTTGGAATATTTAACTTCGGGTATAAGGATAGTTTGACGAGGACACTCGCACTTTATATTTATGACTGATGGACTGTTATGGACAAAAACCAGACGGACATATTAAATAATCCAGGACAAAGGACAATTAACCCATGGGCATAAAACTAAAATCAACACGTCGAACATCATGATTACGGAAGTTTAAATAAGCATAATTCTTTTATTTCATATTTAATTTTCTTTATTTTATATTTAATTGCACTTCTAATTATCGCATTTTTATTGTTATTTAAATTGCACTTTTAATTATCGTACTCTTTAATTATCGCAAGTTTATTTTATCGCACTTTTATTATTCGCAATTTCATTATCGTTATTTAATTTACGCTTTAATTTAAGTCTTGTATTTATTTTTAATATTTTACATTTGGTTTTAACTGCGACTAAAGTTTTAAAATCGACAAACCGGTCATTAAACGGTAAAAACCCCCCTTTATAATAATAATATTACTTATATATATATATTTGTATTTTTATAAAAGTAAACTAATATAGCGTTAAGCTTTGTTTAAAGATTTCCCTGTGGAACGAACCGGACTTACTAAAAACTACACTACTGTACGATTAGGTACACTACCTATAAGTGTTGTAGCAAGGTTTAAGTATATCCATTCTCTAAATAAATAAATATCTTGTGTAAAATTGTATCGTATTTAATAGTATTTTCTGCTAAAATTTAATAGTATTATATACTACTCTGCCATCACATCAATAAGAAACGTCTCAAAATTACAAGAGTACAAGATTCAAAACATAAAGTACAAGATATTAAATTGTACGCAAGTACGTTCAAAAATCCGGAACCGGGACCAGAGTCAACTCTCAACGCTCGACGCAACGGACTAAAAATTACAAGTCAACTATGCACATAAATATAATATAATATTTAAATAATTCTTATAATTATTTAATATATTATATTATTTATAAAACCGTCGGCAGAAGAAAACAACCAAATATGAGCCTCCCCAGCTGGCCATGCGATCGCATGGCCTGGAAGGCATAAATCCATGCGATCGCATGAGCCCCAGTTCCAGCCCACATGCCTATAAAAATCGAGCTTTGGTGCACCACAAATCCATCTATCTTTCTCTTCTCTCCATTCATACGTAATATTTATATTTATAATTTATATTTTAATTTTAATTTTAATTATAATTCTAATAATAAGGGTATGTTAGCGAATATTGTAAGGGTGTAAGTCGAAATTCTGTCCGTGTAACGCTACGCTATTTTTAATCATTGTAAGTTATGTTCAACCTTTTTACATTAATGTCTCGTAGCTAAGTTATTATTATGCTTATTTAAAACGAAGTAATCATGATGTTGGGCTAATTACTAAAATTGGGTAATTGGGCTTTGTACCATAATTGGGGTTTGGACAAAAGAACGACACTTGTGGAAATTAGACTATGGGCTATTAATGGACTTTATATTTGTTTAACTAAATGATAGTTTGTTAATGTTAATATAAAGATTTACAATTGGGCGTCCCTATAAATTACCATATACACTCGATCGGACACGATGGGCGGGGTATTTATATGTATGAATAATCGTTCATTTAACCGGACATGGGAATGGATTAATAGTCACTAGAATAATTAAAACAGGGGTGAAATTATGTACAGGGACACTTGGTATAATTGATAACAAAATATTAAAACCTTGGATTACACTCAGTCGACATCCTGGTGTAATTATTAAACAAAGTATTAAAATCTGGTTACAGTTTAAGTCCCCAATTACTCGGAATATTTAACTTCGGGTATAAGGATAATTTGACGAGGACACTCGCACTTTATATTTATGACTGATGGACTGTTATGGACAAAAACCAGACGGGCATATTAAATAATCCAGGACAAAGGATAATTAACCCATGGGCATAAAACTAAAATCAAAACGTCAAACATCATGATTACGGAAGTTTAAATAAGCATAATTCTTTTATTTCATATTTAATTTTCTTTATTTTATATTTAATTGCACTTCTAATTATCGCATTTTTATTTATTGTTATTGTATTTAATTGCACTTTTAATTTTCGTACTTTTTAATTATCGCAAGTTTATTTTATCGCACTTTTATTATTCGCAATTTCATTATCGTTATTTACTTTACGCTTTAATTTAAGTCTTGTATTTATTTTTAATATTTTACATTTGGTTTTAACTGCGACTAAAGTTTTAAAATCGACAAACCGGTCATTAAACGGTAAAAATCCCCCTTTATAATAATAATATTACTTATATATATATTTGTATTTTTATAAAAGTAAACTAATATAGCGTTAAGTTTTGTTTAAAAAGATTCCCTGTGGAACGAACCGGACTTACTAAAAACTACACTACTGTACGATTAGGTACACTGCCTATAAGTGTTGTAGCAAGGTTTAAGTATATCCATTCTCTAAATAAATAAATGTCTTGTGTAAAAATGTATCGTATTTAATAGTATTTCCTTGTACAAATTAATAGCTATTTTCTATATACCTCGCACGACATCACGTATTTTTGGCGCCGCTACCGGGGAAAGTCTTAAAAGCCGGAAGCGCAACGCTATATATAAAAAAAAAAGATTTTTACTTTTAGTACGCTTTTGTAAAAATACGTTTTAAATATTCAAAAATATTAAAAGAAAAACAAAAATATAAATATTTTTTTTAAGAGTTTGGTGAATATTTAAGTTTTATAAAGTTTCTTTATTTCTATTTTTTTTTTTAGTTTGTAAAAATATAAGTTTTATTTAATTTATAAATATATTTTATATTTTACAGCAAAAAAAAAAATTATTAATTCGGCCTGTACTGTAGCAGCCCACTCTGCGGCCTGAAACCCTAGCCCATGCGATCGCATGGCTGGGCAACTGAGGACTCATGCGATCGCATGAGCCCATCTGAGACGCCAGACTGCAGCCATCAATCATTACGGAGTATAATTATTAATTATAATTAATTATAACCCTAATTAGGGTTTAGGTTATTTTATTATTTAGATTAGTTTTAATTAATTTGTATTTAAAATTTTAATTAGTTTTTATAAATTACAAAATTAATAGTTTAATAAAATAAATAATATAAAAATAATATTTTTATAAAAATTGTACTTTTTACAACTTTTTGTATATTTTTATATTTTGTCCCTTTTTAATCGTTTTAGCGTAATATTTGTATTTTTAGCTCATACTTAGTTTTAAATATAGTTTTTGCCATAGTTATTTTTACTTCTAGATTTTTAGGCTTTGCCGTAGAATTCCTTAAGTGCTTTTTCTTTAGACTAAGATTTAAGTGCTTTAGAATTTTGCGACGCCTTTTTAAGTTTTAGTTTCTTTTTAAGTTATTTCCATTTGGGATATAGTTTTTCCTGTAAGCTTTAATATTTTTAGACGACTTTTACCTATGTATCAATTATCATTCCAATTAGTAATCTCAATTTGCGATTATAATTTTAAGTTAGTTGTAGTAATAAGGTTAGGTTAGTCAAGTGTTTTTAAGTTTTATAAGTTTCTTTTATTTTTCCGTCACCTTTTATTTTTCAACCATTTTTCTTTTTCGACCTTTTTCGACGAACTCTTTTTCTTTCTTATTTCTCGTTATTCTAGTTTTAGGACATAGATTTTTGTTCTACTCCTTATCTAATTTTCTTAAAATTACGAAAATTTATTTTAAGTGGTTAAATTGATAGACATCAAAATTTTCTGGTTCGTAGTAATAGTTGGATTTGTACGTGGACCGGGTTATTGGAGCCAAACAGTCCTCAATTATATTGAGACCAAACGAATCCTGCCCCTCTGCTGCATCTTTTGGCTATTCGAAACGTGGGCAAAATCAGAAAAGTCTATTGATTGGATAACTTATTATAATTTTTCTTTCCTTTTAAAAACTAATAGGATATTCAGTGAATGCACCGAGCAAGACGTTCACCACCTTTTGTACGTTCACCACCTGTAACTAGATCAAGACATTTAGAAAATATTACCGCCGTTGATTTCTCTTTAGAATCGTCATCCAGTCGACCAAGTACTTAAGTTCAAATTTCTGATAATCCATTTTTTGAACCCGACCTCACAATTGAGAATCCGGAGAATATTCAGGAACGGTTCGTAGATCCTGAACCACTAAACTTTCCTCCGGAACCACCAATCATTCAAACAGAGATTGTTGAGGAACGAACCATTAAATCAGAATCCTCAAGTGATTCCGATTCAACAAATTCAATTATGGAGAATCTGGAACCTTTAAGTATGGAAGACCGAATGAGAGCTAAACGCACTGGCCAAGGTCACGCAATTACTCATCCAGACATTAATGCGCCAGATTATGGAATCAAAGGACAAATTCTACACATGGTGACTAATCAATGCCAATTTAGTGGTGCGCCGAAGGAAGATCCAAATGAACATTTACGTACCTTTAATAGGATATGCACACTATTTAAAATCCGAGAAGTGGAGGATGAACAGATATATCTCATGTTATTTCCCTGGACTTTAAAGGGAGAAGCCAAAGATTGGTTGGAATCGTTACCTGAAGGGGCGATTGATACATGGGATGTTTTAGTTGAAAAATTTTTTAAACAATTCTTTCCTGCATCTAAAGCCGTAAGACTTCAAGCAGAAATTGTTACGTTCACACAGAAGCCAAATGAAACTCTATATGAGGCATGGACAAGATATGGAAAGTTATTAAGAGGATGTCCGCAACATGGTTTAGATACCTGTCAAATAGTACAAATATTCTACCAAGGATGCGACATCACTACAAGGAAAGACATAGATATAGCAGCTGGTGGTTCTATTATGAAGAAAACCGAAACTGATGCTTACAAAATTATTGATAACACTGCTTCCCACTCACATGAGTGGCACCAAGAAAAAGATATCGTTAGATCATCTAAAGCAGCTAGAGCCGATTCTAGCCATGACTTAGATTCCATTTCCGCAAAGATAGATGCTGTGGAGAGACGAATGGAAAAAATGACTAAAGATATTCACTCAATACGAATTAGTTGTGAGCAGTGTGGAGGACCACATTTGACAAAAGATTGTCTCAGTATTGAATTAACAATGGAACAAAGAGAGAATATTTCATACATAAACCAAAGGCCTGGAAATAAATATCAGAATAATTATCAACCGCCAAGACCTATTTACAATCAAAACCAGAATTATAACCGAAATATTCCATACAACAACCAACAAGGTCCTAGCAATCAACAAGTATCCAATAATAATTACAATCAGCAAAGACCGAATTTTCAAAACAAACCACCACAACAAACCGATGATAAAAAGCCGAATTTAGAAGATATGATGACAAAGCTAGTTGAAACTCAAACGTAATTTTTCACATCTCAGAAACAAACTAATGAACAAAATGCTCAAGCATTTAGAAATCAACAAGCTTCTATTCAAAATCTGGAACAAGAAGTAAGTAACCTAGCAAGGTTAATAGGTGAAAGAAAACCGGGAAGTCTACCTAGTGATACAAATGCTAACCCCCAAAATGAAATAGCTAAAGCCATTACCACAAGAAGTGGTACAACACTTAAACCACCTGAAATACCTGTAACTTCTGATGAAGCTATTCCTACTCCACAAGAACCACAACCTGATCAAGATAAGGAAAAAGAACCGGTAGTTGAAAAGGTTAATGAAGATAACACAGTTAAGGCTAAACCTTATGTTAAACCATACCAACCACTACTTCCTTACCCGAGTAAAATGAAGAAAGAGAAACTTGAAGCCGAGCAATCCAAATTCTTGGATATGTTTAAATAGATAAATGTAAATCTTCCTTTCATTGATGTGATTTCAGGAATGCCTAGATATGCTAAATTCTTGAAAGATCTAATCTCAAATAGAAAGAAAATGGAAGAACTCTCGGCTGTTACCATGAATGCTAATTGTTCAGCAGTACTGTTGAATAAGATACCAGAAAAACTATCTGATCCAGGAAGTTTCACAATTCCATGTTTTCTGGGTAGTCTTAGTTCAATAGAAGCATTGGCAGACTTAGGTGCTAGTATAAATCTAATGCCGTATTCACTATACGCTAAACTAGATCTTGGAGAATTGAAACCAACCAGAATAAGCATACAACTAGCCGATAGATCAATAAAATATCCTAGAGGGATAATGGAGAACATGCTAGTTAAAGTTGGTACTTTAGTATTTCCAGTAGATTTTGTTGTTCTGGACATGGAAGAAGATTCTCAAGTACCTCTCATATTAGGAAGACCATTCTTAAACACGGCTAAAGCAATGATAGACGTGTTCGGTAAGAAACTGACCCTAAGTATAGAGGATGAGAGTGTTACCTTTTCAGTTGATAGAGCAATGCAACAACCGTAATCTGCAGATGATACATGTTATTATATTCAAACTATAGATGCACATGCAGAATTATTAGAAGAATTTCCAGAATTACAAGGAACAGGAGAATGTTCTTTAGGAGAAGGTAATGAACCAATTGATGAAGCTGAAATGTTAGCTACACTTATAGCTAATGGATATGAACCAACAACAGAAGAAATCCAAATGCTAAAAGAAGAAGACAGATATCGATACAAATCATCGATAGAAGAACCTCCGAAATTAGAGTTAAAGCCACTTCCAAACCATTTGGAATACGCTTATTTACATGGTGAATCTGAATTACCTGTAATAATATCGTCTTCTCTTACTGAAAATGAGAAATCACAACTCATTTCTGTGTTGAAAGCTCATAAACCAGCCATTGCATGGAAGATTCATGATATTAAAGGAATAAGTCCTTCGTATTGCACACATAAAATCCTTATGGAAGAAGGTCATAAAACGTATGTGCAACGCCAACGAAGACTAAATCCTAATATGCAAGATGTAGTTAAAAAAGAGATTATTAAACTGCTAGATGCAGGTTTAATTTATCCAATTTTTGATAGTCCATGGGTAAGCCCAGTTCAATGCGTGCCTAAGAAGGGTGGCATGACTGTCATTACAAATGAGAAAAATGAGCTTATTCCTACTAGGACTGTAACAGGATGGCGTGTATGTATTGATTATAGAAAATTAAATGACGCCACCAGAAAAGATCACTTTCCCTTACCTTTCATAGATCAAATGTTGGAAAGATTAGCCGGAAATAGTTACTATTGTTTTCTAGATGGATTTTCCGAATATTTTCAAATTCCAATAGCACCCTAAAATCAAGAGAAAACCACGTTCACGTGCCCTTATGGTACTTTTGCTTACAAACGCATGCCATTTGGACTTTGCAATGCCCCTGCAACCTTTCAAAGGTGTATGATGGCGATTTTTCACGACATATAGAAGAATGCATGGAAGTATTCATGGATGACTTTTCAGTCTTCGGTGATACATTTGAATCATGTCTAGTTAATCTTGAACGAATGCTTATTAGATGCGAACAATCAAATCTAGTACTTAATTGGGAGAAATGCCATTTCATGGTTAAAGAAGGCATCGTTCTTGGTCATAAAATTTCAAAAGAAGGAATTGAAGTGGATAGAGCTAAAATAGATGTAATTGCTAAACTTCCACATCCCACCAATGTTAGAGGAGTTAGGAGTTTTCTAGGGCATGCCGGTTTTTACCGACGTTTCATAAAAGATTTTTCTAAAATTGCCACTCCTATGAATAAACTCCTAGAAAAGGATGCTCCATTCATCTTTTCAGATGAGTGTATCAAATCTTTTAATATTCTTAAAGAAAAACTTACTAATGCGCCGATCATGATAACACCAAATTGGAATCTACCATTTGAACTAATATGCGATGCAAGTGATTTTGCAATGGGAGCCGTTTTAGGACAAAGGATTGAAAAACGATTTCAACCTATATATTATGCTAGTAAGACATTACAAGGAGCACAAACGAACTATACAACTACTGAAAAAGAACTCCTTGCTATTGTCTTTGCTTTTGACAAATTTCAATCATATCTCGTTCTAGCAAAAACGGTGGTCTATACCGACCATTCTGCTCTTAGATACCTATTTTCAAAACAAGATGCTAAACCAAGATTAATCTATTGGATCTTACTCTTACAAGAGTTTGATATTGAAATCCGAGATAAAAGAGGAGCAGAAAATCTCGCCGCTGATCATCTTTCTCGTCTTGAAAATCCCGAATTAGAAGTTCTAAATGAATCGGCCATACAAGACAACTTTCCTGATGAATATCTATTTAAGATAGATTATAAAGAAATTCCATGGTTTGCAGACTATGCAAACTATTTAGTATGTGGATTCCTTGAAAAAGGATTATCGTACCAAAGACGAAAGAAATTCTTCAGTGATATAAAACACTATTTTTGGGAAGATCCACATATGTTTAAAAGTTACGCCGATGTATATTTGGAGATGAAGCTAGTAAAATATTAAACCATTGTCACACAGGACCAACAGGAGGGCATTATGGGCCTCAACTAACAGCAAGAAAAGTTTATGATGCTGGATTCTATTGGCCTACAATTTACAAAGACGCACACCTTCTTTGCAAATCCTGTGATGCATGTCAAAGGGCCAGAAAAATAAGTCAACGTGATGAAATGCCACAAAATGTCATCCAAGTATGTGAAGTATTTGACATTTGGGGTATTGACTTTATGGGTCCATTTCCAAAATCTCATAATAATCTATATATACTCGTAGCCATTGATTATGTATCTAAATGGGCGGAAGCACAAGCTCTCCCAACTAACGATGCACGAGTTGTAGTCAATTTTTTAAAACGTCCTTTTGCAAGGTTTGGAACACCAAAAGCTTTAATAAGTGATCGGGGTACTCATTTCTGTAATAATCAACTTGAGAAAGTTCTTAAAAGATATGGAGTAACTCATAAAATCTCCACCGCATATCATCCACAAATAAGTGGACAAGTTGAAAATACAAACCGAGCTTTAAAACGTATTCTAGAGAAAAACGTAGGATCAAATCCGAAGGAATGGTCCATTAAATTGGAGGATGCACTCTGGGCTTTTAGAACAGCCTACAAAACTCCAATTGGAACCACACCTTTTAGACTTGTTTATGGAAAAGCATGTCATCTTCCAGTAGAAATTGAACACAAAGTATTTTGGGCTTTGAAGACATGTAATCTTGATTTACATGAAGCCGGACGTTTACGATTAAGTCAACTAAACGAATTAGAAGAATTAAGACATGAAGCATACGAAAATTCGTTAATCTATAAAGAAAGAACGAAAAAATGGCATGATAAAAGAATCAGAAGTTCAAAAGAATTTAAGGAAGGAGACAGAGTTCTTCTTTTCAATTCACGATTCAAGCTATTTCCTGGAAAATTGAAATCAAGATGGTCTGGACCATTCATAGTCAAAAGAGTTTTCCCATACGGAACGATAGAATTAATAAATTCAAATGGGATTGAATTTAAAGTTAATGGTCACAGAGTTAAACATTATATACATGGTCCGATGGAAGTCGACAACGAAGTTAATCACAATTTCGACACCACAGCTAACTAAGTGTGGGGAGAATCAAGTCTTTAAAGGGGTTTATGTATTTCTGTTAGAGTTAGATTGTCTGTTTTCGTGTAGTTCTCGAAAATGGAATCCGAATGGTCTTTCCCTAGCAGACCCTAAAGAACTAGTCTTCTCCCCCCATTCTGAATTTTTATTTTTTTTTAGGTTTTTATAAAATGAAGACTGCCTGTGAACTAAACCATGGTCTAATGCTACACGCTTTGATTACTAAACGTAATAATGACACACTACCAAGTGAAATAGTATCAGTAATCAGAGAAAGAATGGACGGAGTTAGAAAAGAATCCAGATGCGAAGATAATAAGTTAGAATTTGGTAAAGGAAAATCAAAATCCGCAGCGAAAAGAAGAGCACGACACCTAGAAAGATGTCACAAATGCGGAAAATGGTCACATGGAGGTAAATGTTCAAATAATCAAACCTATTCAAATACCGAATTTGTTACTTTATGCAGAGACGGACCGTTCATATGTTTAGAAGAAAAGACACTAAATGCTCGAGGTTACGCCTATGTAGCCATGGAAAACCAATTAAACCGACTATCTTATGAATGGGATAGATCATATAACTAAGAAATCTATTTCACAGGTATGTATGTACAGTTTTTATTTTATTTTTTTTTATTTTTAACCTTTTGATAATAAACGCTAATTTGTTCGCTATAAAGTATTAAATTGGTATTGAATAAAATTAGGTTTGGTGACCGAAATTATTGATATCATACAAAAATTTATTACATCACTGCGAAATTTAACGTTTATTCTTAAGGTATAAAAATCTTTAATCAATCAACCCAAAATATTTCAAAAATTCGTCATGAGTTAAATTAGGTTTTGGAACTGAAATTAATTTACCGAAAAGAGGGGCGCATATTTTTGATAATAGTTGATTGATTAAAGTGGGATAAAAAGCCAAAAAGATTTTTAATTTTATTTTTACCATATTTTTAAAATTAATATTTAAATCTTAAATTAATATTGTAAACTTTGTAAAAACAATATATTTAAAATTGTAAATATTTGAAAAATTAATATAAGTTTGGTGTGAATTTATAATATGAATTTTTAAATTAAGTTTGGTGTGAATTTTTAATTTTTAAAATATAAATTTTTAATTTTATGCATTTCAAATTTTAAGTTTGGTGTGAATTTTTAATATTAATTTTGAATTTTATTTTTAAGTTATGTGAATTTAAATACAAAAATTTACTTTATCTCATTAAGTTAAAAATACGATTTTTAAAATTCGTCGTAAGTTGAAGACTAGGTCTTTGAACCGAAATTGCTTTACCCAAGGGAGGGACGAGAACTTTTATTATCACTATTTTTAATCTTATTGAAGTAAGGTATACAAAAAAAATAAAATTAAAAAACCCAAAAATCTAAGCTTTTAAAACAATCGCTTGAAAAAGACAAATTTTAAAATTTTGTCGAAGGACAGACTAGGACATCGATCCGAAACGACCTCGTCCTAAGAAAAAGGGAAACAAAATTTTAAAAATTAATCACTTAATTGTTTTATAAGTTAATTTAAAAAAAAAAAAAACTGAAAACACTGTACCCGGACCCCCATGCGATCGCATGGGTTTTACACTTCAACTCCATGCGATCGCATGGAGCTGAAATCCAGGCCAGAAACAAATACAGCAGCGAGTTCTGCCCTTCACCACAACACACACACATTCACGAACCAACTCCAAAAATTCACCAATTTTCGTCATTTTTCCACCGTAATTCGTCATTTTTCTTGCTCTAATCATGCCTAGATTCTCATTCTTCAGCAAATTGGTAAAAATTACACCCCTAAACTCTATAAATTCCTAGTTTTTGTGATAATTACCAATTTTTTACCTAATGCAATTTTGTTGATTTCTAGTGTAATTAGTGTTAAATTGTTAGTATTTTATGCATGTATAACCTAGATTGATGCTATTTAACATGATTTGAAGCCAAAAACTTCAAAATTTTTAGAAATCTAGGGTTTGTGTTCTTGAGCAATTTGGGGCTTTTTGATATAAACAGGTTATGGCCGATTTTTGTCATGAATTATTGCTAAATTGAGTAGTGTAACATGTTTAGATAGTTAAATAATCCAAACAATGATCCTAAACATGATTTTTGGAGATTAAAGTGGACTTTTTAAGTCCAAAATTCATGAACTTGATTAATTTGATATATTTGCCATTTGAGACTTGTTTAATTATTAGTAATGACTATTTTGACATGTAATTTGAGTTAAATGCTTATGAATTTTGTATACATTTTCATATGTGCTTATTTGAAAAGTGTAGAATTGTGAAAAATTGTGAAAATGTGTATAAGTTTAATTTTGATTTAACATGTTATAGTGATTGTTTTAAGTTGTTATTTTACTAACACTAATGCATATTTGGATGCACAAATTTTGTGTTTAATGTGTTTTACAGAGAGCCGATACTGGAGGTTCAGGAGCATCATCATCTAGATGACCAGCACCAGAACTAGAAATGCAACACGAACAAGAACCACAACAAGAACAACAACAACAGCCTGATCAGCACATACCTTATTATGATCCGGTACAGTTTGTTGATGAATTCATAGTATTCCCAATGAGGCCGTCAGTAGAATTCCCAACGATTCCTGAGCACACTCTACATCCTAATCTGAGATTTGATAGAAGATGGAGAGATTACGAGACATATCAAAGGAGCAAATTCAAATTGGTAACAAAAAATGTAGAGGTGCCAAGGGTAATCGATTGGGCCCCTTTGGAAACGGTCCATCTAGCTGACCGTGTTAGACAGCTTTTAGTTCAAAGGTATGGCAGTTCTTCTTTTACAGATTGGGAACGTATTTTCACCATTCGTAGACCTGTATATAAGGAATGGTGTGTTGAGTTGATAAGTACTGTATCACTTGATACAAATATAGTTAGAATAGATGATAGAAGATTTCTTAGGTTTATCCTTGGCTGTAGGATGTACAGAATGTCCATGTTGGACATGGCCAGGGCTTTACAGATATATACTCCTGGTGAGTTGCTATTACCCGATTGTACAAACTTGATTCATTATGGTGAACGGGTAGATAGTAACTTTGACGCTGACGCCATTTGGAGGCGTATGTCACATTTTGATGTTTTTACACGAGCAGGAGGACACTCCTATACACATATTGACAGAGCCGAGCTTCGTATTATTCATAGATTTTTGGCTAACTCGATTACACAAAGAGGTCATAATAAAGAAAAAATTACCTTATATGATTTATTCTACCTAAAGTGTATTCGAGATCCTAGAAGCTTTGTCAATATCCCTTACTGTGTTGCTTTTTATTTATCTAAAATGGTAGAGGGAATGCAGGACGGGAGTATAATAGGAGGAGGTATTTTTGTTACTCTCATTGGAGAGTATTTAGGTGTTGATAGGAACCAAGGGGGTCCATTACAGATTTGTAGAGAACAGGTTGAGCCCTTAGGATTGAAAGTTTATGTGGGTGCTAAGGTATTGAAAAGTAGACGTAACCAGGCAGTACCCTATGAGGGATCTCATCCTCAGGTAGAGATAGGCTCAGACGAGGAAATGGAGGAGGCGGAAGACATTAGGGATGTCTTTCGAGATGCTATTCTTGACGTCCACGTTCGTATAGATGAGGAAGCAATGACGAACGCGGAAAGACATAGTATGTATGAGCAGTGGAACTCCGAGCGAGTATACGAGGATTATAGGCGACGCCAACACGATAGCTGGTTAGTTCATCAGCACCAAATCATGAGCCAGCTATCATATCAGGTACCAAATAACTATGTACCTACTCGACCTGCTCATTTTCCACCACATAGCCCCGATATCCGACCACCCTTTAACCGGTATGACTATGACCAAGCCTATCAGAACACCTATAACCAACAATGGAACCCACCCGATGAAATGAACTGGAACCCCTATCCAGACTGATTTAGTTCCATTTGGTTATTTTTATGATTTTTATGTTTTTATCTTTTGACTTTTTCATGTTTAAACTTATGTTATTGGATATATTTGTGTAATTTTTATTATTATTGTGTACTAATATTTCATATTTAGAATTTGAAAGTGGGATATTAAGTCCCATTTCAAATTGCCATGCATGATTATATTTGTATGTATGTATGTATATTGTCGATTGTACAAAACAGGGTAAAACAGCGCATTTTCAAAGACTGGCATTAAGTTCAGTAAAAGCTACTAATTTTGACGACAAGATGACAAATAAATGTGATATAACAACAGAAGAAATGAACAAATGATATGCACCATTTATCATTCAGCAAACAAACGCCAATATGTTTGGAAACTTTGGTAAAATTTAATCATTTCTACACTAATCACCCTCAATAATTTAAATTGTACTGATTTCTTGCAAATGAGGGCATTGCAAGATCTTAAGTGTGGGAAGGGGTTAAATTCTTTCGGATTTTTAAAATTTTTTATCTTTATACACTTGGTTACCATTAAAAATACTAGTAACGTAGTAGTTGTATTAGAATCTAGTGCTCTCTGATAATAAAGAACAGCTCTAGTCTTATATGCTGACTACCCAATTCTAGTAAAAATTTTCAAAATTTTCAATTAAATGAACTCAAAATCATGTTTATACATATTTATGAACGATAAAACTAGGTTTTAACACCGAAATTATTGTTACCTCAGAAAGGACATAAATTGAGAAACAAACCAAAATGTTAAAATTCATTTAAAATGGAATAGAGGACGATAAAAAGGAAAATAAAAGCCAAGTGTGAGAAAATTTACCAAGTTATCTTAAACATATGTCACATATATCTGTAACAAATAACTGAAAATAGTTTTGCTTTGGATTAAACTAAAAAGTTTTACCTGATTTACTTTAAGAAAGATGGATCTACACGATGAATCAATTCCATCATTAAAATGAAGTAAAGTCTTCCGAAAAAGACACGCGCTTCTTGATTTAAGTCAGGAAGTTGTCGTCCAGACCAGCTGTAGGTTGACGAAAAACCTAGAAAACTCATCACTAAAATCAGCAGGAAATCCACGGACCTCAGCATTAAACAGGGTCGCCAAGTAGTCAGATTTATCCTAACCATGAGAAGGATTTATCTCGTAAAATGGGGGGGCACCGTGCAAATTAGCTGGATAAGACTAACAAATCAGATCCCCAGAAAGGATAATCTCCTTAAAGATTAAAAATCAGCTTTTAAGCCTGATATTACTCAATCCTAGAGATTGACCTTAAAGATTGAGAATTCAAACTCATGGAATTCAATGATATCTAAACTCGAGCTTGAACGAGAAAATATTTTGATCAAAATTACAAACCGATTTGTTTTCTGAAAACCCTATTTTCAATGCGTTCATTACCATTGAACGTAAAATCCTAGGAATTCACCTGGAATTCATTAGGTCACCTGAACAAAATCGGGTGTCAACCGTAAGAACGGTGGTTGCATAGCATGGTCAAAGACAGGACCTTGTGCCAGACCGAAAAATTATAAGGGTGAGCTTTACTATTGCTCCTACCAAGGATAGTAATTGCGTCCGACACGTTATAGACCATAATTAAAAGCATGTCAGGGGACATTGCCTTAACAGTTGCTTGTTCAACGCTTTCCTTTACAACCGGACGGTAGTTTATCGAAAGGTAATATACGGGACAAGTAAACTGGACGTGTCGCTTTCCAAATACAAGGTTAGCAAGTGGGTGACACAAAACTGCAAGTTTTGAGCTAAAATTTTCAAATCTGAAACCCACCAAACCCACCAAAATATTTTGCAAACACCGGTGAAGGGTTATTCCGAAAAACTTATCTAGGGTAAAAGCTAGATTGAATTTTCAAAAGATCAAATATTTTCATAAAGATCCAATTTTCTTAAGGATCTACATTTTCATAGTCATGTGGGACTGTAAACCGCCTTTCAAATGTGCACTTTGCTTTGGAAACCGAAAGTAAATCGGCTATTTGATTGCAAGTGTCGTTGACCTAAACCCGAGGCAACTGTGGATGACACACCCACCTTTAACCATGGTTCTATCGTTACTACAATTGTTTATACCGCCGTATAGAAATCACTGATGTACAAAGTGTGAAGAATAAAGAAGTGATTATAGTATTTCAAGACGATATTGCTTGAGGACAAGCAACGCTTAAGTGTGGGAATATTTGATAATGCTAAAAACGAACATATATTTCATAGCATTATTCCTCAAGAAAGACAAGCTTTTAGTTGCAATTGTTCTATTTACAAGTGATATTCGTTTAAATAATAAAAGGTGAAGACAAAAGACAGATTCGACGAATTGAAGACGCAAACGACCAAAAAGCTCAAAAGTACAAAATACAATCAATGAGGTTCAAATTATTGATAAGAAACGTCTCAAAATTACAAGAGTACAAGATTCAAAACATAAAGTACAAGATATTAAATTGTACGCAAGTACGTTCGAAAATCCGGAACCGGGACCAGAATCAACTCTCAACGCTCGACGCAACGGACTAAAAATTACAAGTCAACTATGCACATAAATATAATATAATATTTAAATAATTCTTATAATTATTTAATATATTATATTATTTATAAAACCGTCGGCAGAAGAAAACAGCCAAATATGAGCCTCCCCAGCTGGCCATGCGATCGCATGGCCTGGAAGGCATAAATCCATGCGATCGCATGAGCCCCAGTTCCAGCCCACATGCCTATAAAAATCGAGCTTTGGTGCACCACAAATCCATCTATCTTTCTCTTCTCTCCATTCATACGTAATATTTATATTTATAATTTATATTTTAATTTTAATTTTAATTATAATTCTAATAATAAGGGTATGTTAGCGAATATTGTAAGGGTGTAAGTCGAAATTCTGTCCGTGTAACGCTACGCTATTTTTTATCATTGTAAGTTATGTTCAACCTTTTTACATTAATGTCTCGTAGCTAAGTTATTATTATGCTTATTTAAAACGAAGTAATCATGATGTTGGGCTAATTACTAAAATTGGGTAATTGGGCTTTGTACCATAATTGGGGTTTGGACAAAAGAACGACACTTGTGGAAATTAGACTATGGGCTATTAATGGGCTTTATATTTGTTTAACTAAATGATAGTTTGTTAATGTTAATATAAAGATTTACAATTGGGCGTCCCTATAAATTACCATATACACTCGATCGGACACGATGGGCGGGGTATTTATATGTATGAATAATCGTTCATTTAACCGGACACGGGAATGGATTAATAGTCACTAGAATAATTAAAACAGGGGTGAAATTATGTACAAGGACACTTGGTATAATTGATAACAAAATATTAAAACCTTGGATTACACTCAGTCGACATCCTGGTGTAATTATTAAACAAAGTATTAAAATCTTGTTACAGTTTAAGTCCCCAATTAGTTGGAATATTTAACTTCAGGTATAAGGATAATTTGACGAGGACACTTGCACTTTATATTTATGACTTATGGATTGTTATGGACAAAAACCAGACAGACATATTAAATAATCCAGGACAAAGGATAATTAACCCATGGGCATAAAACTAAAATCAACACGTCAAACATCATGATTACGGAAGTTTAAATAAGCATAATTCTTTTATTTCATATTTAATTTCCTTTATTTTATATTTAATTGCACTTCTAATTATCGCATTTTTATTTATTGTTATTGTATTTAATTGCACTTTTAATTTTCGTACTTTTTAATTATCGCAAGTTTATTTTATCGCACTTTTATTATTCGCAATTTCATTATCGTTATTTACTTTACGCTTTAATTTAAGTCTTGTATTTATTTTTAATATTTTACATTTGGTTTTAACTGCGACTAAAGTTTTAAAATCGACAAACCGGTCATTAAACGGTAAAAATCCCCCTTTATAATAATAATATTACTTATATATATATTTGTATTTTTATAAAAGTAAACTAATATAGCGTTAAGTTTTGTTTAAAAAGATTCCCTGTGGAACGAACCGGACTTACTAAAAACTACACTACTGTACGATTAGGTACACTGCCTATAAGTGTTGTAGCAAGGTTTAAGTATATCCATTCTCTAAATAAATAAATATCTTGTGTAAAAATGTATCGTATTTAATAGTATTTCCTTGTAAAAATTAATAGCTATTTTCTATATACCTCGCACGACATCACTCATCTACTTTAAGAGTGAGAAAGAACACGAACAACACCTCCGACAAATTCTGGAATTACTAAAGAAGGAACAGTTGTATGCTAAGTTCTCCAAGTGTGAATTTTGGTTAAAGACTGTTCAATTTTTAGGACATGTAGTTGACAGTGATGGAATACATGTTGACCCCGCGAAGATCTCGGCTATTCAGAACTGGGAAACACCTAAGAACGTGAAACACATTCGTCGGTTCCTAGGACTTGCCAGTTACTATCGGAGATTTATCAAAGATTTCTCCATTCTTGCCAAACCACTCACCAAGTTGACTCATAAGGATAAGAAGTTTGAGTGGTCTATTGAACAGGAATCTGCGTTTCAGACCCTGAAAGAAAAGTTAACTACCGCTCCAATCTTATCACTACCCGACGGAACTGAAGACTTCGTAATCTATTGTGATGCTTCAAACCAATGTTTTGGGTGTGTGGTAATGCAACGCCAGAGAGTCATTGCATATGCATCCAGACAATTAAAGAAGCATGAGAAGAACTATACCACCCACGACTTGGAACTAGGAGCTGTAATATTCGCATTAAAAATATGGCGACACTATCTTTATGGAATCAAATTCACCATATTCACCGATCATAAGAGTATCCAGCACATCTTTGATCAAAAGCAACTGAACATGAGACAAAGATGTTGGGTCGAATTACTAAATGACTACAACTGTGAACTCAAGTACCATCCTGGTAAGGCAAATGTTGTTGCTGATGCAATCAGTCGAAAGGATCGAGTCAAGCCTATCCGAGTGCGAGCTTTGAATATGATCATTCAAACAAATCTGACAGCTAAAATTCGGGAAGCACAACTAGAAGCTATAAAGCAAGAAAATATCAAACATGAAGGACCTTCAGGATTTGAAAACCAATTACAAATCAAGGAGAACGGAACACGGTACTACAACAACCGTATCTGGGTTCCTCAATTCGGAAATCTGCGAAAGCTAGTCTTGGATGAAGCACATAAGACTAGATATTCTATTCACCCAGGCTCCAGTAAGATGTATCACGATGTGAAAGAATTTTATTGGTGGTCTAATCTGAAATCTGATATTGCTGAATATGTGAGCAAGTGTATTACTTGTTTAAAAGTTAAGGCCGAGAATCAAAAGCCATCTGGTTTACTGTAACAACCGGATATTCCACAGTGGAAGTGGGAATGTATCGCTATGGACTTTATTACTAAATTTCCCAAGACTTCTAGTGGCAATGATACTATATGGGTCATAGTAGAACGTCTTACTAAATCTGCTCATTTCTTACCGATCAAGGAGACCGACAAGATGGAGAGATTGTCACAACTGTATATCAAAGAAATTGTCTCTCGTCATAGTGTTCCTATATCAATCATATCCGATCGTGACAGTAGATTCACTTCCAGATTCTGGAAATCCTTACAAACTGCTCTTGGAACTCAACTCGACATGAGTACTGCTTATCATCCGCAAACCGATGGTCAAAGTGAATGAACCATTCAAACGTTGGAAGATATGCTTCGCGCTTGTGTTATCGACTTCAGCAAAGGCTGGGATAGACATTTGCCTTTGGTTGAATTCTCTTACAATAATAGTTACCACTCAAGTATTAAGGCTGCACCTTTTAAGGCCTTATACGGACGAAAATGTAGATCCCCATTGTGTTGGGATGAATTAGAGGACAGACAGTTAACCGATCCTGAAATCATACACGAGACAATCGAAAAGATAGTTCAGATTAAGAAACGAATAGAAATTACCCGCAGCCGACAGAAGAGCTATGCTAATAAAGGTCGGAAAGATTTGGAATTCCAAGTTGGTGACAAAGTCATGTTGAAAGTATCCCCTTGGAAAGGCGTCGTTCGTTTTGGTAAACGAAGCAAACTAAGTGCGCATTTTGTTGGACCCTTCAAGATTACTAAAAGAATCGGACCCGTGGCTTATCGATTAGAATTACCTGCTGAACTTAGCAGCGTACACGACGTATTTCATGTCTCGAATCTTAAAAAGTGTCTCGCTGATGACACTCTCGTTATTCCTTTGGATGACATTCGCATTGATGATAAAATGCACTTCATAGAGGAACCCGTAGAAGTCATGGACCGATCTGCTAAATGCTTGAAACAAAGCACCATACCTATTGTTAAGATCCGTTGGAATTCACGACGTGGCCCCGATTATACCTGGGAACGTGAAGACCAAATGAAACAGAAATATCCCCATCTCTTCTCAACCGCTGATGCATCCGAGAAGTCTACCTAAAACTTCGGGACGAAGTTTTTATCAACGGGGAGGTACTATAACAACCCTCACTTTTCGACTTCAAAATTTACTGAATTGACCCTAGGGTTTTCTGCCTGACTATATGTATTAATTATTTAAGGGTTGTTATATACAATTAAACATTGACCGAATAGTAATTTTTTGTCAACAACGTACGCTTAAATAAATTATATAATATTAATTTATATAATTTGACATAATTTAATTTATCTAAACTTTATATTACTTTTAATAAAATAAATATAACTAAAAAAATGTAATAACATTAGTAAACCTAATAAAAACCATAAGTAATAATCATAATTAAATTAAAATCATAATTTTTGATTAACATATATAATACAGAAATAAATCATAATCATGTATTAAAAATGTAAAATACTGAAATTATTTAATATTTTACAAAAATTCGTATTTATTAATTAAAAAAGTTTTAAAAAAAATTTTAAAAAAATTTATTTTTTATTTTAAAATTGTAATGGACTACTACTTTTATTATTTTATTTTGTAGATGACTCATGACCTAACATTTAATACTTTTAATTATTAAAATCCCATTAAGAATTAAAATATTTTTTCTTTTAATTATTTTATTCTTTTTACCTAATTTTTTTTCAAGTATAAATACTCCTCATTTCTCATTCAAACTCACACCAAAATTTCTCTCATTCTCTCTTTGAAGAATTACTACTAGTAAGTATTCTTTTCTTACTTTTTACTTTTTACTATTTACTTCGGTTTATTTTTTTTACCGAAACATGTAAATAATGTTATAATTTACATGCAATTAAAATTAAAATAAATAACATGTTATAATTAGTAATATATGTTACTAAAAATTATAAAAGTATTTTTATGAATTAATATATAGGAATTATAATTAAAATCGAATTAATGAATATATATGTATATACGCACCTAACGTGAAGGTTATAATTAAAGATAGCGTACAAAGACTACAAACATCACCGCTACTTGTGGCCTAGGATGATCCTTGTTACCATTATGGGACGCTTGTGGATCTCGAATGCCAAGACTTAGATTCTGGTCAAGAGATCCTGGGCCGCTCGGTAACAATAGATCATTCGATTGACTTGCATGTTAGCGACGAAGTTTGGGCGAGATTATACAACATCTTTGTTAAGAATTATAACCCAAACATTCTTAAACTAGAAGCTTACTATAAGTGGAAGCTTTCCATAAATAGTAGGTTTTCAAAAATAGAAACTTTTGAGAAATTGGAACTTTTTCCGAAAAACGTCACTGTCAATATAGTTGTTATATTAATAAACATACTTTATGTCAAGTTAGACATTAACTAATCAAACTTTATACCTCTATGTTGATATCCAGATAACTTACTTGCTTTACTTTCCTTCTTGCGTGAAATACTTCAACTGCTATTTAAGGTGATTTTCATAGCCCCGCTTTTACTGTTTACTTAACTGTTTATAACTTTTGGGGTGAGACACATGCTTGCTTTATAACTGTTTTACGTTTAGACACAAGTACTAAAATGTTATTGTGTTGTCGTGCTTTGTCATGCAAATCCCCACCGTAATATCGTTAATTGCTGAGGTATAAGATGCAAATTTAGTTATTGTGAGTAGCGCTACCGAGAGTGACGTCTCTAACTATTTGACTGATGGTCTTTGGTTACATAATAATGATTCAACTGACACTGACTGTTCAAGGTGTCGCGGGGTAAACTTTTGTCTAGTAGCGATATTACAAACTGCAGCAACTCTTTTTATATTGATATAATTGGTATCAATCAGCTTTAAACTAAATCTTGTGGTCTAATGCATATTATATAAACCTATGAATTTCACTCAACCTTTTTGGTTGGCACTTTAAACATGTTTTGTCTCAGGTGACGAATAAGGTGATTGCTATGAATGCTACATGATGAATTGAATGCTGTTGCATGGAGTCTTCATTTCATTACATTTACTTTGCATGTTAAAACTAATACTATTTCGGTTTGGATTTGATGTAAAACTTTTAATGCTTCCGCTGTTTTATTAATAAATGTTTTATTCAAAACGTCTCATATAGAGTCGTTCTCGTTTATACAACTGTGATTTGATATAATTGGTCACAAATACCCCAGGCCCTATTTGGGGGTGTGACAGTCTACCCCTTCTCCTTACGCCGTCAACCGTAAGTGCCTCGACTCTCCTCACAGGCGCAGTAAGAGGTCGCCTCCTCACATGCCCAAACCATCGAAGTCGTTCTTCCCTTAGCTTGTCTATGATGCTTCTAACTTTCAGATTCTTCCTAAAAACACTATTTGGGATCATATCCAACATGGTTTTACCACATGTCCACCTAAGCATCCTCATCTCTGCTACCTCCATCCTTCTCCCTTGTGCCTTCGTCAATGGCCAACACTCTAATCCGTATAACATGGCATGTCTAATTGCCACCTTAAAAAATTTCCCTTTCAACTTAAGGGGATCTTCTTGTCGCATAAGACTACGGTAGTTGCTCTCCACTTCACCCACCATACCTTAATACGGTGTGACACGTCCTCATCTACCTTCCGAAGAACTACCTTTTTAGAATGATCATTAAAGAGACGTTATTGTTTTTCATTTTTTTCATAAAATTGTAATTACATTGAAAAAAAATAAAAAAAATAGAAGTTCTAATTGTTTTATAATTGATAGAGTAGAGACCCAACAAATATGTTATTGATAAAGATCCTATAATTATTATTGTAAGATCTATTGACATAGCTCCATAACATACATAAATACATTGTAACATTGAGTACTGTACACCAATATTATATTATATGATACATTATATTACATTATACATTATATATATATATATATATATATATATATATATATATATATATATATATATATATACTATTAGTCGACCGAATTTTGGCCGTTTTAGTTTTAACGGATCGTCGTTTTGAGTTTCCGTTAACACTACAAACGGTCCCTCAACTTTCGCTCAAATTACACAACGACCCTCAACTTTACACTTTTTTAGGGGTAGAAAATGTAAATATATAATTTTATTAAAATAAAAGAAACTTACTCCACCCGAATTTATAACGGGCCCTATCTTCTCGCTCGGTGCGGGTTAAATTTTTCCGAGACCACCGTTCAACTCAAAAAAATCTCACGAACCCAACGGAACTAACTATATGCGAAACGGACATGTTAAAAAAATACTAAATAACGGGCCCTATATTTTCGCTCGGTGCGAGTTAAATTTTTCCGAGACCACCGTTTAACTCGAAATAATTTTACGAACACAACGTGACTAACTATACGCGAAACGAACACCGTTAAAAAAAACTAAATATTTCGGGCTATATTACATACACGTCCAACAAACAACCCAACCTTACTAGATATATTAGGTACCAAACAACGTATATCCAAATTCGACCGCGCGTCGAATACAACCGCAGCAACGCGCAGTCGAAATTTTTTCTAGTTAATACTAAACAAACCGATGCATATCAACCACGCGATGTACTTGAACAAACAGATCCTGTACAACGTTTGCTTTCCTTGTAGAGTTGTAGAGATGTCAACATTCTCATACAAACCATATCACTAAAAAAGTCACTAAGCAGAGTTCACAGTGAAAAATATAAGAAAATATTTGTTCATTCTTAAATCCTCATTAAATTAGATTCTTCAAAGCTATATATATATATATATATATATATATATATATATATATATATATATATATATATATATATATATATATATACAACAATTCAAAATGAGAAAGAACCTAAGATATTGATATTGGCGCCAAAACTCTTCACTTGGCTATATAAAAATGATCCAATTTGTTCCTATAAAGGCCAATTTTGTGAATTAGCAAACTGAAAAGATGAATGGACGGTGAAAATATTAAAACCTGAGCAGACATAACTTCAAGGATTGCAGACATGTAAAAACCTCATCTAGTTGCGGGTTCTATACCCGCAAGTGGAGTAGTGACTTCCTTCTAATCTAGGGTACGAAGAATGATTATCTACACTCCACTTCTCCTATACCCTACATTTATGGGATTTGGTATTGTTGTTGTTGATTGCACACATGTAAAAATGAGTTAAAAAGCAAATTACAAACCAGAGAGCTACATATGTATTATTATTAATTAATTATTATTATTATTATTATTATTATTATTATTATTATTATTATTATTAATACTAATATTGACAAAAGATGGTGTTGCCTTTTTAACTTTAAAATTGTCGTTTAACTTTTCTGGTCAACAAAGGTGGGTATGTTGGGCCATGGCCCAAAGGCTTAATATCCAGTTAAAAATAACCCAAAAAGTAAATGAGTAGGTATAGAAAAACAAAATATATCAATCTTAATATATTAATTTTTTTTTTTTGGCGAAATAACAATAACTTATATAAATACGGATAACGTTTTCGAAAAGAAAACAAAATCAACAAGAGATGCAAAAGAAAAAACCCCGGTGAAGCTCATACCTAGCAAACTATTAACAAATAAACTATGAATATCGAGCCTCACTTAACCTAAATCAAACATAAAACCACTATAATAAGCTACAAACAAACAAGTGATCCATGAAACCAAAGAGTACAACGAAAAACCTGAAACCGAAGAAAACGAAATCAAATGTCCTTCATGAATACTCTGAATTCTTCCATTTCAGCGCCTTGAACCAATTTCCTTCTACGCTTTTGATGCGTATTTTTAACCGGCGAACGGGGGATCTCACTAGAATTATTAACCGTAATCGGTTCGCTTTCGGCCATACGCGTCATCATTGTATCAAATGTCGCGAAAGCCTCCTTGGTCATTTTTGCACTCACCAAACCCGAAGTGACACATTTACCCGAGTCCGCAAAACCACCCATAAACAAATTTTGAATGACATCCCCATAATCCACGTCTTCCTCATGATCAATGAGTTTATAATACCCGAAGTGGAAGCGCCATACCTTCTCGGCTTGTTTTCTTTCGTCTAAAACTCTCTACTAGCCCTCAACCCTTCTTTTATCTTCTTCTTTTCCTTCTTCAAACGTGCCAACCTTTCCGCGAAAGTTGTATTGTCTTCGTTTAACTCCGAATTATCAAGGGGGGCAATAGAACCACTACAATATGGGACAATCTGTCTTCGTTGAACTAATATATTAAATGATCTAAAGGTGCATCATGTGACTATGTAAGTAAATATGTCAATAAATATAAGCAACATCATTATGAACTTAATTAAAATTAAAATAGTTAGTATGAATATGTAAAAGTTGTAGCAGTAAGTGTATACGTTTGACATGTTAATGTGATAAAAGTTCTTTTTCAATACAAAGCGAAAATGACAGAAAACAAATCAAAGAAATTGAAGATTAAAACCACTTCAAAAATACATCAAGAACATTTAGAGTTGAAGAACCTTCCCTATTTTCTATTTCTTGGATTATGATATGATTATCAATTAGCGATAATTAGCTAGAGTGGGCGTTAACGGAGTCTGTAAAAGATTGTAGGTGCATTAGAAGTTGTCACTTTTGTAATTTCGGAACTCGATTAATCTACTGGTATTTCTATACTGTTAGACACATCATAATCATGGTAATCATGTAATTCATAATATCATAACATAAAGATTAAAGCCTTAGACTTACATGAGTTGAGAGATGATGAAGCCATGAGACAAAGTATGGATGTTGATCTTCTACTTGTACCTCTCACTTAGATGATGGAATTAGTGAATGTAAGTGTGTTGGAATGGTTGTCATGGGGAAGACATAAACCCCTATATGAGAGGACAAGCTAGGGATCAACTCCTAGCATTATGAACTATGCAACTCAATAGTCTCCCATCGAAACTAATTAAGTGTAATTCATTATGGTGTGGACTCCTTATTAAGATTATCAATAAGACTCATATCAAGAGTCTTATAACATCAAGATATCATTATGAGAATGATTATTAAGATAACCTCAAAAGTCTAATCATTAAGTCTAAGCATAAATGGTTAGAACATAATAGTGAGAAATAATAATGATAATGATAAATAATAATTCTAACATTCTCCCACTTGGTCGTATACCAATTTTGTGCTTAGTATAAATTATATTTGGCCAATTATTTGATTTAATAATCGATATTCATTAGGCAGAACAGCTAACGCAAATATTTATTTATTTATTTTTTATATACATTATTTTTATATATAGATATATTTTAAATAATAATTACTATAATATCCTATTTTTATTTTATTAATTTTTAATAACAACAACATATAATACTTCAAATTATATTTCAAATTATTATTTATATATACATACATATCTATTTAAAATAAATTGTTCGTGAATCGTCGAGAGCAGTCGAAGATCAAATGAATATATTAAACACAGTTCAAAATTTTTGAAACTCAACATTACAGACTTTGCTTATCGTGTCGAACCATATAAAGATTAAGTTTAAATTTGATCGAAAATTTTCAGGTCGTCACAATTATATCAGCTTTAGAAGTATGTAAACAAGGAAGCGTAACATGTTGGCAAAATCATTTAAGAATACAAGCATAAATGATGTAACCTTATGTTACTTATACTTTTCTCTTATTGCTACCAAATTAGCAACTCTTCTACTTGATTGCAAATCATGTAGAATCATAACACATTCTTTCAGATCGGATGACTTATACCTTGAGAGCTTTTTTAAATCCAAATTCTGTAGAACCAATAACATAATCACTTTTGTATCACATATAATTTACAAACAAAAGATAATTTATATGTTATAAGAAAGGAATATTCAAATGAGTCCAAGTTTTAAGTTGAGATCCAAAGGATCAATTTCAACCCTTGGATTAATATAATCAATGACTTAGGATCCAACCACCTCTTCCCAATTTACAGTCCACATTCATCCACCCCGAAACCCACCCCACTCACATGTGATTCCGGCGGCCACCAATTGCAACCTCCGCTCGCCACCACCTGCAACCTCCACTCGCCACCACCTGCTTCTGCCACCTACTAAACTGACGATTCAGATACTCCACCACCCCCAGATTCCGACCACCTCACGGTGGTGCTGCGGTGGCCAACGGTGACCTTCACCCAACTTCACCCAAACATGAAATTAAACCACGAAATTAACCAGAAAGATGCGCCTAATCATACCAAACATAACACCGTTTCTAGAAATCTCAAACAACATCATAAATTGAACGAATCGAAAACTTTTTGAAAACCCAAACTTGAACTTTAAATCGCATATGTCTCGATCAAAACAGTGAATCAATTCACGAAACTTTGAAGAAAGATTCACTAGATGATTCCTAACGTTTCTACTTTTTCAGATTTCACTAATTCTTTTCAGAAATTGAAAATCGATTTTCAGTTCATAAAAACCCGAAAATCACATGTGATGGAATATTACAATCACATGTGATGGAAAGAATAATCAAATGTGATTGAATTTCACAATCACATGTGATTGAACAATCACATGTGATTGTGAAACTCAATCACATGTGATTGTGATATTCAATCACGTGTGATAAAAACCCTAGAACCGTCACCATCTCCGATGACGGCGACGATTTCGACGACGACGGTTGATTCCGTCAACGATTGATTCCATCAATTTGATGAAATCGCTGGCAGTTGATTGCTACGATTACTTCTGGTGGTGGTGGTGGTTGTGGTGGTTGATGTGGTTGTGGCGGTTGATGTGGCTGTGGCGGTGTGTGGCGGTGGCTGTAATGGTGGCGGAGCATGGAGATGGTGGATGAAGGTGGATGATGGTGGATGACGGTGGCGGATAGTGGATGACGGTGGCGGAGCATGGAGATGGTGGTGTTGGAGGAGGAGATGAAGGTGGATGAATCCAAGGGTTGAGATTTGTTCCTTGGATCTCAACCTTTTTTTTGTTTTCAAGGAAATACAACTCATAATTCTTAATTTACTTACCCATGGATGTGAATTTGGGTTGAGAATAAATCTTGAAAGAAATGTGACAGATGCAGCTACCATAGAAGGCAAAAACTTGATGCAACTATATTCTAACAAACTCAATTCTGCTAAATAATAACTCAAGAACTCCAACTTCAAACTGGTCTGCAAAATGCAACATAAACACATAAATAAACAATTCCATAAGATATTGTAGGAAAATATGGATTAGTGGGTAAAGAATCAGCCACCGGATTGATACTTGAATCGTGTGAACACTTTCTTAATCGAGTATTTTGACCCACTTGGCCACGGGTTGCACGAAATCACTATTAGGATAAGACTAGTATGAGCACTCTTTCTTGACCAAAAGAATATGTGTTCCTTGCAATTTTAGATTGTAAAATCTATAAGTTTGAATGTTGAAAGTGTGTTTAGAATCATCAAATTCTGTAACCATTCATCAATGGATGAATACTTTTATTTATAGTTGGCGAAAGGGTACAATGAAGAGTTGCAACCTTTCATACATGTCCATTATGAAATGGTACATCACTTGGGAACCAGCACCCTTTAAATGGTGTCTATTCATGCTAAATATGATGTTAAAACCGTTCACAAGTGACCATGAAACAAAAAGCAACGTTTTGGAACAACACACCTTTTAGCACAAAATGGCACCATTTCAGTATCTGTGTTATAAGTCGCGCCGCTTCCTGGAGGGCTACGTCACGCCGCAGTACTGAACTAACATTCCAAAAACTTGTAACTTGTTCGGCATCACCTTTTCCCTTTAGACCGCGACGTGCCTTAGTGTTGTACATGATACTTTTATCAATGAAGAGCTTCTGACTCCAAAATCCATTGTGGGACGCAACGCGCCTAGGAGGGCCACGGCGCGCCTTAAGGCGTGATTTTGGAGCAGTCCAATTTTTCACTAAGTTGTTCTCCCAAGTTTAACTAAACATTAAGTGATTGTTCCAACCCTTTACGAACGTGTACTCCACACTTCCCGGATTCGTGTAGAGTATCAGACAAGCACTTCCACTTTCAACATAGTAAATCCAATTCACCAAAATGTGTATTGTCCGATTTCACTAAAATCACCAATAATCCCCCCCATTTTAGTGTAATCCTTGATTTACTAAAATATAAACTTACAGTCAAACCAATGCGTAAATGGAAATGTCGCAACGATTGTATTTAAGAAATGGTTTGAGAAATTGGAAATGAGAGTTAAAGTAGCATGAAATGGTATAAAATAGTAGTGTGTATTGGGTGGTATTTATATTGGTATAAATATTTTCTTTTTTGAAAAAGAAGCCGTTGTTATTTTAAAATCAAAAAAGATAGTGGGTCCAACCTTTGAGCCATTAACCCATTCGTTGCAGGAACCACTGGCGATGATAGTGGCGATTTGTTGCCTATCTCGGTGAGCGGGTAACGGTGGGTGGCGATGGTTCACAGATAGTGGTAGCAGTAGATACTATATGGCCTTAGTACAATTTGTTTGACGAGGTAAAATTCGAAAAATGTTAAGTTTTGTACCGAAAGTTTTCCATATGTAGGCCAAATTAAATAAGAAAATGTATGTCTATGTAGAACACACCCAATGGTGATGCTTGTGAGCCGCCCTCATTCATGCTATGGAGGGCTCCATTGCCATTGTATGTGCTATGCTCCGCCCTCAAGAGCACAAACCATTCCCGTGCTGAAATTTGTCTTGAAATAGCACAATTGATGTGACGATCGCTCTAAATCCATATGGACGAACACGTCATTCATTGATTTTATTGCGAGGTATTTGACCTCTATATGATACGTTTTGTAAACTTTGCATTCTTTTGAAAAGGCACACCATAAATGAATATTTAAATCAAAGGTTTTCGACATCTGATGATTTCTACATATAGACAATCACCTTAATACAATGGTTTACAATAATACTTCAGTTGACCATGCAGTCAAAATAAGATAGATGGTGATGATTTTGTGAATGCAGCGTTTTCTCGAATAAAGCATGTATGACTCCATGCACATAGCTTGTCTAACATATAAGCAAACAGCGGAAGACTTCTAGGAAACCTGAGAATAAACATGCTAACAAGTGTCAACACAAAGGTTGGTGAGTTCATAGTTTTAACGTTGCGCATAATCTGTATATAAAGGTGGATCACAAGATTTCAGTTGTTTCATCCAGAAACGTTTATCAAAATATTCTACAAGATTGAGCACCCTGGTAACTAAACTTTAACGTATATATAATAAGTACCCGTGTTTTAACATACATGCAACCAACATGTACAATACACGCAATCTAACGTGTACTAAACTCAAATAGCATACGTCTGTTTTATAGTTCAGGCTAGGGTTTCTATACCTGGAACAGACGGGGATGTCAAGCCCTATGGATCCATATACTACTACTCGCGCCCACCAGTTCTTATAACTGGCAGTTACTAGTTACCAAAGCTAAGGGATTTTCGGTTTAAACTCGGTGTAGAATTTAATATGTACTTGTATCCATTGCGTTTAAAATAAAGTGCATGTATTCTCAGTCCAAAAATATAGATTGCAAAAGAAATTAAAAAGGGAGCAAATGAAACTCACCTTAGCAGCATATAAAGTCGTTCACCAAAATGTGACCGAAACTCGGAATGCAAAATTAACCGTAGATCTCAACCTAGAGAACATATGTTGGTCAATAAATGTCTATCAAGCTAGGTCTGGTCATAGTGTATCACAATCCTAATGCTCGAGATCGACATACAAAAGTTATCCAAAGTCGTTTCAAAAAGTCAATTTTGACAATAGTTCAACAAAACGAGACGTGCTTTATATAAGAATTCATTTACTCGGCTGGTAATATTTAAAAATCTATTTTATCAATCTCGTAAACAATTTGTTTAAATCATAATTGCAGATTCAAAAGCAATTTCAATTAACGTCAATCATAATTCAGTTGATCATATCTTTTAATCCATTCATCGAAACTATTCGATATCTAAATGAAAAGTTATTGATTTTTCGCCAGCTTAGTTATTGATTTTTCGCCAGCTTTCCAAAAACATGCATATCATATACCTTTTATCAGTAATATATGTATTTAATTCGTGATTCATCATAAACTGTTTAACGAAGAAATTTAGCATACAAGCATGCATAAATATATATACGCGAGCACTAGACATGGATACACAATTAATATATAAAAGATAAGATATGAATGCTCACGTATCAATATTGTGATTCAATATTGCAGGAAAGTACATAAACGTAACAGAGATGATAAACACTAGGTTTGATTTACAAACAATACCCACAAACATTACCCATAACCTCCATAGCTATAACCCATAATTTCCTTAGCTCTATCCCGCTCGAAAAACCATTTTGAAAGTGACACGCTCAAGACCTCGTCGTAGTATTTTATGTATAATACTAATACTACTAATAATAATAAGATTAATAATAATAATAATAATAATAATAATAATAATAATAATAATAATAATAATAATAATAATAATAATAATAATAATAATAATAATAATAATAATAATAATAATAATAATAATAATAATAATAATAATAAATATAAGTATATATAGAGAGAAAGATCGAGGTTGAGAAAGAAATGAATCAGAAACAGAAACAGATCGAGCTTAAATAGGTGTGGCCTGATTTTCCCCCCATGCGATCGCATGGTTTGAAGGGCAGTAGGCCATGCGATCGCATGGCCAGCTGTGTCCAGCCTGGTTCCTTTGTTTGTTTGTTCGTCGACATATTAATTAATTATATTTATAATATATTTAATTTATATAATTAATTATACATTATATTAAATTCACGTGCATAGTTGACTTGTAATTTTCGTTCCGATAAGTCGTACGTCGTCACTCGACTTATGTCCCGGTTCCGGTTTTTCGAACGTCCTTTCGTACACTGAGAAAACTTGTATTTTACATTTCGTGATTCGTACCTTTGACAAAATATAGTCTTAAATTATCCATAAACTATACCACTAGAATTGTAACTTATACACTTGAGTGTTTTGGTCATTTACTTCTATAAATCGTCGTCTCGCTATTTACGAATGTATATATAATATCAAATAGTTTTATGACCAAGTTAATATATATTTTCTATATTAATAAACACGTTCTAAAATACACATCGCACGTTATTCATATAACTAATTCTAACAGTTAATATTTCTTATTATACATATTCAAATTACGTTATTTAAACAAAAACATGTTAACAATCAATTCTATACTATCTGAAAACATTTTCACACATTTGAAACACAATTAATTGAATATTATGCAGTTTAGTTTTCCACTAACTTTTATCTAACTTTTGTCATCAAACACTTTATCATTTATATCGTTAAAAATGAATGATTTCTCAAATCAGTGTAGACCTCACAACAGAGACCCGTAACAATATCATAATCATTAAGAGGCCTGATAAATATTTTTTAATTCAATCGTTTAGCATTATCTTTTAACTCCGTAGTTAAATATATCAACTAGATATTCAAACCAATAAGTTTAAGGCACAGTATCATTCACTTAATACTTTGCTATGTTTTCAAGTTATAGTATGTATCTATTTACATATAATTGTTTATGAATTGTTGAAAACAATCGAAGGGTATTTGAATAGTTCAAGAATTTTGAGATTCAGTTTTACAGACGTTGTTTATCGTGTCGGAAACGTTAAAGATTAAGTTTAAATTTGGTCACAAATTTCTGGGTCATCACAGTACCTACCCGTTAAAGAAATTTCGTCCCGAAATTTGAGTGAGGTCATCATGGCTAACAATAAAAATGTTTTCATGATGAATATGAGTTGATAAATAGAGTTTTATCACCGTTGAATAATATGGATAAAACAATCCGATTACTCGAAGCGTATGAGAGAAGTTATCGTAAAAGAGTGAAATGAAGAATAAAGATTCGTCTTAACTTTTGACATAGTAACGCTTGATTTTCGGAATTTAAGGAATAGAAAATCTTCATAATCTAAATAAGATTTGATTCTTCGGGAATTAAGGAGATTAAGATCTTCTTTAATTAAATGCGTAATCTGCCTTGATTGCTATGTCTGATATTTCACTATAAATTGACCTCTTCCATTTCATTTATTTTCACCACTCCTATAAGCTTCTTCCTTATTTCATACTTCCTAATAGATTGTGAAAATGCTTAATCCAGTTCTGATTCTTGATATTTTCTTGGCTATCGTATCCTTCATTCTTCTTTTTCATCTGCCACCAGAGGAGGTTATTTTCTTCCATTATTACCTTGGGGTTATAGTGTTTTTCATTCTCCCGTGTCTTTATATTGCGATACGCATTGATATACACGGTTTGTAATTTCGGGGTTGTTATCGGGCTTTATATTTTCCATTATATTTCGGAGATTCATGCTTTAATTTTCTCTTCCCAACCTTAAGTCAAGCGAATAATGGTCCAGAATTCGTAACTATACATTTCGGAATGAACATAGCTAATGTTCTAAGAAAGAAATTGTAATGGCACAATCTTGATTTGTCAAATTACCAGAATATCCGAAAAAGACCGAATCATCAAGAAAAATATTTTCTTGATATATTTAGAGTTTAAATAGAATGAAAGAGTTATGTAACATGGTTCATGATGAGGGTATGATCCGTGAATCTTTATCACGTTCCATTAGAAACTCAGCATGACTTACTGTAATATAATCACGTTGATCAAGTGTCATTATATTATACTAACTCATGCTTCAATTCCCAACACTACTTCAAAAACATCCATTTTTCGAAATTTTCAGGATTTAGAAACTAAAATAGTTTCTTTTATGATGTGATACAGATAGCGCAAAGAGATAAATGATTTCAGATAAGAATAGTTGTGAAAATATCTTCGGGAATATCGAAGATATTTATAATGAAAGATACGATAATATCTTAAAATTTCTAATATGGAAGAATGATGAAGAAGATTTGTTCGTAAAGGTTTAGAGTCAGGAGCAAGGTATTTGTTAATGACTTCAGCAGACACTGAATCATTTGGATTCTTTGAAGGTAGGTTTAGTCTTTGTGATTTGTCCACAGCCTCCTTCATGGTTTGCTCAATTCGTTTTCCAGTACCAAATTTTCTCTTTTTCTGTGCTTTTCTAACACACTACTCTTTATCATCAAACTTTCGACTGTTAAAGTCGTTTACAGTTTTTGCTGCTTCATCAGCATTTTTCAAGATTTCGAGAACTAGTTCATAGTTTAGGGTGTTTTTCAGAAACTTCACATTCGAAGTCTGTAAGTCTTGAAGGTAAACGTTATATGTATATATATAACTGTTGGCGAAAAATTGCTACGAAATTCAAAATACTAATTTGCTAATTCCCAGTAGTTGGTATGACAATTGTTGTTACAAGTTGTATATGGGTACTTGATAGAGTTTCAATGAATAATTATCGTGATTTTTCGGAGAGGTTTAATGATCAATGAAGTTGTTGATAAGTTTACTGCTAATGTGGTGGAATATGAAAGGTTCCCCGGTAACAATGATGAAGGGGTAATCGTTATAATAAGGCTTATTCAAATGAACAATTGAAGGTGATTTGCTGGAGTGGTGACAAAACTGTCTATTTTGAAAAGGGTTTGAAAATTTATTTTAGCTAATAAATGCCAAAGGGTCTGACACGGATACGTGTTAAACTATGACTTTGATTTCGAGGGTTTTTCAGGTACAAGACTGTGGTAACATGTGGTTGGATCATCATCTCGATGATTCATTATTTGAAGTGTCTTCAGGAATTTCGAGGGATTTGAACATAGATTGTAATCGTTAATATTCATATGATGTTCTAGGAATTTGAATGATACAAATACTTTTCTGGGTTGTATGATGTTCTAGCACAGTTTTGAAGTCAAAGTATAGCTTCGAAAGATGTAGGAATGTAAGAATGATGTCTTTTGTTAAATCTTGACTTGAATTTTGATTTGTCAAAATCAAAATATGTAATCAAATTTGGATGAGGATGGTTGCTTTGATTTTTATAAAAGAATATATATTGTTGTGAAAGTAGTGAGTATAGTTGATGATTTGTTGAATCAGAATCGAAAAATGTAACAAATTAATTGTGAATTTATATATCTCTCAGATATTACCTACCCGTTAAAATATTCTCACCATTAACAGTTTGTACAAAAGAATTTTCTTAATTACAATCTTTATGAAAATATACCTACATATATATTTTCCTTAGATGTAATCATGGATTTAATGAGTTAACATAATATTAATCTCATCTGGTTTTCGACTAGAACTAGAATATATAATCTCTAAAACTTTTAGAAACTACATATTCTCTGCAAAATATTTCTTCGATGAAGTTATGAATCAATACTTCATCGTTTGTTGTTGTTGGTATTCCTTGGTATCTATGGTACGTATGACGTTGATGTTCGAGGTACAGATTGTGATGTTGAGGTGTGGGATGCGGATTTTGTTGTTGGTGGTACTGTTGTTGCCGGTGCTGCTGCTGGTGCTTGTAACCTTTGCACCACATTCTCCAAAGCCACTACCCGAGCGCGAAGCTCGTTGACTTCTTCTATTACACCGGTGTGATTGTCGGTTCGGACGAGTGGACGAATAAGATCTAGAATTTGAGATAATATATAATCGTGACGAGACACTCTGGAAATGAGAGAGAAAATGGTGTCTTGAATAGGTTTGCCGGTAAGTGCTTCAGGTTCTTCGCCAAGAGGGCAATGTGGTGGATGGAAGGGATCACCTTCTTCTTGTCTCCAATGACTAAGCAGGCTACGAACACATCCCCAATTCATCCAGAATAGGTGATGGCTGATTGGTTGATCCATTTCGGTTACACTGTCTTCTGAATTCAGGTGAATATCCATATCAGAATAGCTGTCGGAGTTTAAGGAATTTGAACTAGATACGGGATCCATCTTGTATAATTAGGGAGATGATTTTTGATATGAATTAGATTATAGAATTTAGTTTGGTATTCTTCAATACATAATTTACATATGTATATATAATACCAAATTCCATAAATCACGGAGAAATTTTCAGAAGATGTCAGAAAAAGTTTACAGTAACAGATACGCTAAGATATGAATTTTTGTCTATACACTATTTATGCAATAAATGCAGGAAAACGTGTCTAGACTTAAAAATGATAAGCATGTAATTTCCGATAATGATAAGCAAAACTTTTAACATGCAGACACGGTCGAAGTCCAGACTTATTAATGCATCTTAACAACTATCAGTTAGACACACTCATGCAAGACCTGGTTCGCTAGGACCAACTCTCTGATACCAACTGTGACGATCGCTCCAAATCCATATGGACGAACACGTCATTCATCGATTTTATTGCGAGGTATTTGACCTCTATATGATACGTTTTGTAAACTTTGCATTCTTTTGAAAAGGCACACCATAAATGAATATTTAAATCAAAGGTTTTCGACATCTGATGATTTCTACATATAGACAATCACCTTAATACAATGGTTTACAATAATACTTCAGTTGACCATGCAGTCAAAATAAGATAGATGGTGATGATTTTGTGAATGTAGCATTTTCTCGAATAAAGCATGTATGACTCCATGCACATAGCTTGTCTAACATATAAGCAAACAGCGGAAGACTTCTAGGAAACCTGAGAATAAACATGCTAACAAGTGTCAACACAAAGGTTGGTGAGTTCATAGTTTTAACGTTGCGCATAATCTGTATATAAAGGTGGATCACAAGATTTCAGTTGTTTCATCCAGAAACGTTTATCAAAATATTTGACAAGATTGAGCACCCTGGTAACTAAACTTTAACGTATATATAATAAGTACCCCTATTTTAACATACATGCAACCAACATGTACAATACACGCAATCCAACGTGTACTAAACTCAAATAGCATACGCCTGTTTTATAGTTCAGGCTAGGGTTTCTATACCTGGAACAGACGGGGATATCAAGCCCTATGGATCCATATACTACTACTCGCGCCCACCAGTTCTTATAACTGGCAGTAACTAGTTACCAAAGCTAAGGGATTTTCGGTTTAAACTCGGTGTAGAATTTAATATGTACTTGTATCCATTGCGTTTAAAATAAAGTGCATGTATTCTCAGCCCAAAAATATAGATTGCAAAAGCAATTAAAAAGGGAGCAAATGAAACTCACCTTAGCAGCATATAAATTCGTTCACCAAAATGTGACCGAAACTCGGAATGCAAAATTAACCGTAGATCTCAACCTAGAGAACATATGTTGGTCAATAAATGTCTATCAAGCTAGGTCTGGTCATAGTGTATCACAATCCTATTGCTCGAGATCGACATACAAAAGTTATCCAAAGTCGTTTCAAAAAGTCAATTTTGACAATAGTTCAACAAAACGAGACGTGCTTTATATAAGAATTCATTTACTCGGCTGGTAATATTTAAAAATCCAATTTATCAATCTCGTAAACAAGTTGTTTAAATCTTAATTGCAGATTCAAAAGCAATTTCAATTACGTCAATCATAATTCAGTTGATCATATCTTTTAATCCGTTCATCAAAACTATTCGATATCTAAATGAAAAGTTATTGATTTTTCGCCAGCTTTTCAAAAACATGCATATCATATACCTTTTATCAGTAATATATGTATTTAATTCGTGATGCGTCATAAACTGTTTAATGACGAAATTTAGCATACAAGCATGCATAAATATATATACTCGAGCACTAGACATGGATACACAATTAATATATAAAAGATAAGATATGAATGCTCACGTATCAATATTATGATTCAATATTGCAGAAAAGTACGTAAACGTAACAGAGATGATAAACACTAGGTTTGATTTGCAAATAATACCCACGAACATTACCCATAACCTCCATAGCTATAACCCATAATTTCCTTAGCTCTATCCTGCTCGAAAAATCATTTTAAAAGTGACACGCTCAAGACCTCGTCGTAGTATTTTATGTATAATGCTAATACTACTACTACTACTACTAATAATAATAATAATAATAATAATAATAATAATAATAATAATAATAATAATAATAATAATAATAATAATAATAATAATAATAATAATAATAATAAGTTTATATAGAGAGAAAGATCGAGGTTGAGAAAGAAATGAATCAGAAACAGAAACAGATCGAGCTTAAATAGGTGTGGCCTGATTTTCCCCCCCATGCGATCGCATGGTTTGAAGGGCACTAGACCATGCGATCGCATGGCCAGCTGTGTCCAGCTTGGTTCCTTTGTTTGTTTGTTCGTCGACATATTAATTAATTATAATTATAATATATTTAATTTATATAATTAATTATATATTATATTAAATTCACGTGCATAGTTGACTTGTAATTTTTGTTCCGATAAGTCGTACGTCGTCACTTGACTTATGTCCCGGTTCCGGTTTTTCGAACGTCCTTTCGTACAATGAGAAAACTATTATTTTAAATTTCGTGATTCGTGTAGTGACCCGAACTTTTCCATGTTTATATATATATTAAATGAAATTGTTATTTACATGATTAAGTGTTTCCAACATGTTAAGCAATCAAACTTGTTAAGACTTGATTAATTGAAATAGGTTTCATATAGACAATTGATCACCCAAGTTGACCGGTGATTCACGAACGTTAAAACTTGTAAAAACTATATGATGACATATATAAGGATATATATATAGTTAACATGATATTATGATAAGTAAACATATCATTAAGTATATTAACAATGAACTACATATGTAAAAATAAGACTACTAACTTAATGATTTTGAAACGAGACATATATGTAACGATTATCGTTGTAACGACATTTAATGTATATATATCATATTAAGAGATATTTATACATTATAATATCATGATAATATAATAATTTAAAATCTCATTTGATATTATAAACATTGGGTTAACAACACTTAACAAGATCGTTAACCTAAAGGTTTCAAAACAACACTTACATGTAACGACTAACGATGACTTAACGACTCAGTTAAAATGTATATACATGTAGTGTTTTAATATGTATTCATACACTTTTAAAAGACTTCAAGACACTTATCAAAATACTTCTACTTAACAAAAATGCTTACAATTACATCCTCATTCAGTTTCATCAACAATTCTACTCGTATGCACCCGTATTCGTACTCGTACAATACACAGCTTTTAGATGTATGTACTATTGGTATATACACTCCAATGATCAGCTCTTAGCAGCCCATGTGAGTCACCTAACACATGTGGGAACTATCATTTGCCAACTAGCATGAAATATCTTATAAAATTATAAAAATATGAGTAATCATTCATGACTTATTTACATGAAAACAAAATTACATATCATTTATATCTAATCCATACACCAACGACCAAAAACACCTACAAACACTTTCATTCTTCAATTTTCTTCATCTAATTGATCTCTCTCAAGTTCTATCTTCAAGTTCTAAGTGTTCTACATAAATTCCAAAAGTTCTAGTTTCATAAAATCAAGAATACTTCCAAGATTGCATGTTTACTTCCAAGTTTTCTAAATCCATTCCAAGTAATCATCAAAGATCAAGAAACCTTTGTTACTTACAGTAGGTTATCTTTCTAATACAAGGTAATAATCATATTCAAACTTTAATTCAATTTCTATAACTATAACAATCTTATTTTGAGTGGAAATCTTACTTGAAATTGTTTTCGTGTCATGATTCTGCTTCAAGAACTTTCAAGCCATCCAAGGATCCTTTAAAGCTAGATCCATTTTTCTCATTTCTAGTAGGTTTATCCAAGGAACTTGAGGTAGTAATGATGTTCATAACATCATTCGATTCATACATAAAAAGCTGTCTTATTCAACGTTATAAACTTGTAATCACTAGAACATAGTTTAGTTAATTCTAAACTTGTTCGCAAATAAAGTTAATCCTTCTAACTAGACTTTTAAAATCAACTAAACACATGTTCTATATCTATATTATATGCTAACTTAATGATTTAAAACCCGGAAACACGATAAACACCATAAAACTGGATATACGCCGTCGTAGTAAAATCGGGGGCTGTTTTGGTTGGGATAATTAAAAGCTAAGAAGAACTTTGATTTAAAAGCTATACTTCTGGAAAAATGATTTTTCTTATGAACATGAAACTATATCCAAAAATCATGGTTAAACTCAAAGTGAAAGTATGTTTTTCAAAATGGTCATCAAGATGTCGTTCTTTCGACGGAAATGACTACCTATTTCAAAAATGACTTGTAACTTGTATTTCCAACTATAAACTTATACTTTTTCTATTTAGATTCATAAAGTTAAGTTCAATACGAAACCGTGGCCACTGGAATCACTCAAAACGGATTAGAAACGAAGAAATGGCGAGTAAAACAAGATTGATAAAAACTACTCATTTTACCAACGTGAAAGTTAGTAATAAATCTATTCCAACCATAACCTAATCAACTTATATTGTATATTATGTAATTTTGAGATACCATAGACACGTATACAATGTTTCGACCTATCATGTCGACCCATCTATATATATATTGCGGAACAACCATAAACACTCTATATGTGAATGTTGGAGTTAGCTATACAGGGTTGAGGTTGATTCCAAAATATATATATAGTTTGAGTTGTGATCAATACTGAGATACGTATACACTGGGTCGTGGATTGATTCAAGATATTTATCGATTTATTTCTGTACATCTAACTGTGGACAACTAGTTGTAGGTTACTAACGAAGACAGCTGACTTAATAAACTTAAAACATCAAAATGTATTAAAAGTTTTGTATATATATTTTGAACATACTTGGATATATATGTATATATTGTTATAGGTTTGTGAATCAATCAGTGGCCAAGTCTTACTTCCCGACGAAGTAAAAATCTGTGAAAGTGAGTTATAGTCCCACTTTTAAAATCTAATATTTTTGGGATGAGAATACATGCATATTTTTATAAATGATTTACAAAATAGACACAAGTACGTGAAACTACATTCTATGGTTGAATTATCAAAATCGAATATGCCCCTTTTTATTAAGTCTGGTAATCTAAGAATTAGGGAACAGACACCCTAATTGATGCGAATCCTAAAGATAGATCTATTGGGCCCAACAAGCCCCATCCAAAGTACCGAATGCTTTAGTACTTCGAAATTTATATCATATCCGAAGGGTGTCCCGGAATGATGGGGATATTCTTATATATGCATCTTGTTAATGTCGGTTACCAGGTGTTCACCATATGAATAATTTTTATCTCTATGTATGGGATGTGTATTGAAATTTGAAATCTTGTGGTTTATTGTTACGATTTGATATATATAGGTTAAACCTATAACTCGCCAACATTTTTGTTGACGTTTAAAGCATGTTTATTCTCAGGTGAATACTAAGAGCTTCCGCTGTTGCATACTAAAATAAGGACAAGATTTAGAGTCCATGTTTGTATGATATTGTGTAAAAACTGCATTCAAGAAACTGATTTCGATGTAACATATTTGTATTGTAAACCATTATGTAATGGTCGTGTGTAAACAGGATATTTTAGATTATCATTATTTGATAATCTACGTAAAGCTTTTTAAACCTTTATTTATGAAATAAAGGTTATGGTTTGTTTTAAAATGAATGCAGTCTTTGAAAAACGTCTCATATAGAGGTCAAAACCTCGCAACGAAATCAATTAATATGGAACGTTTTTAATCAATAAGAATGAGACATTTCAGTTGGTATCAGAGTGTTGGTCTTAGAGAACCAGAAAAATTTGCATTAGTGTGTCTTATCGAGTTTGTTAGGATGCATTAGTGAGTCTGGACTTCGACCGTGTTTTCTTTAAAAATGATTGCTTAATATTTTTGTTGGAAACTATATATTATTAACATGTAAATATTATGTGATATATTAATCTCTTAACGTGTTTGATATTATGTGATAGATGTCTACCTCTAGAACAAGTCCCATTGACTCACCTAATAATAATGAAGAGTCAAATGTAAATTGGAATAATTCGTGGACTGATTCACAAGTTCTCGAAGAGGAACCGGAAGAAGAGTCGGAACCGGAAGAAGAAATAGAACCAGTGGGGGAAATAATAAAACGGTTAAGTAGAAGAAAATCCCCAACCAACTGACCAAAGTTAATTATGGTCAATGGTGTTTCCGCCAAGGAAGCAAAGTATTTGGAGGATTACCAATTCTCTGATGAATTGGATCCCGACAAGGAATCCGATGATGTTATAGAAATTACCCCAACACAATTTAATAAGGCAAAAGAGAACAATAAGGGAAAGGGCATAAAAATAGAGAAATTTGATTCCAAACCAGATGAACTTTATATGTATCGTCAACACCCGTATTTCTTAAGTTGTGACAACAACCCGGGAACCTCTAAACCACCAGGTTTTTCTAAACCAATGTGGAAAACGACGGCTCGTATTAGGGGAACATCATATATCCCTAGAAACTTGTCAAAACGAACCAAAACCGAAGAAGAAGAAACGAGCGAGTCGGAATAAGATAGTTGTATTCGTGTGGTGTAATATATGTAATATAGTGTGCTTATGCTTTATGATATATGTAAAAATTGCTTGTATTAATAAGTATTTTTTTTATGAATCTAACTCTTGTCTATTTTACAGTATAAAAACACAAAATGGGTAGACAACCCAATATTTTAAGAGACCTACCCGGAGACATGATTGATGAAATCTTGTCTAGAGTCGGTCAGAATTCTTCGGCACAACTATTTACGGCGAAATCAGTTTGTAAGACATTTGAAGAACGTTCCAAGAATGCCTTGGTTTATAAGAGACTTTCGTTTGAAAGATGGGGGATATCACATTGGGAAACCCATAAGTTACGATGTGTTTACTTTGACGCATATATTGCGGGGAACCCAAGTGCTATTTTACGCAACGGGTTAAGAAATTATTTTGACTCAATGTATCCGAACATAGGACTTCATGATTTAGAAAAAGCGGCTAACATGCAACATAAAGAAGCATGTTATGCTTACGGGTTAGTAATGTTCGCTTCTCACCAAAGTGAGAACAAGAACATCGGGCTACAACTATTAAACAAAACATTTCCACAAGTAACAGACTCAGTAGTTGGGGTGAGAAACAAGGTTTTTAGATTGTTATGGGACTGTTGGACATTACGTAACCCTCGTCCCTTTGATGACGTTACAACACGCTATCTTATCAACGGCCATAACGGTTATGTTCCACAAGACCAAGGATGGGAAGTAGTCCTAGTAAAACCAGAATGCATGACTTGTTTCTGGACGTATGAATTACGTGTCTTTATTGCCTTTGCTGAACGACTTGTGTACTAGCTAGAATTATCTTCACAACTATCTAGTATCAAAGTTATTGTGTGCTATATTTCATGCTTTATGTAAAATAAGCGGTATTGTAAGTTTGTAAAATATTGTATAAAAGTTTGAACGCGAAATATTATTATAATCAGTTTTTCATATAGAATTGTAGTAGTTGAATTGTATATTAGCTACTAAGTATGAACTTAACGGGTAGGTACTACCCGAATTTAAACTTATAAAACGCTAATATGAAGAAAAAGCTTTTATAAATGAGTTCATATTATGCTACGAAATACTATTAACTACTCTTAATATTCTGTATGATTAACTTGTTCCATTTAACTATTTTGAAGGAAATGGCACCGACTACTCGACACACCGTGAATATGAATGAAGAGGAATTCCGTACTTTTCTAGCTTCAAACATAGCCGCAGTACAGGTTGCGCTACATACCAACAATAACCTTGGATCTAGCAGTACAGGAAATCGTGTAGGATGCACCTACAAAGAATTCACTGCCTGCAAACCTTTGGAATTTGATGGAACCGAAGGACCGATCGAATTGAAACGGTGGACCGAGAAGGTCGAATCGGTGTTTGCCATAAGTAAGTGTACTGAAGAGGACAAAGTGAAGTATGCTACGCATACCTTCACAGGTTCTGCGTTAACATAGTGGAATACCTATCTAGAGCAAGTGGGACAAGATGATGCTTACGCACTACCGTGGTCAGCATTCAAGCACTTGATGAACGAGAAGTACCGTCCCAGAACCGAGGTCAATAAGCTCAAGACAGAACTTAGAAGGTTATGAACCCAAGAATTTGATATTACCACGTACGAAAGACGATTCACAGAATTATGCCTATTGTGTCCGGGAGCGTTCGAAGATGAGGAAGAAAAGATCGACGCGTTTGTGAAAGGATTACCAGAAAGAATTCAAGAAGATATAAGTTCAAACGAGCCCGCCTCCATATAACAGGCATGTAGAATGGCTCACAAACTAGTGAACCAGATTGAAGAAAGAATTAAAGAACAGATCGCTGAAGAGGCCAATGTGAAGCAAGTCAAAAGAAAGTGGGAGGAAAACGGTGATAAGAATCACCAATACAACAATAACAGCAATTACAACAATAATCGCAACAATTATCCCAACAATCGCAACATCAATCGCAACTACAACAAAAGGCCCAACAACAACAACAACAACAACAACAACAACAACAGCAGCAACTACAACAATCATCCCAACAACAATAACAACCGCAACAACAACAACAACAACAACAACAACAACAACAATCAAAAGCAGCTATGCCAAAGGTGTGAAAAGTATCACTCGGGGTTCTGCACCAAATTTTGAAACAAGTGTAAAAGAAATGGTCATAGCGCGGCGAAGTGTGAGGTCTACGGACCAGGGGTTAACAGAACGAAAGGAACAAATGGTGTCGGAATGAGTAATGGTGGAGCAAGTAGTGTCGGAGCAAGTTATGCCAATGTAGTTTGTTATAAATGTGGAAAACCGGGCCACATTATTAGAAATTTCCCGAACCAGGAGAACACGAATGGATAAGGCCGTGGAAGAGTTTTCAATATTAATGCGGCAGAGGCACAGGAAGACCCGGAGCTTGTTACGGGTACGTTTCTTATTGACAATAAATCTGCTTACGTTTTATTTGATTCGGGTGCGGATAGAAGCTATATGAGTAGAGATTTTTGTGCTAAATTAAATTGTCCATTGACGCCTTTGGATAGTAAATTTTTACTCGAATTAGCAAATGGTAAATTAATTTTAGCAGATAATATATGTCGGAATCGAGAAATTAAACTGGTTAGCGAAACATTTAAGATTGACTTGATACCAGTAGAGTTAGGGAGTTTTGATGTGATAATCGGTATGGACTGGTTGAAAGAAGTGAAAGCAAAGATCGTTTGTTACAAAAATGCAATTCGCATTATACGAGAAAAAGGAAAACCGTTAATGGTGTACGGAGAAAAGGGCAACACGAAGCTACATCTTATTAGTAATTTGAAGGCATAAAAACTAATAAGAAAAGGTTGCTATGCTGTTCTAGCACACGTCGAGAAAGTACAAACTGAAGAAAAGAGCATCAATGATGTTTCCGTCACAAAAGAATTTCCCGATTTATTTCCGAAAGAATTACCGGGATTACCCCCACATCGATCCGTTGAATTTCAAATAGATCTTGTACCAGGAGCTGCACCAATAGCTCGTGCTCCTTACAGACTCGCACCCAGCGAGATGAAAGAACTGCAAAGTCAATTACAAGAACTTTTAGAACGTGGTTTCATTCGACCAAGCACATCACCGTGGGGAGCTCCTGTTTTGTTTGTCAAGAAGAAAGATGGTACATTCAGGTTGTGTATCGACTACCGAGAGTTGAACAAACTTACCATCAAGAACCGCTACCCACTACCGAGAATCGACAACTTATTTGATCAACTACAAGGCTCGTCTGTTTATTCAAAGATTGACTTACGTTCCGGGTATCATCAAATGCGGGTGAAAGAAGATGATATTCCAAAGACTGCTTTTAGGACGCGTTATGGTCATTACGAGTTTATGGTTATGCCGTTTGGATTGACTAATGCACCAGCTGTGTTCATGGACCTTATGAACAGAGTGTGTGGGCCATATCTTGACAAGTTTGTCATTGTTTTCATTGATGACATACTTATTTACTCAAAGAATGACCAAGAACACGGTGAACATTTGAGAAAGGTGTTAGAAGTATTGGGGAAGGAAGAATTGTACCCTAAATTTTCAAAGTGTGCATTTTGGTTGGAAGAAGTTCAATTTCTCGGTCACATAGTGAACAAAGAAGGTATTAAGGTGGATCCGGCAAAGATAGAAACTGTTGAAAAGTGGGAAACCCCGAAAACTCTGAAACACATACGCCAGTTTTTAGGACTAGCTGGTTACTACAGAAGGTTCATCCAAGACTTTTCCAGAATAGCAAAACTCTTGACTGCATTAACGCATAAAGGGAAGAAATTTAAATGGAAGGATGAACAAGAGAAAGCATTTCAGTTATTGAAGAAAAAGCTAACTACGGCACCTATATTGTCATTGCCTGAAGGGAATGATGATTTTGTGATTTATTGTGACGCATCAAAGTAAGGTCTCGGTTGTGTATTAATGCAACGAACGAAGGTGATTGCTTATGCGTCTAGACAATTGAAGATTCACGAACAAAATTATACGACGCATGATTTGGAATTAGGCGCGGTTGTTTTTGCATTAAAGACTTAGAGGCACTACTTATATGGGGTCAAAAGTATTATATATACCGACCACAAAAGTCTTCAACACATATTTAATCAGAAACAACTGAATATGAGGCAGCGTAGGTGGATTGAATTGTTGAATGATTACGACTTTGAGATTCGTTACCACCCGGGGAAGGCAAATGTAGTAGCCGACGCCTTGAGCAGGAAGGACAGAGAACCCATTCGAGTAAAATCTATGAATATAATGATTCACAATAACCTTACTACTCAAATAAAGGAGGCGCAACAAGGAGTTTTAAAAGAGGGAAATTTAAAGGATGAAATACCCAAAGGATCGGAGAAGCATCTTAATATTTGGGAAGACGGAACCCGGTATAGGGCTGAAAGGATTTGGGTACCAAAATTTATAGATATGAGAGAAATGGTACTTATAGAAGCTCATAAAACCAGATACTCAATACATCCTGGAACGGGGAAGATGTACAAGGATCTCAAGAAACATTTTTGGTGGCCGGGTATGAAAGCCGATGTTGCTAAATATGTAGGAGAATGTTTGACGTGTTCTAAGGTCATAGCTGAGCATCAGAAACTATCAGGTCTACTTCAACAACCCGAAATCCCGGAATGGAAATGGGAAAACATTACCATGGATTTCATCACTAAATTGCCAAGGACTGCAAGTGGTTTTGATACTATTTGGGTAATAGTTGATCGTCTCACCAAATCAGCACACTTCCTGCCAATAAGAGAAGATGACAAGATGGAGAAGTTAGCACGACTGTATTTGAAGGAAGTCGTCTCCAGACACGGAATACCAATCTCTATTATCTCTGATAGGGATGGCAGATTTATTTCAAGATTCTGGCAGACATTACAGCAAGCATTAGGAACTCGTCTAGACATGAGTACTGCCTATCATCCACAAACTGATGGGCAGAGCGAAAGGACAATACAAATGCTTGAAGACATGCTACGAGCATGTGTTATTGATTTTGGAAACAGTTGGGATCGACATCTACCGTTAGCAGAATTTTCCTATAACAACAGCTACCATTCAAGCATTGAGATGGCGCCGTTTGAAGCACTTTATGGTAGAAAGTCCAGGTCTCCGACTTGTTGGAGTGAAGTGGGGGATAGACAGATTACGGGTCTGGAGATAATACAAGAAACTACCGAGAAGATCATCCAAATTCAACAACGGTTGAAAACCGCCCAAAGTCGACAAAAGAGCTACGCTGACATTAAAAGAAAAGATATAGAATTTGAAATTGGAGAGATGGTCATGCTTAAAGTTGCACCTTGGAAATGCGTTGTTCGATTTGGTAAACGAGGGAAATTAAATCCAAGGTATATTGGACCATTCAAGATTATTGATCGTGTCGGACCAGTAGCTTACCGACTTGAGTTACCTCAACAACTCGCGGCTGTACATAACACTTTCCACGTCTCGAATTTGAAGAAATGTTTTGCTAAAGAAGATCTCACTATTCCATTAGACGAAATCCAAATCAACGAAAAACTTCAATTCATCGAAGAACCCATCGAAATAATGGATCGTGAGGTTAAAAGACTTAAGCAAAACAAGATACCAATTGTTAAGGTTCGATGGAATGCTCGTAGAGGACTTGAGTTCACCTGGGAATGAGAAGATCAGATGAAGAAGAAATACCCGCACTTATTTCCAGAAGATACGTCAACACCTCCAACTGCTTAAAATTTCGGGACGAAATTTATTTAACGGGTAGGTACTGTAGTGACCCGAACTTTTCCATGTTTATATATATATTAAATGAAATTGTTATTTACATGATTAAGTGTTTCCAACATGTTAAGCAATCAAACTTGTTAAGACTTGATTAATTGAAATAGGTTTCATATAGACAATTGACCACCCAAGTTGACCGGTGATTCACGAACGTTAAAACTTGTAAAAACTATATGATGACATATATAAGGATATATATATAGTTAACATGATATTATGATAAGTAAACATATCATTAAGTATATTAACAATGAACTACATATGTAAAAATAAGACTACTAACTTAATGATTTTGAAACGAGACATATATGTAACGATTATCGTTGTAACGACATTTAATGTATATATATCGTATTAAGAGATATTTATACATCATAATATCATGATAATATAATAATTTAAAATCTCATTTGATATTATAAACATTGGGTTAACAACACTTAACAAGATCGTTAACCTAAAGGTTTCAAAACAACACTTACATGTAACGACTAACGATGACTTAACGACTCAGTTAAAATGTATATACATGTAGTGTTTTAATATGTATTCATACACTTTTTAAAGACTTCAAGACACTTATCAAAATACTTCTACTTAACAAAAATGCTTACAATTACATCCTCATTCAGTTTCATCAATAATTCTACTCGTATGCACCCGTATTCGTACTCGTACAATACATAGCTTTTAGATGTATGTACTATTGGTATATACACTCCAATGATCAGCTCTTAGCAGTCCATGTGAGTCACCTAACACATGTGGGAACTATCATTTGGCAACTAGCATGAAATATCTCATAAAATTACAAAAATATGAGTAATCATTCATGACTTATTTACATGAAAACAAAATTACATATCCTTTATATCTAATCCATACACCAACGACCAAAAACACCTACAAACACTTTCATTCTTCAATTTTCTTCATCTAATTTATCTCTCTCAAGTTCTATATTCAAGTTCTAAGTGTTCTTCATAAATTCCAAAAGTTCTAGTTTCATAAAATCAAGAATACTTCCAAGATTGCAAGTTTACTTCCAAGTTTTCTAAATCCATTCCAAGTAATCATCAAAGATCAAGAAACCTTTGTTACTTACAGTAGGTTATCTTTGTAATACAAGTTAATAATCATATTCAAACTTTAATTCAATTTCTATAACTATAACAATCTTATTTTGAATGGAAATCTTACTTGAAATTGTTTTCGTGTCATGATTCTGCTTCAAGAACTTTCAAGCCATCCAAGAATCCTTTGAAGCTAGATCCATTTTTCTCATTTCTAGTAGGTTTATCCAAGGAACTTGAGGTAGTAATGATGTTCATAACATCATTCGGTTCATACATAAAAAGCTGTCTTATTCAACGTTATAAACTTGTAATCACTAGAACATAGTTTAGTTAATTCTAAACTTGTTCGCAAATAAAGTTAATCTTTCTAAATAGACTTTTAAAATCAACTAAACACATGTTCTATATCTATATGATATGCTAACTTAATGATTTAAAACCCGGAAACACGATAAACACCATAAACTGGATATACGCCGTCGTAGTAAAACCGGGGGCTGTTTTGGTTGGGATAATTAAAAGATAAGAAGAACTTTGATTTAAAAGCTATACTTATGGAAAAATGATTTTTCTTATGAACATGAAACTATATCCAAAAATCATGGTTAAACTCAAAGTGAAAGTATGTTTTTCAAAATGGTCATCAAGATGTCGTTCTTTCGACGAAAATGACTACCTCTTTCAAAAACGACTTGTAACTTGTATTTCCAACTATAAAATTATACTTTTTATATTTAGATTCATAAAGTTAAGTTCAATACGAAACCATGGCCACTGGAATCACTCAAAACGGACTAGAAACGAAGAAATGGCGAGTAAAACAAGATTGATAAAAACTACTCATTTTACCTACGTGAAAGTTAGTAATAAATCTATTCCAACCATAACCTAATTAACTTATATTGTATATTATGTAATCTTGAGATACCATAGACACGTATACAATGTTTCGACCTATCATGTCGACCCATCTATATATATATTGCGGAACAACCATAAACACTCTATATGTGAATGTTGGAGTTAGCTATACAGGGTTGAGGTTGATTCCAAAATATATATATAGTTTTAGTTGTGATCAATACTGAGATACGTATACATTGGGTCGTGGATTGATTCAAGATAATATTTATCGATTTATTTCTGTACATCTAACTGTGGACAACTAGTTGTAGGTTACTAACGAGGACAGCTGATTTAATAAACTTAAAACATCAAAATGTATTAAAAGTTTTGTAAATATATTTTGAACATACTTTGATATATATGTATATATTGTTATAGGTTTGTGAATCAACCAGTGGTCAAGTCTTACTTCCCGATGAAGTAAAAATCTGTGAAAGTGAGTTATAGTCCCACTTTTAAAATCTAATATTTTTGAGATGAGAATACATGCAGGTTTTATAAATGATTTACCAAATAGACACAAGTACGTGAAACTACATTCTATGGTTGAATTATTGAAATCGAATATGCCCCTTTTTATTAAGTCTGGTAATCTAAGAATTAGGGAACAGACACCCTAATTGACGCGAATCCTAAAGATAGATCTATTGGGCCCAACAAGCCCCATCCAAAGTACCAGATGCTTTAGTACTTCGAAATTTATATCATATCCGAAGGGTGTCCCGGAATGATGGGGATATTCTTATATATGCATCTTGTTAATGTCGGTTACCAGGTGTTCACCATATAAATGATTTTTATCTCTATGTATGGGATGTGTATTGAAATATGAAATCTTGTGGTCTATTGTTATGATTTGATATATATAGGTAATAACTCACCAATATTTTTGTTAACGTTTAAAGCATGTTTATTCTCAGGTGAATACTAAGAGCTTCCGCTGTTGCATACTAAAATAAGGATAAGATTTGGAGTCCATATTTGTATGATATTGTGTAAAAACTGCATTCAAGAAACTGATTTCGATGTAACATATTTGTATTGTAAACCATTATGTAATGGTCGTGTGTAAACAGGATATTTTAGATTATCATTATTTGATAATCTACGTAAAGCTTTTTAAACCTTTATTTATGAAATAAAGGTTATGGTTTGTTTTAAAATGAATGCAGTCTTTGAAAAACGTCTCATATAGAGGTCAATACCTCGCAACGAAATCAATTAATATGGAACGTTTTTAATCAATAAGAACGTGACATTTCAATTCGTACCTTTGACAAAATATAGTCTTAAATTATCCATAAACTATAACACTAGAATTGTAACTTATACACTTGAGTGTTTTGGTCATTTACTTCTATAAATCGTCGTCTCACTATTTACGAATGTATATATAATATCAAATCATTTTATGACCAAGTTAATATATATTTTCTATATTAATAAACATGTGACGATCGCTCCAAATCCATATGGACGAACACGTCATTCATTGATTTCATTGCGAGGTATTTGACCTCTATGTGATACATTTTGTAACATTGTATTCGTTTGAAAAGGTATTTCATAAATGAATATATAAATTCCAGGTTTTTAACATCTGATGATTCCTACGTATAGACAATCACCATTTAAATGGTTTACAATAATACATCTGTTGACAATACAGTCAAAATAAGATACATGGTAATGGTTTGGTGAATGCAAGTTTCTTGTATATAGCATGTATGACTCCAAGCACATATCTTGTATCACGTATAAGCAAATAGCGGAAGACTTCTAGAAACCTGAGAATAAACATGCTTCAAGTGTCAACACAAAGGTTGGTGAGTTCATAGTTTTAATATTACACATAATCCGTATATCAATGTAGATTACAAAAGTTCAGTTGTTTTATTCAAAACGTTTATCAATAGGTTTTACATAAAAGGTGGATCACAAGATTTCAGTTGTTTCATCCGAAACGTTTATCAATCGGTTCTACAAAATTAACCACCCTGGTAACTAAACTTTAACGTTTATATAATTTGTACCCTTTGTATAATCATCTTAATAATACACGCAAACCAACGTGTACGCTTCTCAAATAGCATACGTCCGTTAAAAGGCTAGCGCTCTAGCTCGGACGGGGATATCAAGCCCTATGGATCCATATACTACTACTCGCGCCCACCAGTTCTTATAACTGGCAGTTAACAGTTACCAAAGCTAAGGGATTTTCGGTTCAAACTCAGTGTAGAATTTAGTATGTACTTGTATCCGTTGCGTTTAAAATAAAGTGCATGTATTCTCAGCCCAAAAATATATATTGAGTAAAAGGGATCATATGAAACTCACGCAAAATTAGTTTTAGCATTTGTATCCATTTAGTAATACAATTATAAAAGCATTGCATGTATTCTCAGCCCAAAAATATATTGAGTAAAAGGGATCATATGAAACTCACTGTTTTATATTGATATACAATATTGCAGGAAAGCACGTAGATGCATCGGAGATGATAAACACGAGGTTTGATTCACAAAAATACCCCCGAACATTACCCATAACCTCCTTGGTAATAACCCATATTTTCCTTAGCTCTAGCTCGCTCGGAAACTCGTTTTGAAAATTACTTGGACAGCACTCCGTCTTAATATTTTATGTACATTATTATTTTTGTATCGCAAAAATAATAACATTAATAATAAAAATAATAAGATTAATAATAATCTTATTAATAATAATAATAATAATAATAATAATATTAATAAATAAAATAAATACGGAGTAATATATGTTAAAATAGAAGCAGAATGATCGAGTTTTTATAGGTGTGGCCTGTCCCCAGACCCCATGCGATCGCATGGTTCTGAAGGCCATTGGCCATGCGATCGCATGGCCCATTTTTCCAGCTCACATAATTTTGTCCTAATGCTTGTCGACATAATTAAATAATATATATATAATATATAATTTAAATTAATTAATTATATATTATATTTTATTCCCGTGCATAGTTGATTTGTAATTTTTGTTCCGATAAGTCGTACGTCATCACTTGACTTATGTCCCGGTTCCGGTTTTTCGAATGTCCTTTCGTACCTTTAGAAAACTTGCATTTTACGTTTCGTGTCACGTACCTTTGTCAAAATATAGCCTTAAGTTATCCATAAACTATACCACTCAAAGTATATCTTAAACTTTAGAGTGTTTTGGTCATTTACTTCTATAAATCATCGTCTCACTATTTGTTAAAATACATTTTTAAAATAGTGTTTTAATGTAGCAAAGTTACTGTAGCAAAGTCATTTTTTACTGTAGCAATTCACTGTAGCAAAGTAAATTTTACTGTAGCAAATAGTGATTTTCGAAAACACTGTAGCATTTTGGGTACTGTAGCAATTTGAAAATACTGTAGCAAATTAGTGTTTTACTTGTTCATCTTAAACGTTTTAGTTAACTTATCTAAATATCAATCGAATCAATAATCGAATGTTACTATCGTTTACTAAATAACTTGAAATCATATATATTCAAATAGATATATAAACCAATAAGTTTAATGTACGGTAACATGCAATTAAAACTTTGTTACGTTTTCAAGTTATAGTATATATATGTATCTATTTACATATAATGGTTCGGGAATCGTTGAGAACAACTGAAGGGTATTTGAATAGTTTAAAATTTTTGAGATTCAGTTTTACAGACTTTACTTATCGTGTCGAAATCATTAATCATTTAAGATTAAGTTTAAATTTAGTCGAAATTTCCGGGTCATCACAAAACACGTTCTAAAATACACACCGCACGTTATTCATATAACTAATTCTAACAGTTAATATTTCTTATTATACATATTCAAATTACGTTATTTAAACAAAAATATGTTAACAATCAATTCTATACTATCTGAAAATGTTTTCACACATTTGAAACACAATTAATTGAATATTATACAGTTTAGTTTTCCACTAACTTTTATCTAACTTTCGTCATCAAACACTTTATCATTTATATCGTTAAAAATGAATGATTTCTCAAATCAGTGTGGACCTCACAACAGAGACCCGTAACAATATCATAATCATTAAGAGGCCTGATAAATATCTTTTAATTCAATCGTTTGGCATTATCTTTTAACTTCGTAGTTAAATATGTCAACTAGATATTCAAACCAATAAGTTTAAGGCACAGTATCATTCACTTAATACTTTTCTATGTTTTTAAGTTATAGTATGTATCTATGTACATATAATTGATTGTAAATTGTTGAGAACAATCGAAGGGTATTTGAATAGTTCAAGAATTTTGAGATTCAGTTTTACAGACTTTGTTTATCGTGTCAGAAACGTTAAAGATTAAGTTTAAATTTGGTCAGAAATTTTCGGGTCATCACAGTACCTACCCGTTAAAGAAATTTCGTCCCGAAATTTGAGTGAGGTCGTCATGGCTAACAATAAAAATGTTTTCATGATGAATATGAGTTGATAAATAGAGTTTTATCACCGTCGAATAATATGAATAAAACAATCTGATTACTCGAAGCGTATGAGAGAAGTTATCGTAAAAGAGTGAAATGAAGAATAAAGATTCGTCTTAACTTTTGACGTAGTAACGCTTGATTTTCGAAATTTAAGGAATAGAAAATCTTCATAATCTAAATAAGATTTGATTCTTCGGGAATTAAGGAGATTAAGATCTTCTTTAATTAAATGCGTAATCTGCCTTGATTGCTATGTCTGATATTTCACTATAAATTGACCTCTTCCGTTTCATTTATTTTCACCACTCCTATAAGCTTCTTCCTTATTTCATACTTCCTAATAGATTGTGAAAATGCTTAATCCAGTTCTGATTCTTGATATTTTCTTGGCTATCGTATCCTTCATTCTTCTTTTTCATCTGCCACCAGAGGAGGTTATTTTCTTCCATTATTACCTTGGGGTTATAGTGTTTTTCATTCTTCCATGTCTTTATATTGCGATACGCATTGATATACACGGTTTGTAATTTCGGGGTTGTTATCGGGCTTTATATTTTCCATTATATTTCGGAGATTCATGCTTTCATTTTCTCTTCCCAACCTTAAGTCAAGCGAATAATGGTCCAGAATTCGTAACTATACATTTCGGAATGAACATAGCTAATGTTCTAAGAAAGAAATTGTAATGGCACAATCTTGATTTGTCAAATTACCAGAATATCCGAAAAAGACCGAATCATCAAGAAAAATATTTTCTTGATATATTTAGAGTTTAAATAGAATGAAAGAGTTATGTAACATGGTTCATGATGGGGGTATGATCCGTGAATCTTTATCACGTTCCATTAGAAACTCAGCATGACTTACTGTAATATAATCACGTTGATCAAGTGTCATTATATTATACTAACGCATGCTTCAATTCCCAACACTACTTCAAAAACATCCATTTTTCGAAATTTTCAGGATTTAGAAACTAAAATAGTTTCTTTTATGATGTAATACAGATAGCGCAAAGAGATAAATGATTTCAGATAAGAATAGTTGCAAAAATATCTTCAGGAATATCGAAGATATTTATAATGAAAGATACGATAATATCGTAGAATTTCTAATATGGAAGAATGATGAAGAAGATTTGTTCGTAAAGGTTTAGATTCAGGAGCAAGGTATTCGTTAATGACTTCAGCAGACACTGAATCATTTGGATTCTTTGAAGGTAGGTTTAGTCATTGTGATTTGTCCACAACCTCCTTCATGGTTTGCTCAATTCGTTTTCCAGTACCAAATTTTCTCTTTTTCTGTGCTTTTCCAACACACTACTCTTTATCATCAAACTTTCGACTGTTAAAGTCGTTTACAGTTTTTGCTGCTTCATCAGCATTTTTCAAGATTTCGAGAACTAGTTCGTAGTTTAGGGTGTTTTTCAGAAACTTCACATTCGAAGTCTGTAAGTCTTGAAGGTAAACGTTATATGTATATATATAACTGTTGGCGAAAAATTGCTACGAAATTCAAAATACTGATTTGCTAATTCCCAGTAGTTGATATGACAATTGTTGTTACAAGCTGTATATGGGTACTTGATAGAGTTTCAATGAATAATTATCGTGATTTTTCGGAGAGGCTTAATGATCAATGAAGTTGTTGATAAGTTTACTGCTAATGTGGTGGAATATGAAAGGTTCCCCGGTAACAATGATGAAGGGGTAATCATTATAATAAGGCTTATTCAAATGAACAATTGAAGGTGATTTGCTGGAGTGGTGACAAAACTGTCTATTTTGAAAAGGGATTGAAAAGTTATTTTAGCTAATAAATGCCAAAGGGTCTGACACGGATACGTGTTAAACTATGACTTTGATTTCGAGGGTTTTTCAGGTACAAGACTACGGTAACATGTGGTTGGATCATCATCTCGATGGTTCATTATTTGAAGTGTCTTCAGGAATTTTGAGGGATTTGAACATAGATTGTAATCGTTAATATTCATATGATGTTCTAGAAATTTGAATGATACAAATACTTTTCTGGGTTCTATGATGTTCTAGCACGGTTTTGAAGTCAAAGTATAGCTTCGAAAGATGTAGGAATCTAAGAATGATGTCTGTTGTTAAATCTTGACTTGGATTTTGATTTGTCAAAATCAAAATATGTAATCAAATTTGGATGAGGATGGTTGCTTTGATTTTTATAAAAGAATATATATTGTTGTGAAAGTAGTGAGTATAGTTGATGATTTGTTGAATCAGAATCAAAGAATGTAACATATCAATTATGAATTTATATCTCTCGGGTATTACCTACCCGTTAAAATATTCTCACCATTAACAGTTTGTACAAAAGAATTTTCTTAATTACAATCTTTATGAAAATATACCTACATATATATTTTCCTTAGATGTAATCATGTTTTTAATGAGTTAACATAATATTAATCTCATCTAGTTTTCGACTAGGACTAGAATATATAATCTCTAAAACTTTTAGAAATTACATATTCTCTGCAAAATATTTCTTCGATGAAGTTATGAATCAATACTTCATCGTTTGTTGTTGTTGGTATTCCTTGGTATCTATGGTGCGTATGACATTAATGTTTGAGGTACAGATTGTGATGTTGAGGTGTGGGATGCGAATGTTGTTGTTGGTGGTACTGTTGCTGCCGGTGATGCTGCCGGTGCTTGTAACCTTTGCACCACATTCTCCAAAGCCACTACCCGAGCGTGAAGCTCGTTGACTTCTTCTATTACACCGGGGTGATTGTCGGTTCGGACGAGTGGACGAATAAGATCTAGAATTTGAAATAATATATAATCATGACGAGACACTCTGGAAATGAGAGAGAAAATGGTGTCTCGAATAGGTTCGCCGGTAAGTGCTTCAGGTTCTTCACCAAGAGGGCAATGTGGTGGATGGAAGGGATCACCTTCTTCTTGTCTCCAATGACTAAGTAGGCTACGAACCCATCTCAAATTCATCCAAAATAGGTGATGGCTGATTGGTTGATCCATTCCGATTACACTGTCTTCGGAATTCAGGTGAATATCCATATTGGAATAGCTGTCTAAGTTTAAGGAATTTGAACTAGATACGGGATCCATCTTGTATAATTAGGGAGATGATTTTTGATATGAATTAGATTATAGAATTTAGTTTGGTATTGTTCAATACATAATTTACATATGTATATATAATACCAAATTTCATAAATTACGGAGAAATTTTCGTAAGATGTCACGAAAAGTTTACAGTAACAGATACGCTAAGATATGAATTTTTGTCTATACACTATTTATGCAATAAATGCAGGAAAACGTGTCTAGACTTAAGAATGATAAGCATGTAATTTCCAAAAATGATAAGCAAAACTTTTAACATGCAGACACGGTCGAAGTCCAGACTTACTAATGCATCTTAACAACTATCAGTTAGACACACTCATGCAAGACCTGGTTTGCTAGGACCAACGCTCTGATACCAACTGTGACAATTGCTCCAAATCCATATGCGAGGTATTTGACCTCTATTGATACGTTTTATAAACATTGCATTCTTTTGAAAAGGCACACCATAAATGAATATTTAAATTAAAAGTTTTCGACATCTGATGATTTCTACATATAGACAATCACCTTAATACAATGGTTTACAATAATACTTCAGTTGACAATGCAGTCAAAATAAGATAGATGGTGATGATTTTGTGAATGCAGCGTTTTCTCGAATAAAGCATGTATGACTCCATGCATATAGCTTGTCTAACATATAAGCAAACAGCGGAAGACTTCTAGGAAACCTGAGAATAAACATGCTAACAAGTGTCAACACAAAGGTTGGTGAGTTCATAGTTTTAACGTTGCATATAATCTGTATATAAAGGTGGATCACAAGATTTCAGCTGTTTCATCCAGAAACGTTTATCAAAATATTCTACAAGATTGAGCACCCTGGTAACTAAACTTTAACATATATATAATAAGTACCCGTGTTTTAACATACATGCAACTAACATGTACAATACACGCAATCCAACGTGTACTAAACTCAAATAGCATACGTCTATTTTATAGTTCAGGCTAGGGTTTCTATACCTGGAATAGACGGGGATGTCAAGCCCTATGGATCCATATACTACTACTCGCGCCCACCAGTTCTTATAACTAGCAGTTACTAGTTACCAAAGCTAAGGGATTTTCGGTTTAAACTCGGTGTAGAATTTAATATGTACTTGTATCCATTGCGTTTAAAATAAAGTGCATGTATTCTCAGCCCAAAAATATAGATTGCAAAAGCAATTAAAAAGGGAGCAAATGAAACTCACCTTAGCAGCATATAAAGTCGTTCACCAAAATGCGATCGAAACTCGAAATGCAAAATTAACCGTAGATTTCAACCTAGAGAACATATGTTGGTCAATAAATGTCTATCAAGCTAGGTCTGGTAATAGTGTATCACAATCCTAATGCTCGAGATCGACATACAAAAGTTATCCAAAGTCGTTTCAAAAAGTCAATTTTGACAATAGTTCAACAAAACGAGACGTGCTTTATATAAGAATTCATTTACTCGGCTGGTTATATTTAAAAATCTATTTTATCAATCTCGTAAACAAGTTGTTTAAATCTTAATTGCAGATTCAAAAGCAATTTCAATTAACGTCAATCATAATTCAGTTGATCATATCTTTTAATCCGCTCATCGAAACTATTCGATATCTAAATGAAAAGTTATTGATTTTTCGCCAGCTTTCCAAAAACATGCATATCATATACCTTTTATCAATAATATATGTATTTAATTCGTGATTCATCATAAACTGTTTAACAACCAAATTTATAAATATATATACTCGAGCACTAGACATGGATACACAATTAATATATAAAAGATAAGATATGAATGATCACGTATCAATATTGTGATTCAATATTGCAGGAAAGTACGTAAACGTAATAGAGATGATAAACACTAGGTTTGATTTGCAAACAATACCCACGAACATTACCCATAACCTCCATAGCTATAACCCATAATTTCTTTAGCTCTATCCCGCTCGAAAAACCATTTTGAAAGTGACACGCTCAAGACCTCGTCGTAGTATTTTATGTATAATACTAATACTACTAATAATAACAAGATTAATAATATTAATCTTAATAATAATAATAATAAAAATAAAAATAATAATAATAATAATAATAATAATAATAATAATAATAATAATAATAATAATAATAATAATAATAATAAATATAAGTATATATAGAGAGAAAGATCGAGGTTGAGAAAGAAATGAATCAGAAACAGAAACATATCGAGCTTAAATAGGTGTGGTCCGATTTTCCCCCCATGCGATCGCATGGTTTGAAGGGCACTAGGCCATGCGATCGCATGGCCAGCTGTATCCAGCCTGGTTCCTTTATTTGTTTATTCGTCGACATATTAATTAATTATATTTATAATATATTTAATTTATATAATTAATTATATATTATATTAAATTCACGCGCATAGTTGACTTGTAATTTTCGTTTCGATAAGTCGTACGTCGTACGTCGTCACTCGACTTATGTCCTGGTTCCGGTTTTTCGAACGTCCTTTCGTACACTGAGAAAACTTGTATTTTACATTTCGTGATTCGTACCTTTGACAAAATATAGTCTTAAATTATCCATAAACTATACCACTAGAATTGTAACTTATACACTTGAGTGTTTTGGTCATTTACTTCTATAAATCGTCGTCTCGCTATTTACGAATGTATATATAATATCAAATCGTTTTATGACTAAATTAATATATATTTTCTATATTAATAAACACGTTCTAAAATACACATCGCAATTTATTCATATAACTAATTCTAACGGTTAATATTTCTTATTATACATATTCAAATTACGTTATTTAAACAAAAAATGTTAACAATCAATTCTATACGATCTGAAAACGTTTTCACACATTTGAGACACAATTAATTGAATATTATGCAGTTTAGTTTTCCACTAACTTTTATCTAACTTTCGTCATCAAACACTTTATCATTTATATCGTTAAAAATGAATGATTTCTCAAATCAGTGTGGACCTCACAACAGAGACCCGTAACAATATCATAATCATTAAGAGGCCTGATAAATATCTTTTAATTCAATCGTTTGGCATTATCTTTTAACTATATAGTTAAATATATCAACTAGATACTCAAAACAATAAGTTTAAGGCACAGTATCATTCACTTAATACTTTGCTATGTTTTCAAGTTATAGTATGTATCTATTTACATATAATTGTTTGTGAATTGTTGAGAACAATCGAAGGGTATTTGTATAGTTCAAGAATTTTGAGATTCAGTTTTACAGACTTTGTTTATCGTGTCGGAAACGTTAAAGATTAAGTTTAAAATTGGTCAGAAATTTCCGGGTCATCACAATTGAGGATGACAGTTTTTTCTTTTTCTTATTTAATTTGCATTCCCTACTTGTACATATTGCCATTAAAGTTGTAAATTTATTTATTTCATTAATTTTGTGGAGTATGTGATAGAGAGAGAGTATGTCATTGTTGACGATGGTGTGTTATGTGAGTGTTATGGAGGAAGTGGTGAAAAATGTGGAGAGAGAAAGGTGACGTGGCACTGAAAAAATTTGAGAAAATATGTCATAGTTGGAAGTGGTCGTATAAGTTCATATACTACTACTACTTCTGTTACCAATTATTATTTGAGTAAATTTTACATTATTTTAAATATTGATTATGTTGTTGCATTAAGTATCAATCTTAACATACAATCCTTCATGATCAAACATTTGAACATTCAATTTCTTTGTCTTATTTTGCCCAACGTGAGATATGGCTTAAACATTTCATGATTACATTTATTGTCAATCCACTCTATAAAACTAAGGCCAAAATCAAACATCTAACACATACACACAAAAAAACCTTCAAAAATGGAGTTTCTCAGTCTATGCATATCCTTCATAGTAATCTTAGTTTCATATCTTTTGGCAACCCGGTTCCATCACAAATTCTCCAACTTACCACCCACAATCTTCCCAACCATCCCGATCATCGGCCATCTCTACCTTCTCAAACATCCTCTCTATCGAACCCTTGCTAAAATCTCGGCCAAACGCGGGCCCATCGTCCTCCTCCACTTTGGGACCCGCCGCGTCCTCTTAATCGCCTCCCCTTCAGCCTCTGAGAAATGTTTCACAAAAAATAACATCATTTTTGCCAACCGCCCTCGCATGCTAGTTGGAAAAATCATTGCCAACAACTACACAAGCCTCGGTTCGTCTTCAAATGGAGACAATTGGCGCAACCTTAGACGCATTGCTTTGATCGAGATCTTATCTATTCATCGTCTTAACGAATTTCATGACATACGTGAAGAAGAAGGCAGACTTTTGATACGTAAATTGCTACTTCTTGATCATTCATCACACGTGGATGTGAAGTCAGCTTTGTACGAGTTGACGTTAAATGTGATGATGCGAATGATCTCGGGAAATAGATATTTCGGTGGTGATGTTAATCTTGAGGTTGATGAACAAGGCAAGCGATTTACGCAGATTCTAAATGAGTTGTTTTTGCTGGCCGGAGCTGCAAATCTTGGTGATTACATGCCGATATTGAGGTGGTTTGGAGTAAATGGATTGGAAAAAAAGTTAATAGCGTTGAACGAAAAGAAAGATGAATTTTTTCAAGGATTGATTGATTACTTAAAGAGGTAATTGCAGAATTTTGTCTCTTGACAAACCATTATATTCTAAAAAACTTCATCAACCTTTCTTAATTACTTGTCATTTTGCTAATGGAAGTATATTGCCTTTTGAAACATTGTTACAACTCAAATGAACTAGTTTGAGTCTAGTTTGAACCTAATGATCGTTGTTACAATTTTGACTAGCTTGAACTAATCACATTTTCATACATGCAATGGTACGTAGAAATAATGGGAGAGCAACTCTTTAATTGAAACTTCAATGACCATTATTAATATGTTTAAATGACATTATGTACTAGGATAAAAAGATATAACACTTGTGTGTTTAATCTAAATTTGGCTTAAAATGTCATTAAGATGTCATTAGATGTGATTAGCAAAAATTAACATCTTATGGTTCAAAACTCCTTTGAGATCAAAGAGGACAACTATTATAAGTATGTTTAAAAAGGTTTTATAAATTATAGATGCCTCAAAGTGGTCTAACTTAAAGTGGATGAATTTGGTAACAGAGAAAACTGCGGTCGAACTGCGGTCGGCCGTGAGGTTAGCCGTAGATTGACAGTTTTAGAAAAACTTGAATTTGTTGGTACAGGACACACACGGTCAGTTTCACAGTCGATCGTGGTGCAGCCGTGTATCATTTTTACCAAGATGATTACTTATGCATTGGTCTTTTGCTACAGATAGTTTAGGCTTATGAAGTCATGTCGTCTTACATATGATTAACCACTTATTTCTTTTGTGTCATCATCAAAACAAAGTGATTAATTTTTGAATATTATTATTGGAATCTTAACCAACAACAGCAACAACAAAACTCAATACCAGATGAGTGGTGTATGGGAGAGATTGCGTAACCTTGTGTCTAGGTATAAGTTCATATACTACTACAGTACTACTTACCTCTGTTACCGATTATTATTTGAGTAAACTTTACATGATTTAAAATATCGAATATGTTGTTGCATTAAGTATCAATCTTAACATATAATCCTTCATGATCAAACATTTGAACATTCGATTTCTTTGTCTTATTTTGCCCAACGTAAGATATGGCTTAAACATTTCATGATTACTTTATTGTCAATCCACTCTATAAAACTAAAGCCAAAATCAAACATCTAACACATACACAAAAAAACCTTCAAAAATGGAGTTTCTCAATCTATACATATCCTTCATAGTCAACCCGGTTCCATCGCAAATTCTCCAACTTACCACCCACAATCTTCCCAACCATCCCAATCATCGGCCATCTCTACCTTCTTAAACATCCTCTTTATCGAACCCTAGCCAAAATCTCGGCCAAACGCGGGCCCATCGTCCTCCTCTTCTTTGGGTCCCGCCGCGTCCTCTTAATCTCCTCCCCTTCAGCCTCTGAAGAATGTTTCACAAAAAACGACATCATTTTTGCTAACCGCCCTCGCATGCTATTTGGAAGAATCATTGGCAACAACTACACAAGCCTAGGTTCGTCTTCATATGGAGACAACTGGCGCAACCTTAGACGCATTGCTTCAATCGAGATCCTATCTATTCATCGTCTTAACGAGTTTCATGACACACGTGCAGAAGAAGGCAGACTTTTGATACGTAAATTGCTACTTCTTGATCATTCTTCACATGTGGATGTGAAGTCGGCTTTATACGAGTTGACGTTAAATGTGATGATGCGAATGATCTCGGGAAATATATATTTCGGTGGTGATGTTAATCTTGAGGTTGATGAACAAGGCAAGCGATTTACGCAGATACTAAATGAGTTGTTTTTGCTGGCCGGAGCTGCAAATCTTGGTGATTACATGCCGATTTTGAGGTGGTTTGGAGTAAATGGATTGGAACAAAAGTTAATAGCGTTGAACAAAAAGAAAGATGAATTTTTTCAAGGATTGATTGAACAATATAGGAAACCGAAAGTTGTAAACAAGAAGAAGACGTTGATTGAAGATTTATTATCGTTACAAGAATCGGATCCAAACTACTACACGGATGAAATGATCCGAAACTTCTTTATGGTAACATCATTATTTGCGTTCTAATTTTCAATATTTTTGGTCAATTTTTTTTTTTTTGTTTTTTTTTTTTTTTTTAAAATTTGGGAGCTATGTTTGAGAGAATACTTTGAACCTTGCATTAGTTGTCCATATCCTAAATGCTAGTAGATGAAAGAGAGTGATCAAATAACTTATTAGCCAGCAGGCAACCTTTTGTTATATAATCCAAATGAAAACATTCAAAATGAAGTATTCAACATGCTTATCTAAAATTAAGCATACAAGACCAGTGGTTAAGATCTTAATCTTTTTGCAAGAGGTCTCTTGTGCAGAAACGGGCAGAAACGTTCACAGGATAACACAATTAGGCCGCATACATCTTTGTACAAATATTCGCCCTAAAATGCTATTTTTTTAACAACAAACACGTGCACACACTCTTTTTGTTCACGACGGGACTCGAACTCACAACCTCAAGGTTCAAGGTCGATGAGTTCTCTAGGCTTGTGTAACTGTTTATGGGGTGCTTAATTAAATAGTGATATATTGATGGCAGTTGATAATAATCAAATAAGTGGGATAATTATTGATTCTTTTTACATGCCACTTTTGAAATCAACTTACGGTACGCAATGAAGTGTCTTTCTTGTCCATTTTGGCTGTCACTTTTGACTTGACTTCTAAATGAGTACTCAAACCTTGATAACATAGATTAACTTGTTTATACGTCCCATGAACTATAATCATCAAAATACGTTCTTGCTTCGATTTAATAGACTTGTTTGTAACTTGATATGCAACTAAATTGGATTTTGATGTGTGTGATTAGAATCTAGTAGCCGCTGGCATAGATACTTCAGCCGGAACTATGGAATGGGCTTTATCTCTGTTGCTAAACAACCCACAAGTTCTAAAAAAGGCACAAAATGAAATTGATGGATACATTAACAAAGATAGACTAATCGAAGAATCAGACATAGTAAATCTACCTTATCTTCGTTGTATAATAAATGAAACGTTACGATTGTACCCTCCAGGCCCTTTACTAGTTCCTCACGAGTCATCAAAAGATTGTATCATTGGAGGCTATAACATCACTAGTGGGACCATGTTGCTTGTTAATCAATGGGCCATATATCATGATCCCAAATTATGGACCGACCCTGAAAAGTTTAACCCAGAAAGGTTTGAAGGGTGTGAAGGAACTAGAGATGGGTTCAAGCTAATGCCATTTGGGTCCGGAAGGAGGAGTTGTCCAGGGGAAGGGTTGGCTGTTCGTGTGATTGGGTCGACTTTGGGGTTGTTGATTCAATGCTTTGATTGGGAACGGCTAAGTGATGAGATGGTTGATATGACTGAAGGTCCTGGACTAACTATGCCAAAGACTGAACCATTGGTAGCAAAGTGCAAACCACGTCTAGAGATGCAGAATCTATTATCAAAGTTGTTAGTCGACTAGCCAACCTGTCCTTAATTTGAAGGTGTAGCCACATTTAAAATCACAAATATTGTATAATATTGTCACAATTGCAAATCTGGGCCGTTGGTCACGGAATCAAAGGCTGAAATAAATTTAAGCTCATATGTAGCTTAATCTTGTTAATATAAATTTAATGTAATGCACTCAACTTTGAATCAATATGCAAGCTTGTCTTATTACATTTTACTTACTAAATCAAACTTTCTTACACAACAATCATCTACTGATCAACTAATCAACTTCCATGTTCCATATAAAGTTTACTATTTAAAAGAATAATTACAGTAACTAGTCAAAGCTTGTGTTTACAGGGTCAAAATACCCAAACAAAGTCAGCCCATCATTCAAAGTAACATCGAGCAAATCAACCCTGTGTCAAGTTCATAGACAAATTCATCTCGTTTCATATCATTGAATGTGATTCTTCATGTAGTCAGATATACCCTTTATCGGTGACCAAAAACTATCATTCTCTGATGTTGTCGAAAAAGGAAGCTGGGATCACCATAGGAGAAGACAGTTCACTTACACATTTGAACTGCCATTAGAAAAAACAGATTATATCAGCTTTAGAACTATCTAAACAAGAAAGTGTAACATGTTGACAAAATCATTTAAAAATACAAGCTTAAATGTTGTACAAACCTTATGTTGCTTATACTTTTCTCGTATTGCCACCAAATTAGCAGCTCTTCTACTCGATTGCAAATCGTGTAAAATCTTAACACATTCTTTCAGATCGGACGACTTATACCCTGAGAGCTTTTCCAAAGCCAAATTCTGTAGAACCAATAACACAGTCACTTATATATCACATATAATTTACATACCAACAAAATTTGATTGTTATAAATCTTAATTTACTTACCCATGGATGTGAATTTGGGTTGAGAATAAATCTTGAAAGAAATGTGACAGATGCAGCTACCATGGATGGCAAAAACTTGATGCAACTATATTCTAACAAACTCAATTCTGCTAAATAATAACTCAAGAACTCCAACTTCAAACTGGTCTGCAAAATGCAACATAAACACATTAATAAACCATTCCATTTTATAACAAATCAATTACTAAACACAAAGCGAGTCAAAGTTTACATCATAATCTTCTTGACCAATGCTAATAAATCTTCTAAGAAACGTTTTAACTGTAGGATTTCCCATTTCAAACCTAAGCGTTTTCAGCACCTCGGCTTCCATCTTCACTACTTCTTGCTTCGCATACGTATTATCAGTTATGTCACAGAAATCTTCAGTTTGCGGAGGAGTAATTTCTTCATACTTTCTGTTCATCACAAAACACAATTTAATTTCATGAAATCAAAATTCAATTAAATCATTTACTAATAGTAACACTTACGCAGCAATGAGCATTGACGAAACACCTAGAAGTTGCAGTCTCTGTCGATTAAGTACATTCACCGATAAGAATCGATCGATATACGAAATTGTGAGATACAAAGTATCTGGAAGAAGTTTGTATTCCCCTGCAACTTCAACCAACCAATCAACCAAAACACTCCTCATATTCACAGTCACATCTCTTTGCACTTTCTCAATATAATCTCCTAATGGCCTTCTCTTTACCTCCATCTGAATTTATAATATCCGAATTTCAATAAATAAATAAATAAATTTTTTATAATGAGCAATAAATCAAACAGTTAGGTACCTAACAGTTACATTAACATATAACTACTCTGAAATAAACAATAGCACACAGGTTAATTTAATTTCTAAATTAGTTTTGAAACCCTAGAAAATGTACCTCCATGTTACGAAGATAATCGTAAATATCCGAATCGTAAGTTTCGCACATCTGCAGATCCAATGAAGCATCTTCAAGTTTTTCAACTGATAACTCATTATTTGTAAGTACAGGTTTCTTCAGGTTCTTATTCTGTATGCATTTCGTCTTCGGAAGTTTGTCGTGAGATCTCAAAATCGAATTATTCGACAACTCGCCTAACACGACTCGTTTTTTGTTCGCAGGTTGCGATAGCGATTCAATTGCTTCCATTGCTCGTTTTTTAGCCAATCGAGTAACTCGAACACCGCAGTTCTCCTGGTCCGCCATTGATCAGTAGTGGTAGTTGATTGATTAATGGCAGAAACACAGGAGAGAAGATGCTGGTGATTGATGGTGAGGAATATAAGTGAAAGTGTGTGATACTGATATAGAGAATGAAATACCGCCATTTTTAAAAATATTTGAGGTTTTGAAGGGAAAAAATGGAGGGTGAAAATATTTGAGATGAATATTTTGAAGAGTAGTGAAACTAGGATGTGGGTCCCAGGATTATGATTTGTTGAAATTTGAAATGAAATTTAGTTTTGGGGTTTGGACACCGGCGGGTTTTAGAAATTGAAACCGGGTTTAGATTGTGATTTTGCCTTTTGTGATAACGTTGAATTGGATCTAGTTTTTTATTTTGCTTTTGGTCACTTTTTTTGCAGCTTTGTACATTTTAGCCCCCTCGATTTGGATTGCTTGTAGTTCCATATAGGGATGGCAATGGATACCCAATCCAGTGGATATCCATCCGATCCACCCGATTATTCGTGGATATGGACGATCTAAATGGATATGGATATGGATGTGGATGAAAAAATTTCATCCATGGATGAACCAGCTTTCACCCGAAATAACTAAATATATAAATTTATCACTCAAATTAGTATCATTTATGTAGTGATATTTCATTAATTATATTCATATTCATCTTTTTTTATATTTTTACTAAAAATATAAGTTTTTTCTTATATTTTGTTTTGTTTAAGTAATCAAATGTATTTATCGTACTTTGGTGGTTCAAATGTGATTCCATGTAACTAAAAGTAAGCAACTTACATGTCGATATCTTTACACGTTTAATAGGTTATCTATTGAATATTTGTTATATAGATTAGTAAAATGTGACTTTCAGTCGCACAAAATATTAAAAATATTACTTTTGATCGTATATAGTGAACCACCGCTTATAATTGTTAAAAATAAAATAAATTTAAACGGATATGGATAATTATCCATTAACCCGCTTCACCCGACGGATATGGATATGAATGGATGAAAAGTAAAAAAAATAAATGGATATGGATATGGATACGGCCTCACCAGATCCATATCCGATCCATTGTCATCCCTAGTTCCATAGCTAATACTCCGTATAAGAATGGTGATGATTTTACCATCCTGTTTAATAAACTCACCGATAGCAACAATGGATCAGATATAAATCGAACTATGCGATATCTAAATACATATCTATTAATAAAAGTTTCATCCATATCCATATACATTAAAGTTTAATTCATCAATCCATATCCGTATCCAATTAATCTATCGGGTTAAGAATATTCATTGGATAATTTATTATTATATATCTTTTTATCAATTTAATATTATTAAAAGTCATAGCTTATTGTAAACATGCCTTTGAAGTTTGGTGCAAAGTCTTTGATTGGTGGGGGCGAGGTGGGATCCCATTTATTAACGTCGGGGACCTTTTCATTGATTCGGGTCAAGCAAACTCATTGATGGGGAAAGTTATTTGGCAAGCGGTTGTGTGGACGTGTTCCTACTTAATTTGGAAAAACCGAAATCAAAAGGTGTTTACAAATAAATGTTGGAACACACTAGTCGCTTTAAACGAAATCCAAGTTACAAGTTTCGAGTGGATTGCGAAAAGGTGCAAGGACAAGATAATCGACTGGCACAATTGGATACATAATCCACAAATTTTCTTCTAGTTTGTATTGCAAATGGTATATTCATTGCCTACTTGTCAATGAGTCAGTTTTAGTGTTGCTACTGTGAGATCAGTGAGTGCCAAGTGACACAATATTCCTACTGTATTCTTAGGATAGTTTTGGCACTTACACATACTGTTAATTGTAAGTGTGAAGTGAGAATCGTGTAGTGTGCTTCATGCATTGTAAATTCTTATATATAATAAATTTGCCTTTCCAAAAAAATAGCTTATTGTAAGGTCATATAATTACCTAAAAATATGTTGTAACGTATAACCTAGTTGTTCTAAATAACATATCAGACTAGTCTGTCGTAACTTGTATATATATACAAATATACGATCCGATACCAACAGATAAACAAAATACATATTAAAATATGATTATTTCAAATGGTACATTAATCGAAATATCTGTTAAATATGAAGGAAATGTCCCACTATTAAAAATAAGAAATATTAAAAACTTAATGCAACAAAAAGGTGAAAGGATTATGAATAAATTAATGAAATACTACATATAAATGAGAGTAATTATAGTGATATATTTATATTTGTATATTATATGTATATATATGTATTTAAGCATTTCGGGTGTATTCGAGTTCATCCATAGATTATACATCGTCTATATCCGATTCAGTAAACATCTATAACCATATTCAATATTCATCCAGTTAGATAATCTATATTCGTTTTAAACGGATTGCATCAAATAAATATATAAGTTATTAAGGCATATTTACATATGCATCCCACAACAAATATATATTTTTCATTGGTATATAGTATATATGCATGTCTATCCGTGAACTTGAACTCACAACCTGGTAACATCGTATGACCAAATAAAATAGAGATTATCACCAAAAAGCCCATTTTTCGACTTTTTTTGCGTGAGTGCCCAAAAAAAATGTCAATTAGCCCTCGCAAGGAGTAAGATGCCTCTTGCTCCCTTGCGCCTTGCGTCCTTGGTTCCAACTGGGAGCAAGGCACCTTGCTCCTAGGTGGAAGCAAGGAAGCAAGAGGCACATTGCGTCCTTGCTTTCACCTGGGAACAAGGAGCAAGGCACATTGCTCCTTGCTCCCAGGTGAAATCAAGGACGCAAGGCGCAAGGGAGCAAGAGACATCTTGCTCCTTGCGAGGGCAAATTGGCCAAAAAAAAAAAAAATGGGGCTTCTCACGCAAAAAAGGTCAAAAAATGGATTTTTTGACGATAATCCCAAGAAAATAACCCTTGACGGGCGGTACTAAGGCAGAGGCTAGTGAGCAACCGTGCCCAACTGGTTTTTATGAGTTGTAAAAATTTCCGACAACGGTAATGAAATCTATGTCTGGCTTTCACAACCAATTGTTATTCTATATAGCAAAATTTGGATTGGAAATAAAGGTCGGCTGTTTAGATTGGATCATTGAAGGAGTAGAATCGTAGATAGTTAATGTTTTAGAAAGCTTGGTTCTTAGTTATAGCAACATGTTATAGCAAAAAAAATTAAGTGATCATGGTATTGGTAAGTAGATCCTTAAAGAAACAGGGGTTGAATTTGAATGATGAAATTTATGATTGAAAAATCTCGTTTTGATGCACTAATGTATACACCACAGTTGAAATTTGGATTCAACACACACTTAGGTATCCTCTAGTTGGATGAGCATGAAAGATCTTATCAACTTATCAAGACATCCTGCCCAAAATATATTTTGAGAATGATAAGATGCATTAATTAATCATTAATCATAAACTTTCATTCATAAATAGAAAATAATAATTTGATAAAAAAAATTTTGCTCCTACTTTATACATGTAAGTAATTAAAAAGTAAAAGATAAAACAAGAAAATTAACAAAAAAGTAAATATGTGTTTTTTTTTTTTTTTAGGGACAATTGATTTGGAATGGGAGAAGTATTACATTAAATACATATTTTAATGTTTAAGTTTGATGTTAATGAAATCCTTTTTTTTTTTTTTTTTTTTTTTTTTTAAGAGATTCAAGGAATATTCACTTTTATAAATGACGTTTAACATCTGCCATGGAGGCATATTTTAGCATTGATCTTTGTAAATTTATAAACATGGCAACTTATCAGATTCATGGTGCCAGAACAGACTTTTTCAGAAAAATGTCACGAAGAAGATACGAAAGAAAGCAAAACTCAAACAAGTGCAATACAAACTTATTTGTATGAATCTATTAATCAACATCTCTAAATATCACATTGACATGTTAAATAAAAATACAAGTCAAGGTTACTAAATTCGTACCAAAATAACTACAACTAACCAAACTTTCACAAGTTAAGAAACCTCCCTAAACAATCCCGGAGATTTTTTTTTTTACGATGAAATTAAAAAATTACATACGGAAATCCAAGATACAAACTACATTATTCGAGAAACATGCACCGATTTTGTCACCTTCTTTGTTCCAGCAAACTTCAAAGATGCCACCACTTCCCGTATAAGTTTTCACTACCTTCGCTTCTTTTACAGACCAAATGTGCAAGCACTTGTCCAGTGATCCACTTGCCAAATACTCACCGTTTGGGCTAAACGCAACAGAATATACAGGATCCCTGTGTTCAAATTCAACATAACAATTTACATTACAGTTGCTAAAAGATCAGTTTTGCAGAACCAACTTTTTCTAAACCAGCAAGTAACCATTAAAGGTTCTAACTGAATGTAACCAACTTCAAATAATTTTTAATAAAGTAATCTGACACGGTAGCCACTTAATAATGATGACATAGCAACTGAAGTTTGCTGGTGCACTGGTGTCTAAATTTTACGTACTTACCTTAATTAGAATAACTTGGGTGTTTGATAATTCTTCCCTGGCCTAAGAAGTTAGTTACCCGGAACAGAAATAAGAGCAAAAAAGGTTACCTCTTTAAACAACTAGCCCTCTTAAAAGAGCAATAATTGTCCTTAGAAGCCAAATACGCGACTACGGATACAATAATCAAGGTTGCAAAACTCGCTACTCAGGGATTAATTGGAATGGACTTTTTATACATTTAAATAACAAGTTTCAACTGTACGTGTAAATTTAGAAGAAAACCATAAACATAAACATAATCTTTCATTTCTTCAAAATCTAAAATTCTAGTTTAAATTCATGTTGAAATGTAGACCAATTTTGACTTTGACCGAAATATCCGATTTTGACCCATTAACCGACGTTGACCGGTTAATTAAACGGATTCTGAAAAATCGGAGTGGTCAGTTCTTATTGGAAGTAATCGGGTTACAACAGTGACAATAATTATAATTTAATTATAAAAATTAAAATTGCACGTAAAAGGTAAATTGTTCTGAGTATTGTACGTACCCATGGGCAACTAGACTGTGAAGAAGGTTCCCTGTCTCCACATCCCATAACTTTATTGTAGAGTCGAATGATGCACTGCTCGGTAAAGAAAATTCCAAAGGTATATATAAAAGACAAGAGAAACATATAAACTTGAATACATATACAAATTATTTATTTAATTATAAAGGGGAGCGTATATACCTAGCGAGAACTAATTTCTGGTTCGGGTTGATTGTTCCTGGACCTGTGGGGCTCCATCTGATGGTATATATCTCCTGAAAATTTATATAATAATGTTAATGCCAACTAAACTTGGACGTCGCATTTAAGATAAGTATGTAAAATGTTGTACCTTTGTATGCTCCTTTAAGTCATGCACACAGGTATCCTGCTTCAAGCTCCATACCTATACATCATCATGATTATTATATTTGGTAATTAATCTAACTGCAAATGTTATTCTTTCATTAAAACCAATAACCAGCAACAAACATTATGCATTACAAACACGGTATAGATAGATAGATAATCACACCTTTGCAGTGGAATCATCCGAACATGAAGCCAGAAGTGAACCAGTAGGATCCCATTTGATTGCATTAACTTCACCCTGGAGTAACATTCAAACCTTATTTAATATTACAAAATTACCAATTTTAAGTATCATGTTATTTTGTTACAATATATATTTTTTTTGCAAGAAAGCTAATTACGAGAAAGTATATATATAAGAAAGGACTTGTGACCATTAAGAACATACCTGATGTCCCGCAAAAGTTTTTACAGGATGATTATCTCCAACTTTACAAACATAAATCATGTTGTCAGTTGAGCACGTTGCAAATGAGACATTGTTACGCCAGTCAACATCAAGTGTAGGAGCTGCAATCATCAAAACTCTCTTAATTATTATATTAATATTAATTAATTAATTAATAATGAATTATAAACAAGCAGTAAGGTGTAAAATGACACCTGTATGAAATTCAAACTGTTGCTTCCATTCTCCAGTCTTAATGTCCCATACAATTGCAGTTTTGTCGACACTGCCACTTAGAAGATAGTCGCCTTTCTTGTTCCACTTCAATGAAAATATCGGCCCTTTATGTTTTGTTAACGTACTTACCAGCTCCCCTAAATAAAAAAGTGAAAATCAAGAATCAAGAAATTTGCCTTAAAAGTATCCTTCTTATAAAGACAACAAGTAGCAAACAAACAATAACTCACCATCTTTACTCCATATTCTGGCTTGCCCATCATAAGAACCAGTTGCAAGAAGTGTCCCTTCACCCTATATAAACACAAAGTCATAATTGGATGTGGCAATTTCAACCCATTAACTTATGAATAGATTGAGTACTGCAGTGTCTCATCTCACATGGTCAAATTAAAATTTTAGGTAAATCAGAAGTCAAATGATTTAAAGGGAAGTCTATATTAGAAGCATACAACCTCTTAATTCAATAAAAAAAAAAAAAAAAAAAAAAAAAAAATTCTTTTTGAAAAGCTCAATATTATCATATAGGCAAAAGCCTTAAGATTTACAAATAAGCACACAAGGAGCGAGCTTGAAATCTTAAATTCAATGTAATTTAGATTATGATTGTAAATAAAATGTTTTTATAACCATCATGATTAGTTCAATAATCAACCTAAATAAATGTTTATTCTAAGATGTAGAGTATTATTGTAGAAAGATGTTTTATAACAATCATTAGCTCATTAATTATCCTAATTATAGATAAACAAGCACTTTAAATTGTATAAAGAAGCATTACAGATAAATCCCATCTTCAAACTCGACCCTTCGACCGAAACTAAAACACAACATTTTTTTATAAAAAAAACTCACATTCCAGTCAAGTGTAGTTACGTCCTTGCTCTTATCATTAGTTCTACCTCTGAGGTGTTTCAAAACAGTAACATCTAAGGGACCCTTTTGTGCATTAGAGCTGCAAGGCCCATCATTAATTTTCCAAATTCGCGCTGTCGAATCACCAGACCTAAAAAGTATAAATAAGCAAATATAAACTAAAATGAGAAACTCTCTATTTACATAAACTGAATATTACCGTTAAAATGATACAGAAAGGCTTATTATTTCCTAAATAATGTTGTGTTTAAAAAGAAAGCACAAACCCAGATGCCAAAAGAGAACCAGCTGGACTCCATGCACATACAAAAACCTGCAACAATCAACCAATCTTATCTTATTATTACATAATGGAAAACAAAGTTTTCATACGTAACTTCGTTCATATTAAAACCATTCTATAGCTCATATCGAGCATAGTTTATCTTAAGCAATCACAAGTCAACGCGAAGTCCCAAAAAACAGAGGTTTACAAATCACAATTTCCAGTTATCATAAACATTACCAAATCAATTGAGCACTGACTTACAAAACTATATGATGCAAGGAGTGACGGTTTGGATTCAACTACTAATATCAACCTTGCATGATGTCTCAAGTGTTTTCACAAGACTTTATTATAGTAATAAGTGGTGATTGAGAAACTTCCTTTATGTCATTTATTAGGAAAGTAGATCAATCGATACATGTGGTTGAGTATTGGCTTTTCCTATAATTGTTTAGTTATACCACATATGAAATCAGTTTTTGGCTTATTATTAAAAATAACAGAAGAACCCTCTGGGTTTTCTTTTCTTCAAGTCATCTTTCATTTCGTGTTGTTGGCCATTTGATTATCGATCCGCATCATTTGATATCAGAGCTTTTGGTACCCAAATGGCCGGTCGTGGGAGATCTACTCGTAATGCTAATCGTCGAGGCGCCGACCGAGGCAACGATGGCAGTGCACCAGACCCACGTGATCTCGAAATTCAACGTCTTCAACAACGAGTTAGAGAACTTGAGATTCAACAGGAGTTGCACGATGAGGAAACTGACTCGGAACCTCACGTTTGGGATGATTGTTTGTTGGGGGGTGGGGGGTGGGGGGGAATCCTTTCGGTAATCCCCGTCGACATCCTTATGGCCTGAATCAGGATGATTCGTTTCGTAACATGGGTATGAAAATAGAGATTCCCGAGTTTGAAGGAAAGATGCACCAGGATGAATTTATCGATTGGTTAAGCACTGTTGAAAGAATTTTTTACTTGAGGGACATTCCTGAACATTTGAAAGTAAAACTTGTTGCTATCAAGCTTCGAAAATATGCGTCCCTCTGGTGGGATCATGTAAAGAGACGACGCTTGCGAGAGGGAAAATCCAAAGTTGAAACTTGGACCGAAATGAAGAAGTTATTACAAGAGAAATTCCTCCCTGTCAATCACAGGCAAGAGGCATTTCTGGACTACCACAATGTAACCCAGGGGAACTCATCAGTTGAAGATTTTATTGCTGAGTTTGATCGGTTACGCATGAGATGTGGTGTAATGGAAGAAGAGGAACAAGTAATTGCTCGCTTTTTGGGTTGTCTGCGATCTGATATTTCTAATGTAGTACAACTTCAATCATACTGGTCATACTTAGACGTGTGTCGACTAGCACTTAAGGTTGAAAAACAGTTGAAAAATCGAGGTCGACCTTTGGGGAACAGATTCACACCTTCGTCTCGAATACCCGCGACAACATCTCCTAAATCTTCTACGTCAAAACCTGATATCCCTAGCAGTAGTACAAGCAATCCGACTAATCAACATGTCATTCGATGTTTCAAATGCCAAGGTATAGGCCATCTTGCGAGGGATTGTCCAAACAAACAGCTTGTAACTTTAACCGAAGACACAAAACCCGTATATGATACTGATCAGGAGGAAGATACAAATGAAGAAGAAAATGAGTATGTATACGCTGACCGTGGTGAAGCTTTAGTAACTCGACGAGTCCTCAATGCCACTGTATCAAAAAATGTTGATGACACATTGTGGCTTCGCAATAATATATTTCACACCAAGTGTACTTCAAAGGGGAAAATATGTAGTTTGATTATCGATGGAGGTAGCTGTGAGAACATCGTGGCAACGAGCATGGTTGAGAAATTAGGCCTCACCATGGAGGACCATCCAGAACCATACCAACTTACATGGTTGAAGAAAGGAAATCTTGTCAAGGTTAGTAAACGTTGTTTAATTCAGTTTTCGATTGGAAAAAGATACAACGATGAAGTATGGTGTAAGGTGATACCTATGGATGCTTGTCACATTTTGTTGGGAAGACCATGGCAGTATGATAGAAAGACTAAACATGATGGGTTTAGGAATACATATAGCTTCAAAAAAGATGGTGTGAGTATTACCTTAGCACCATTTGACACAAGACAACATCATACTGATGTACTTGTGCATTCTAGATCAGAATTTTTGGGTATAACAAAGGCCACCAATCATTCTCTGATGTTTGCTTTGTTAGTGACAGAAGCTAATGAAATCACACAGAATGTTCCTGGTTCAATCCAACCATTACTAACAGAATTTCGAGATGTCTTTCCCGAAGATATTCCACCTGGGTTGCCACTGATGAGGGAAATTCAGCATTGTATTGATTTTCTTCCGGGTTCAACTATTCCAAACAAACCAGCCTACCGCATGAACCCAAAAGAGTTTGAAGAATTGCAAAAGCAAGTAACCGAGTTGCTTGAGAAAGGGCTTATACGTGAGAGCATGAGTCCATGCGCTGTACCTGCTTTGTTAGTACAAAGGGGGAACTTTTCAAATGTGCATTGACAGTAGGGCTGTGAACAAGATAACCATTAAGTATCGATTTCCCATTCCTCGATTCGAAGACTTGATTGATCAGTTACATGGATCGAAAGTTTTCTCAAAAATCGATTTGCGAAGCGGGTACCATCAGATTCGTATGCGTCCCGGGGATGAGTGGAAAACAGCCTTTAAAACACGTGATGGGTTATATGAATGGATGGTGATGCCTTTCGGGTTGTCGAATGCTCCAAGCACTTTCATGCGCCTTATGAACCACTTATTTAAACCTTTTATTGGTCATTTTGTTGTCGTATATTTTGATGACATATTGGTTTTAGCAAGGATACAGAGCAACATTTGTTGTACTTACAACAGGTTTTCCAAGTTTTACGGGATCAAAAGTTGTATGCAAACGGAAAGAAGTGTCACTTTCTTACTAATGAAGTCATATTTCTTGGCTATTTGGTTTCAGCTGAAGGGATACGAATGGATACCACAAAGGTAGAAGCGATTACAAGTTGGCCCACTCCTATGACAATTCATGAAATTCGAAGTTTTCATGGATTGGCTTCCTTTTACCGACGTTTCATTAGAAACTTTAGTAGCATAATTTCACCGATGACAGAGTCCTTCAAGGGTGGGAAATTTAAGTGGGCAGAAGAAGCCAACAACGCTTTCAAGGAGTTAAAACGAAGGGTTACTGAAGCTCCTGTTTTAGCTCTTCCGAACTTTAACGACGTTTTCGAAGTGGAATGTGACGCTTCTGGATTGGGTATTGGTGGGGTGTTAAGTCAAAATAAGAAACCGATTATGTTTTTCAGTGAAAAGTTTAATGAAGCACGTCGTAAGTATTCTACTTACGACAAGGGATTTTATGCCATTATACGAAGTCTAGATTATTGGCGCCATTACTTGCTTTCTAACGAATTTATTCTTTATTCCGATCATGAGGCTCTCAAGTATATCAACGGACAACACAAACTAAATCCCCGCCACGCTAAATGGGTTGAATTTTTACAAGCCTACTCGTTCGTCATTCGACATAAATCTGGAACAACAAATACAGTAGCTGATGCGTTAAGTCGGCGGTATGTTTTAACATCTACGTTGAAAATCCAGGTATGTGATTTTGATAATGTGCGTGAATTATACCAAGATGACCCGGAATTTCGAGATATTTGGAGGAAATGTGACTCTAACCCGTTCCAAGATTTTTTTAAACATGATGGGTATCTCTTCAAGGGTGCTCGTTTATGCATCCCTTTGAGCTCTTTAAGGGATTCTATTATTTTAGAAAATCATGCTGGAGGTCTTGCAGGTCACTTTGGAAGGGACAAGACCTTGAATTTAATCCATGAACACTTTTATTGGCCTAAAGTGGCACGAGATGTTTCACGGGTCATTGCTTGGTGTCGAGTTTGTCATGTCTCAAAAATCCATAGCAATAATGCGGGATTGTACACCCCGTTGCCTGTGCCCGAGGCTCCATGGGAGGACATCAGCTTGGATTTTGTCATGGGTTTACCTCGAACGCAAAGACAAAAGGATTCGATTATGGTTTGTGTTGACAGGTTCTCCAAGATGGCTCATTTTGTGCCTTGTTCGAAGACGTATGATGCAAGCCAAATTGCTAAGTTATATTTTTCTAAAATTGTGAAACTTCATGGTATTCCCAAGAGCATCACCTCTGACAGAGATACTAACTTTGTTAGTCATTTTTGGCGCACACTTTGGAAACGTATGGGTTCAAAATTACAGTTTAGTAGCTCTCACCACCCACAAACGGATGGTCAAACGGAAGTGGCGAATCGAAGCTTGGGAAACCTTTTAAGAAGTCTCATTGGTGATCAGCCCAAACAATGGGATCTCACGCTAGCGCAAGCCGAGTTTGCTTATAATCGATCCATTAATCGCACAACAGGAATGAGTCCATTCATGATTGTATGAGTCCATTCATGATTGTGTATGAGCGAAATCCATTTACTCCAATTGATTTGGCACCACTTCCAATAATCGGTCATTATAGTGTCAAGGGGGATGATCGTTCCAAACAAATTAAAGAACTCCACCAACAAGTACATGAACAGATTATCAAGCACAATGAAACATACCACGCCCATGCAAACAAACAACGAAAAAAAGTACTTTACAAAGAAGATGATCTCGTTTGGATTCATTTACGAAAAGAGCGTTTCCCCGCGAGTCGGTTTGGGAAGTTGAAACCACGTGCTGATGGTCCGTTTCGAGTTCTTAAACGAATCAACGCTAACGCTTACAAGATCAAACTTCCGGGGCATTACAATGTTTCAGCCACCTTCAATGTTGCAGATCTGTCCCCGTACGTTGGAGATAGCAAAAATGAAGAAGACTCGAGGACGAGTCCATTTCAAGGTGGGGAGGATGATGCAGGGAGTGACGGTTTGGATTCAACTACTAATATCAACCTTGCATGATGTCTCAAGTGTTTTCACAAGACTTTATTATAGTAATAAGTGGTGATTGAGAAACTCCTTTATGTCATTTATTAGGAAAGTAGATCAATCGATACATGCGGTTGAGTATTGGCTTTTCCTATAATTGTTTAGTTATACCACATATGAAATCAGTTTTTGGCTAATTATTAAAAATAACAGAAGAACCCTCTGGGTTTTCTTTTCTTCAAGTCCTCTTTCATTTCGTGTTGTTGGCCATTTGATTATCGATCCGCATCACTATACTAATTTCTTATTTAATTCACATAGTTTGATCCTTTCAAACACATTTACAGTCTCTAACTTCATCATCTATTGATTTGATTTTGTCCAATTAAATCTCTAATTTCATGAACTTGATTTGACTGTTATGTTTGGGTTAGATTTTTAAGTGCTTTTTGTTGGGTATTGAGATCAATTTTTATACATAGTGTAATATTCAGCCACCGTATTAAAATGAAATGAATACAAACGCCAAAGTAATAATCAGAAAATAGGAATTTACACATACCTCAGAAGTATGACCTTCTAACACTGTCACATCAGAGCTGGGAATCATTGAAGACGAAGATGTTTTTAAGTCAATTTCCATTGGTTCTGGTCCAACTGCACATTGCAAAAAATAACATATTAACATATAATCAATAATCAATTGATTATATGATTATCACAAAGGATGTTTATGAATTACCTTCTGCGGTCCCACTTTCTTCAGGTTTGACTCGCATCTTATCCTCATCCATGTTCTTCTTTTCTTTATTTTTACCCTTATCTTTTTCCCTTTCCCTATCCTTTTCCATCTTCTCTTTCTCCAACTCCCGTTCTCTCTCCCTTGACAGTTTTTCCCTCTCTTTTTCTCGTTGATGTTCGAGTTCGATTTTCTTTTCTCGTTCACGTTGATGTTGACGCTCCGCTTCTTTCTCCTTTTCTCGGCGTTCCTTTTCTCTTTCTCGAACATGTTCCTTCTCGATTTCCATCTCTCTTTCTTTAGCAAGTTCTTTTTCTTTTTCTCTAGCATGTTCTTGTTCATGGTCCCGTGTTGAAGTACTATTCTCCTTGTTCTTTTCTCTGTTTTTACCTTTTTGAAGACTTTGCTTCTTTTCTTTTATCATTTGTTGTAATTCATAAACATCCTTTGTGATAAGATCGATAGGTTGTATAAAAGAGAAATCTTCATCGATGTCGGAATCATTCTGAAATCCCAATAAGCCCATTATTAGTCAAATGACCTATAACATCATAAGATCATAACAGTAAAAGTGGAACATATAGAAAACAATCTTACGCATGTTAGGTTAGCTTCAAGTTCAAGATATTGAATCCCTTTCTGGACAAATGTAACAAGAGCACCAGGTGGAACTAAATTTCCATCTATTGTACTTTTATTCAGTGAAGCCTCGTAACCTAATGTGAATGCAGTATGCGTGAAACCTGAAATAACTTACAAAGTTAATACACGTACATCACACAGTACAAAGAGAAAAGGTGTAAAAAAGTCAGCAGGCTCTGTATTTTAGCCTCTGTTTAGTTGATTATTGCACTGCATAATCTAATTTACATTTAATAAATCATAAAGTAATTAAACAATTTTGGAAATTTCAGTGTAAAGATTCGGAGCACATACTATTTTCATGTAAACATATCTTAAAAAGCCTCCATTCTTACATTAATAAGATAACTAGCTTAAAATTCAAGGGTCAAAATGAAGATATTCTTACACAAAATACCCATTATTAATAATATTCAGGTAAAAAAATAATCTGGCCGGCTACGGAGTAGGTAAGCTAACATTAATAGCACAATTGAAGTGTTGAAGCGGGTCAGTCTTTAAGTTTGCAAAGGTAGAGATACCAGGCACCTTGTTTCAAGAAATTAAACAGATTCTACGAATGTGTTTGGATTAGCTTATTTCATATGCTTATAGCTCACTTAGGAGTGATTTTACGAAAATAGCTCACAAAAGTGTTTGTCATTTTGTTTAAGCTTATTTTTACGAGCTTATAAGCTCTTTCATGAAGCAATAAGCCAACAAACTTCAACTCCATTATTGGAGCTTATTGGGGGCTTATAAGCTCTAACATGTAACAACAACAACAAAAACTAATCCACACACTCGGGTGTCGTTTGTTTTTCAGTCTGCGGATCTTATTATGTCTTATGTTTGCGCGCCTGCAGACGTTTTTACTGCAGACTGTTGTTTTTCTGAAGACATGAGATAAAATAATGTCTTTATTCTGTCTGCAACACCTCGCAGACTTAGAAATGTGCTTCTAACTGCTGCATACATGATTAAGTTATTTTGCAGACATAAAAAAAACAGTCTTCAATATTCAACATACATACAGACCTTCAGGCCACATCATCTTTACAGACGTGGTCCGCAGATCTTCAGACAAAAACATCTTAAAAAAAACAAACAACACCTCACTTTTCTTTCAAACAGGTGATAGCACAACTAAAGGACTGGCTCACAATCACTTTTCTCATATACTTTTTATTTTTTTGAGATAAATGTTTATACCTTGATAGATATCAATGGTTTATATTAAGTTTCAGTCAAAACTTATAACCTTACAGAAATAAGACAAGTAATTATGACATTCTAGACAAAAAAACACATCTACTGAAAAATCACATTTCCAATTTCAAGTTAACGACTTTCAGAATTACACGAGTCAAAATTACGCAATTCAACTCGTTAACTCCCGAATTAGTTTTAACGTTTCAAAATTTCCGTTCTAATTTCATGAATTCAGGTTAATTTAAGCCCTAGAAAATAAAATAAAAAACGGAGTCTTTCAGCTGTATAAATTCTAAAAGTCAAGCATATCAAGCATATACTTAATTGGAAGCATGATAAAAACATTCACACAATTACGCAGTATACATAAATATATAAATAAAAATAGAAAAAATAAGAAAAGAAACAAAAGAAACCTGATTCGTGAAGATAACGGTAGACTAAATAGTTCAACTCTTGCGAATTGATGTTAATCATTGCAAGATGAACAACATCCAAACCCTAATTTTGTATTTTAAAGGAGGAATTAAGGGTTTTGGAGTGAAGGGGGTTAAATAATGGGGACACAGGTTCACAATTGGGGCAAAACCCGGGTTTTAAGTTTTCGGGTGGTTGAGACTGTAACGGGTTGGGTTGGTTACATTAATAATAGCCGTTTCATTTTTACTAGTGAAATAACCCGTGAAACTACGGGTTTGTTTAAACGAAATAATTTAATGATAGATACTAAATGAATGTAAATGCTAAAGTTATTTAGTTTAATGACCTGTAGAACCACATAATCCGACTAAGAAACTTGTCAGCTGAACATTTCATCAAATACCTAAAATGCATATTTACATCCAATCATAAGATATAATATTGGTTGTCATTTTATTTTAAAAATGAAAATTAAAATATAAATGTAGAATTTGTTCCTTTTGTCTAACTTTTATACCTTCTCGTAACCAATTCAAAATAATTAATTAAAATAACCTAAAATTACTTCATTTTAATAATTAAAATAATTAACCCTTACATGCTAAAACTCATGCCTAATTATGTAGTTTTAATTCATTTAGATTGTAGTTTTGAGTTTACGTTCACACTACAATCGGTCCATCAAATTCGCCTCAATTTACACAACATCCCCTCAAGTTTACACTTTCTCAGGGGTAGAAAGTGTAAACATATAATTTTTTAAAATAAAAGAAACTAATTACCCCCAAATTTATAACGCGCCTTATCTTCTCGCTCGGTGAGAGTTAAATTTTTTCGAGACCACCGTCAACTCGAAAAAGTCTCACGAACCCAACGTGACTACCTATACGCGAAACGGACACTTTTTTAAAAAACGCTTAACACGATGACAACCCGTATCTTTCTGTTCGCCGCAAATTAAATTCTTCCGACAGCAACGTTACACTCGAAAAAAAATTATGAACAAAACGAAACTAACTACGTTCGAAACGGACACTTTTAAAAAATGCTTAAGATAACGACATCTAAAACGGCGCTTAAGACATGCATTGTTTTCCCCTCTGTAAATACAGAACACTATGTTAAATATGAATACACAGGCCGAAAGCCTCCGCCGCATCGCGTGGGCCGGATCCGGACTAGTTATTAATAAGATTGAATAATAATAATTAATTAATAAGATTTAATTTTAATTCAAAATTATTTAGATTAATGACATCACCCACCATGTTTAGATTTTTTTCTTTTTCTTTTTAATTTTTTCTTAACAAAGAAATTAGGATAATAATGACATCATCATCTTAGCAATATAATAAAAAATATAGATTTTATTTTTAAAATAAGTAACTGATTACATCAACGGGTTGGATCAATTCTTAAAACCCGGTTTTAAGGGTTCTTTCAAGAACTAGAGAATCGTTGTATAATTGCTCAATCTTTAGCGATTTTGGTTAGTGATAGGTTATCTAATGTTTTGACTTACAAGATCGTTTATCTGGTCAGGAAAAGAATTGATCGTGAGACGATTAACCGTAAAATGAAGAAGTCAGCTCTATAGGGTGGTGGATGTTTTGTTTCGTTAGTTTGTCGCTTTAGAGTTTTGTCGTTCGTAGGTTTACTTTGAGCGTGTTTTGGTCTTGTTGTATACTTTTGTTCGTGGTTCGGATTGGCTCACTTGTACATAGCAAGAAGCGTCACGTTTTCTAGTTTCAAGCCATTCAACTATTTTGTTATATCCTTATTCGGTTGTTTTAATTTTTCGATGAATTAACCTTAATTTATAGCATTCGCTATTTTAACAATAAAAAATAAATTTAGTTTTTGAAGGAAAAAAACATAACAACATCGTAACAGAACCGAAAATCTAAAATACAACTGATGCAAATAAATTCTAAACGAACCCTAACCAAGATCAACAAACCTAAACAATGATCTCACTAACATGGTGAAAACATGTTTTACCTAAAACACAAATAAACCGACACCACCGCAATTAAACAACTAAAAAACTGAAGCCAACCATTACCACAATTATACAACCAAACCGAAGCTGATGGTTACCCACCAAAAAACCGACAACCGTCGTCTAAACACACCACACGCCCTAATCCAATGTAAGAAGACGTCGCTTAACTGATTCGCGAAAAGTGGTTTAACCAGAATATGGTCACGGCCGACCAGAGGCAAACAAAACCCGACAAAAAACAAATCACCACGACCTCCAAAAACCCTAAACTCGATAAACAAAATCCTTGAACAAAAGTAAACCATCACTCAGCAACGCGAACCAGAGTATCAAAGAGTACTCGTCGCCTAGAACAACATAAGCATGAAGAACGGAAAGGATTATTACGAGAATATCAAGATTCCGGCAAGATGTCAAATTACACGAAGACAGATGAAACATGAAAGCCCAAATCCCATGACATACAAACTATAGAGAGCAGCGGATGGTCGAGAAAACGTCGATCGAACTCCAGGAAACTTGATGACGAGAAGTATTGGGTACATTGAAAATCACATGTAACACAGGGATAACATGGAAGTTGGAGATAAAAAGAAAACATACGGCAGAAAGCAAGGCTCCCAACCAAACAACTAATCGAGTCGTGAAAATGACTACACGAAAGGAAATTCTGGCCGAAAGGCCTCACCCCATGCCTAAGAAGAAAGGGGGTAAACTAGAGAAACAAGTGAAGCCACTAGCGAGATGCGGTAGGCAAAAAATAAGGACTCACCAGAAGCTATAAAATTGCCGGGATCGGAGGATATGGGTGATGGAAACAATGATTGTTGAATAGCATTGATGTTTGGTTGTGTACTTGAAGAAACAAGAACAAAATTTTGAGTTAATTGGTAATGAAGGCCGTAGTTTTTTGTAATGGAGGTTCTAAGAGGGAAATTAGAAAATTGTGTTTTTAATAGCCTTTTCATGGTGCGTTATTTGTCTTTTACTTAGAATAATGAATAATTAACCATTTAATGTTTAATCATTTACTATTTAGTGTGTTTGTGATATCGGCCAAAAAGTCACATTTTTATCCCTAATATTAAGCCCTAGAACAATAAAGATTCGAACTTTGTCAGCAAAATTATCGCCTTTTCGGTTGATTTTGTAGATTAAGTAATTACGAAGGCGATGCAAAAAAATCAAGTAAAACGGAGCTAAAACGAAGATTCTGGAGCGAAAACGGTGTAAGACAATAAATCAAGTTACTATCAAGTGAAAATCAGCTGACCAGGCTTGCCAAACGGCTTGCCAAACGGCCTACGTAGCTCACAAACGTCCTGCCAAATGGCCAGGATAAACGGCCCCTGTAAACGGCTTGACAAGGCAAACGGCCCCTGCAAACGGCCTGCCAAACGGCTTGCCAAACGGCCTGCCAGTCGTTTGCAGGCAAAATCCAAGTCTATTTAAAGGGCTTTCTCCATGCATTTCAACACACACTCAATTTGTAATTCATTTTATATTTTCAAGCTTTTAATTAGTTTTTATTAGTATTTAGCTTAGTGATAATGCTAAAAACGAACATATATTTCATAGCATTATTCCTCAAGAAAGACAAGCTTTTAGTTGCAGTTGTTCTATTTACAAGTGATTTTAGTTTAAATAATAAAAGGTGAAGACAAAAGACATATTCGACGAATTGAAGACGCAAACGACCAAAAAGCTTAAAAGTACAAAATACAATCAAAAAGGTTCCAATTATTGATGAGAAACGTCTCAAAATTACAAGAGTACAAGATTCAAAACGCAAAGTACAAGATATTAAATTGTACGCAAGGACGTTCGAAAATCCGGAACCGGGACCAGAGTCAACTCTCAACGCTCGACGCAACGGACTAAAAATTACAAGTCAACTATGCACATAAATATAATATAATATTTAAATCATTCTTATAATTATTTATATATTATATAATATATTATAAACCGTCGGCAAGAAAGGCTCCAAATTGGAGTGAGCTGTAAATACGAACTCCGCGAGTTGCGGAGTTTGTAGTGAAAAAATTACGCGAGTCGCGGAGCTTCCCTGGACTAAAATCCCTATAAAAGCAAACGCATTTTGATCATTTTAACATCATCTTTTTCTTCTTCTTACTTATACGTAAGATATATATATATATATATATATATATATATATATATATATATATATATATATATATATATATATATATATATATATATATATATATATATATATATATATATATGTATATATATATATATATTTTTTATATTTTAATTTTAATTTTAATTTTAAATCCTAATAATAAGGGTATGTTAGCGAATGTTGTAAGGGTGTAAGTCGAAATTCTGTCCGTGTAACGCTACGCTATTTTTAATCATTGTAAGTTATGTTTATATTATTTTCATTAATGTCTCGTAGCTAATTTATTATTATGCTTATTTAATACCGAAGTAATTATGATGTTGGGCTAAAAATATTAAAATTGGGTAATTGGGCTTTGTACTATAATTGGGGTTTGGATAAAAGAACGACACTTGTGGAAATTAGACTATGGGCTATTAATGGGTTTTATATTAACTAAACAATACCTTGTTAATTTAATATACAAACTTATAATTCGACGTATTTATATATAACCACATACGCTTGACTGGGTACGGTGGGCGGGATATCTATAAATACCAATAATTATTCATTTTACCGGACACGGAACTGGATTAATAGTTAATAGACTTGTTGAAACAGGGGTGAATTACATTCAAGGGTAATTGGTGTAATTGTTAACAAAGTAGTAAAACCTTGGTTTACACGCAGTCGATAACCTGGTGTATTCATTAAACAAAGTATTAAAACCTTGTTACAATTCGAATCCCCAATTAGTTGGAATATTTGACTTCGGGAATAAGAATAATTTGACGAAGGCTTTCGCTCTTTATATTTATGACTGATGGACTATTATGGACAAATCCGTATGGACATATTAAATAATCCAGGACAAAGAACAATTAACCCATGGGCATAAAACTAAAATCAACACGTCAAACATCATGATTACGGAAGTTTAAATAAGCATAATTCTTTTATTTCATATTTAATTTCCTTTATTTTATATTTAATTGCACTTCTAATTATCGCACTTTATTTTATTGTATTTTATTTCATCGCACTTTTATTTATCGCAATTTCATTATCGTTATTTGATTTACGCTTTAAATTAAGTCTTTTATTTATTTAATATTTTACATTAGGTTTTAACTGCGACTAAAGTTTTAAAAATCGACAAACCGGTCATTAAACGGTAAAAAAACCCCCTTTATATAAATAATATTACTTATATATATATTTGTATTTTTATAAAATAAAACTAATATAGCGTTAAGCTTTGTCCAAAAGATTCCCTGTGGAACGAACCGGACTTACTAAAAACTACACTACTGTACGATTAGGTACACTGCCTATAAGTGTTGTAGCAAGGTTTAAGTATATCCATTCTATAAATAAATAAATATCTTGTGTAAAATTGTATCGTATTTAATATTTTTTCCTGTAAAAATATAAGCTATTTTATATACACCTCGCATAACATCACTTAGCTTTTATTTTTCGGAGGATATCCCGGCGAGTCCCTGCGATCTCGGGCAGATTTCTTCGGCCTTTTCAGGTTTTTATCCGAAACGCTTGTCTTTTGTATTAAACATGTGTTCTTACTTTTTATGTTTAATGATGTGTTCCGATATTACCATGATAGCTTAATTAATCTGTATGTTGCCATGATAGAAGTTTGGGTTAGCGTAATTGTGTTAATTTAGTACGATTATTGTCCTAATACTGAACTAGGAAGTCTGATAGATTTGTATGCTAGCATCTTAAGGATTGACCAACCTAGGTTGTGATCAGGACTTGTCCACCTATATGAAATTAGCTACTTCATAGGATTAAGACCCCTGGTTATACTGTATCTGAAGATTCTATGAACTCGGTATGGCCGGAGTTCCCAAGAGGCATTTAATGCGCTTTTAGGACACGGAACTTAGGAATTGAGACAGGAATGACCTAGTATGCCTATTGACTGTTCCGAAGAGACTTCTTAGGAGCTGTTAAGATCTAGTTAGTGACTTCACTGTGTGACCCAAGCCTATTGCATGTTCTTGTTTGATTGTTGTCTTAGTATGTAGTCATATCAACTGTTTAGGTACTTATTAGGTTTCTATCTGCTTTACTTTCAGTATATCAACTGTAATGTTGTATAATGCTTGAATTGATATGATCTCATTAGTATGATAGAATGGTTGTTAGTTTTTACTTAAGGTTTTGCCAACTTAAACCGATGGACTCCTTCCGTTTGTGATCAGTGTTCAATCAACATGGCACGTTGTTATTCAGTTAACTAAACTGATAACAAGGGTTAGGATTAGAGCTCAATTCACTAATAAACCTAGTACTTTACTGAGGATAACCTCCAAGGTATGGCTACCTTTCAATTATACAACCAAGTGACATACTTCTCACTGCTTAAAGAGAACTCCGAGAGTTCAGAGACAAGTAGGTCTGTGTAACTGGCTCATCCAACCAGATCTGTATCATTCCAAACATAGTGTTAACATAAGCATAATTACCTTTCCCTAACCCAACACTGATATCTTGGTCAACATTTTCCTAATCTGCATACTCTGGATATCCTTCCACTTATTTACTTTTCCGCACTTAGGACTTTTAGCTTAACCAACTATTATCCTTTATCTAGGTAATTTAACTAAAAGACAATTATCCATTTAATCTTCAATTCATTGATCCATTAAAAACACGACACTAGGTTATCTTACACCTTCTACACCTTAGAAAGTAAAAGTAAATATAGGCCCCCCGCATAATATAAATAAACAAAACCACTGTGTGCTACCTTGATCAACTGGATCAGACGTCCTGCAGCCTAACGACACCGCACGAATAAAACCGTCCGTTTCGGCCATATCATAGTAGTAACGAGTTTTCTGGCGTCACTGCCGGGGATCGAATATTTTGATTGAGAAAGATTTTAAACAGACAAAAGTATTGTTTGGTGGTGTCTAAGAAAGACAATTATATACAGACTTGGTTGTTGGATTTTCCGAACAGTCTCCAATTATATTGGAACCAAAAGGATCCTGCCTCTTTGTAGTTGGCCTGGCCACCTAGATACAAGTAATCTGTAAGAAATCCTATCAGTTAAGATATCTGATTATGTTAGCGACCGAATTTCAAGAATAATTGTTTTTATTAAATTATCGATCATTTTAGTAAACTAATATTTTCTAAAAGTTACTTTTAAGTCTTTTTAAAACAGAAAACCAAAAAAATGGAACAAGATACCCTTGCTTCTATGCATAAGTCGTGCTTAGAGGAAAGAGGAGGACCAATCACCTTAGAAACCGAAGGATTTCCTTAAATCAGTTCACACATGATTAAACTAGTCAGTATGATCTGCAATTTTCAAGGATTACCGACTGACGATCCAAACTTTCACTTAAATAAATGTATCAGTCTGGTTGACTCTTTCAAGAAGGAAGAAAACGAGAAAAGCATTTTAAAACTTCATCTTTTTCGGCACACGCTTTAGCATGGTTTGAAGAACTTAACCCGAATTCACTACATTCATGGGAGGATCTAGCCACCAAATTTCTGAACAAATTTTATCCACTCTCCCTACAAACCTGTTTAAGAGATGACATCACGAACTTTTCTCAAAAAGAAAACAAGTCATTGTGTCTAGCATGGAATAGAATAAAGATGATGCTTAAAAAATGTCCGAATCATTCATTAAGTCAGACAGACATAATCTGTACGCTCTACAATGGTTTGACCAAGGATGATAAGTCTCTCCTAGACATGGCCTCGTAAGGCAATTTCATGTACCGAATAGCAGACGAAGCATGGAATCTTTTGGATACAATAGCTGCACAACAGGAAGATTGGAGCAATGAAGCTGCTGAGAAGGATGACGTCTTCGCTCATACGGTAAAAATGCTGGAAACCATGTTACAAGATCTCACCCTCACTCTTCAAAGTTTACCAATTCCTATGAACTTCGATGCTACTAGAACCAATCTAAGGTACCCTTACCCTAGATGGGCACATAAACCGCAAAATAGCTCGGATCATAATATAATCTTCCCGTTACACAAACCAACTCTCCACTCTAAGGAAATTTTAGTTAAATTTATGAAAAATCAATACATGATAAACCTTCAAGTCATAGAATGTCAAAATAAGTTCGACACTTTGATAAAGACTTTTGAAGAATTAATCACCAATTTTCAGCTTACGCTTAAACGTTTAACCACTAAAGTTGATATAGAGTATAGTGAGTTTGATGCCCTAGTAATCAGTAGAGGAGGGAAAGAAACAACTGTCAATATACCCATACCAGATTTTTCCGATAAGGAACCTGTGCCAATTGACCCAGTTTTCAATCCACCGGAACCTATCTCTCCTAAGGCCCCGAAAATTATTCCGCGCGCCCGCATACCTTTCTCAGGTAGGCTTAGGAAGGAAAAAAAAGAAGCGCAATTCGCTAAGTATTGGGATATTATCAAGAATTTGCATTTAAATTTACGACTAGTAGATGCTTTAGTAGAAATGCCAAACTGCGTTAAATTTTTCAAAGAACTGCTTTCAAACAAAGAGAGATTAAGAGAGATAGTTAGCTTGCCCTTAAGTGAAGAATGTTCATTAGTGTTACAACATGGAATTCCCCCTAAGTTAGGAGATACAGGAAGATTTACGGTACCTTGCTACCTGCAAGATGTCCAGATTAGCAATGCGTTAGCAGACTTAGGAGCCAGTGTAAACCTAATACCCTATTTGTTATTCAAAAAGCTAGGATTAAATGACTTAAGGCCTACCAGAATGACTATCCAACTCGCGGATAGATCAGTTAAGATTCCTCGAGGAATAGGTGAAGATGTCCTAGTTAGAGTGGATAAGTTCGCATTTCCCGTTAATTTCGTCATTATGGACATTGAGGGAGACACGAAGGTCCCACTCATTCTTGGCAGATCATTCCTGAATACTGCCAAGGCCGTAATTGATGTGCACGAGAAATCATTGAAATTAAGGGTTGGAGGAGAAGAAATCACATTCAATGTTTGTAACATCCCAAATAAATAAGGTAATATTTTATTAAAGTATTATTGTTACATTTATGTAAGTGTTATGTTGTATTATAATGGTTAATATTTAAGGCTTGTTAAGTTAAAGCTAAGAGGGACTAAGGATGCAAAGTTAGTTTAAGGACCTCCCATATTATAATTTTGGTGGGGAGGGTAGAAAGTGCAATTAAGGCATAGATAATTAAATAAAACATGTAAAAATGCTGAAATCTCATTATCAGTTGCAAAATAAAATACAGAAGGTTAGTGTGTGTGTGTGAGTGGCGACCCAAACAAGAAGGGAGGAGAAAATCTCAAATTGGAGGATTTAAGTGCATGCAAGTGAAAATTCAAGTAGATTAGAGTGCATTAATCACTGTACCAAGTTGCAAATCTTCAATTCCTTCTTCATTTGAGCATTTAGTGTTCTTAAACTCTAAGAATAAAGGTATGAACTTCTAACTTGAATTATCAAAAATTAGTTGTATTTTATGAAAGTAATATCTTAATAAGTTGTTATGAGTTGTGATTGTGCATAATGCAAGTATAAAATGAATTCAAGTGATGTTTAAGTGCAAGTTCATGTATGAAATTGTTACTTGTAATGATGTTTTGATATATGATGATTTTAAGGTTTGCTAGTAGTTAAAATGGGTTTATGCACACCAAGTGTTTGATGAAATGCTTGAGAGAATGACAAGTCCATGTTTGTAAGAGATAAACTAGAGAATTGGTGTATTTAGGACAATGATGTTTGTATAATAATGTTTGTTATAATGTAAAAGTGAAAAGAAAAGTTAAGAATTTCATGTATGTGAATGTTCATGTGAATGATGAGGTAAAAGGAGATTAAGGAAGATTTAAGTCAAATGTGTAAGTATGTGAAAGTGTTGTAAGCTTTTGAAAGATGTAAATTCTTTTGAATTATGTTAATGACGAGATTAGCTCATGTATAGGTGCTAATCAAGACAAGGGAACTCCAAGTGACCAAGGAATCTCGTTTAACCAAGGTGAGTTTATAGGGGATAAATTGGGTGGGTCAAGAGTGGCTTAGTGTTCCCGGATTGCATCCATACAAGAGGGTAACGACTAAGTGCACTAGATGGATAGCTTAGATAGGATTATTAGGCATGCCTAATAATTGTATCTATGGTTGATGATTAGCTTAGGCAAGGTCAATAAGCTTGCTTAATGATCTCGTCTATGGTATGACTAGCTTAGACACTTTGGGTGTCTATGTATGTATGCATTATGATTAAGGATAGCTTGGGCATATGTGTATGCCTATGGTCATGTTTAGCTTAGGCACAATTACTAGGGTTGACCTTAGTAAGTTATGTCTATGGCAAGTAATTAAGTCGGATCCGATAGTAAGTAAGCAACCTTCGGGTTGGAAAGGTCAAGTGATGTATTGATTATGCTCAATGATATGTGTTCTTTTATTCGCCTATAACTCACTAAGCATGAAAGCTTACCCCTATGTTATGTTTATGTTTTTATAGGAATAAAAGGGAACCGCGAAGGTAATGAGCCTATTTGAGGATAGCGGAGCATTGGTCATATAGTAAGTGGTAGTGCAAGTCCCTATTTTGAATCTAGCTCTATTGATACCACTTATCGACGCTAAAACTTTTGTAATCATAAACTATGTTACTTTTGAGATTTGGAGCCAAATGTTATGTTCAAGATGTGTAAACGTGTTATTTATGATTAAATGGTTTTCGTAATATTTGACGATGTAAGAAACTGTTTAACTAAGTTTGTTTATGTGCTATGTTGTCAAAATGGTGTTGGGTAAGGAAGAAATGGTGAAAATGTGATTTTTAAAGCAAGTTAAAGTTTAGTACCAGGGACAGTACAGGGCCGCGCCGCGACCCCATTTGCCGCGCCGCGCCCTTAGGCGTATTTTGAAAACAGGAGGAATGTTAAACTTGTTCAAAATCTTTTGTCTGGCCGCGCCGCGTCCAGACTTGCCGCGCCGCGGCATATCACCGGGATGGGTGGTCAACCAAATTTTTTTTTTTTTAAAATAAAAAAATTATCGTTTTCAGAGCGTTAAAAGTTGGTATCAGAGCTATGGTTTAAGGGACTTGGATAATCCACTATAGGGATTATCTAGGCTTAAACCATCATTGATAGAAGATAAACGGTTTAGGACTTGCATGATAGATAAGTCTAAAGGGTTATGCCATGCTCCATATGAAAGAGTTTATTGGCGAGACCTAAAGTGTAGTATTAAGATTGTGAATGATTCGAACAAGAATTTAATGCTCATTAACCATGAGTCATAAATGATCAAGTGCGTAATACAATGGTGTAATGACGACCGGCCATCGCCATTACATCATTATAGTACGCATGTGTGACAACCCGTAAATTTCTGACCAAATTTAAACTTTATCTTTATATTATTTCGACATGATAAGCAAAGTTTGTTAAGCTGAATCTCAAGGATTTTAAACTATGTTCATACATTCATTTAACCTCGACCAAATTTCGACGATTCACGAACCATTATATATATATATATATATATATGGGCAGGATCAATGGAGAAGTAACCAATCAGGGGGAAGCGGGGGGAAGCAAAATTTTTTTTTTCGTTTTTTTTTTAATTTTTTTTCTGGCATTAAGATCACACGAAAATATGAATATTTAGAAGAGACACTTCGTGATGAATGTTATTATTTAGGCGGGAAAACGATCGACAAAAATAAAATTCAAGATAATATTGTTCGTGAAGAATATGAACGTTTTTTTTTTCATATTTTGTGAAGTAAAATTTAGCCCGATTTAGAATTTAGGGTTTAGGGTTTAGAGTTTGGTGTTTTGGGTTTAAGGTTTGGTGTTTTGGGTTTATGGACCCTAAACCCTAAACTCTAAACCATTCGTGTTAAAAACTCAATCTAAATCCTAAATCTAAACCCTAAATCTAAACCCTAAACCCTAAATTTCTAAACCCTAATATCTAAACCCTATAAACCCTAATATCTAAACCCCAATAGCTAAAACCTCAAAATACGCTCGAAAAATACGACAATTGTTATATAATACTTCTTCGAGCGTTTTCCCGTCAAAATAAAAACATTTATCACAAAGTGTCTCTACTAAATGTTCATATTTTCATCTCATCTATAATGTTCGTGAACAAAGTTTTTTCAAAAAACGAAAAAAAAAAAAATTTGCTTCCCCCCGAATGGTTACTTCCCTCTTGATCCTACCACTATATATATATATATATATATATATATATATATATATATATATATAGGTATAGGTATATATTATAACTTGAGAATGTTAACAAAGTATTAAACGTATAATACTTTACATGAACGTATTTGCTTTAATATGTTTATCGATGGAATTAGAAGATAATATTAAATGATTGAATTATCAGATACATTGTGATTATGATTACGGGTCTCTATTACGAGGTCCACTATGATTTAAGAAATCTGTTCTTTTTAACAACATTCGGAAAAATGGTAAAGTGATCTACAGTAGGCACAAAGTGTCAAATAATGAAAGTTGGACAAACATTAGTGGAGAATTGAATTTCATAATATTCGATTGATCTATTTTCAAATGTGCGAAAACATTTTTCGATACAATAGGAATTGATTATTACAATATTTTTGTTTGAATAACATAATTTGAATATATACAATAAGTTATAATATTAACTATTAAGAATTAAATATATAATTAACTCACAACGAGTATTATATTGAATATATATATATATATATACATATATATATATATATATATATATATATATATATATATATATATATATATATATATATATATATATATATACGATTTCAAATTAGTTAAGTAAACGATAGTAACACTTGTTTATTGATTTGACTGATAATTAAACATATTAATTAGAACGTTTGAGAAATTAAAATAAACACTGACGCATAAAGGAATTTTATCAATTAAAGTTTTAAAGTGTAAACGTGATGTGTTATAATAATTTCTATTATTTAAACGATTTTAAAATAAACTTTGAAATATAATTAATTTTGAAAAACTAAATATTATTAAATAAATATTTCAATTATAATATGTACAAATTTATTTCTAAATGAAAATATATTTATATTTTAAAAAGTGATAAAATATAATACTAACTTAGTCATAAAACGTTTGATTCTGATAAACAATGAGACATTGATTTATAGAAGCAAATGACCACAACACTCAAATGTAAAGGTTATACTTTGGGTAATATAGTCTATCGATGATTAAGTCTAATTATTGATAAACGTACACGTTGCGTAACGTAAAGTGCAAGTTTTCTAAGCGTACGAAAGGACGTTCGAAAAACCAGAACTGAGATGTTAGTCGAGCGACAATGTACAAGTCATCGGAACTAAAATTAAAAATTTGCTATGCACCTAAATATAATATAATATATAGATAATTATATAAATTAAATAATTAATTATATATAATAATAATATAAGTGTCGGCAGAATAGTAAAACTCGAATGTGACCAGAAGAAGAAGCTCATGCGATCGCATGGCTTCTACCCTTGCCTCCCATGCGATCGCATGAGGTGGTAGGTGGGTTTACTTCCTTTAAATTTCAAGATTTCTGGTTCAGTTTTCATTCATCTATCTGTTTCTCTCGATCTCTCTTCACATACATAAATATATATTTATTAATTATTATTATTATTATTAAGATTAATATTATTATTATCAATCGTATTATTATTATTAATAGTATTATTATTAGTATATACATAAAATATTACGACAGAATAATGAGCGAGTTAGTTCAAAACGAGTTTTTCGAGCGGGATAGAGCTAAGGAAATTATGGGTTATAGCTATGGAGGTTATGGGTAATGTTCGGGGGTATAAATCGTGAGTCAAACCTAGTGTTTATCATCTCCGTTGCGTCTACGTACTTTCCTGCAATATTGAATCACAATATTGATACGTGAGCATTCATATCTTATCTTTTATATATTATTAATGTATCCCTGACTAGTGCTCGAGTATATATGATTATGCATGCTTGTATATTAAATTTCGTCGTTAGATAGTTTATGATAAATCACGAATTTGATACATATGCTACTGAGATAAGGTATATGATGTGTATGTCGTTGGAAAGCTGGCGAAAAACTAATAACTTTTCATTTAGGAATCATGTGATTTCGATGAACGGATTAAAAGATATAGTCAACTGAATTATCATTAATTTTAGTAATATTATTAAAATAATTATTATTATTATCATCATTATTATCGTCGTTATTATTATCTGATAATAATAATAATAATTATTATTATTATCATTATCATTATTAATACAAGTATTATCATTAAAAATTGTTATTATTATTATTATTATTACTATCATTATTATTAAGGTTATTATCGTTATTATTAATATTATTATTAGTATTATCATTAATATTTATTATTATTAGTATCATTATCATTAAAACTAATATTAGTATCATCTAATTATTATGATTACTATTATTATCATTATTATGAATGCGATATAAAAGAGGTTTAAAAACTATTAAACAAATTGATTAGGAAATAATGAATATAAGTATTATGATGAAATTAAAATATTGTAAGATATTGATTTAGATAAAAATATCGTTTTCATTATTTTTTATCATAATTATTATTATTAAAAGTATCATTAATATTAAAACTATCATTTTTATTAAAATTATCATTTTTAATAAAAATATCATCGTTATTATAAAATATCATTATTATTATTATTATCATTTTAGTATTATTACTATTAAAAATTATCATTTTGAATAGAATTATTATTTTTATATATAAAATATTATTTTTATTACAGTAAATATTAAAAAGTATCGTTATTATTAAAATTATTAGGATTAGAATTATCATTTTATTATAATTAATATCCTCATTAGTAAATAAATATCGTTATTATTATTATTAGAAGAATAATAATAATTATTATTATTAATACAAAATAATACAACTCTTACTTATTATTATTATCAATATTATTTTATCAAATAAATATGTGATACATAGATATTTTTACCACACGTAATATAATAATACATACCACAATATTTTATGATATTAAGTGAACTATATAAACTATATTACTTAAGATATATAATAGCATATTTTTATCATATATAAAATTTTAATATAAAATTTTATTTATTAATAAATGACTTGTATTATTTACTTTAATAAAACCTGATAAATATATTTAAATATATAAAATGACTATTTAAGTTATATAATAAACATGTATTGATTTTTAAAAGTCATGTTGGTCAAATTGACTTTTGTTGACTTTTGCATGATAATCTCGAGCATTAGAATTGTGATACACTAGGACTTGACCTAAATTGTTAGACAAATATTAACCAGCATATAGATATATATATATACTTATTATAGGTTCGTGAATCTGAAGCCAACCTTGCATTTGTCAATGCCGTCATATGTATTTTTACTACGAAATACAGTATTGTGAGTTCATTTGATTCCCTGTTACTCTTTATATTTTTGGGACTAAGAATACATGCGCTGTTTTTACAACTGTTTTATTAAATGTCTTTGAAATCTATATTTTTGGATTGAGAATACATGAGATGCTTTTATAAATGTTTGACGAGATAGACACAAGCAAAACATTCCACGAATGAATTATTATACAGACATAAGTTCTGTTGATTATTATTGAATTAGTTGGACGTTATAATTGCCACTAATTGATGTGAATATTTCCCCTTGATTATTATAGCTTAGTAACCTAAGAATTAGGAAACGGGTATGGCCCCTAATTCACGCGAATCCTAAAGGTAGCTACCGGGTTTAACACCCCACCCAGAATGTTCACTAGACGGAAGAGCTAGTGGGTGTGGTGTTTAGTACTTCGAGGTTTATATATTTATTACAGACTGAAAGTTCTGTTTATTTTTGGGGATATTTATGATGTACATTAAATGTTAAGGTCGGTTACCAAGCAAAGAAAGCGAAGTAAATGTTATATATTGAGAGAATGATTTTTATACACATGTTATGTGTATGATATTTTGTACACGAGATATGTGTACGGTTATTAAGCATTTTGAAAAATGATTTCGTACACGAGAGATGTGTACTGAATTTAAAGGAAATCGCATGTACATTACAGGTGGGTATAGGATTCGGGCCCATTTGTATCATGCAGTATTTAAATCTTGTGGTTTATCAAAATTTCATAATTTTATTGTTTTATGATAAACTTATGAACTCACCAACCTTTTGGTTGACACTGTAAAGCATGTTTATTCTCAGGTATTAAAGAAATCTTCCGCTGTGCATTTACTCATTTTAGAGATATTACTTGGAGTCATTCATGATATATTTTAAAAAGACGTTGCATTCGAGTCGTTGAGTTTAACAAGATTATTATTAAGTCATTGATAGTTTGATATATTATGAAATGGTATGCATGCCTGTCAACTTTCGATGTAATGAAAGTTTGTCTTTTAAAAACGAATGCAATGTTTGTAAAATGTATCATTTAGAGGTCAAATACCTCGCAATGTAATCATATGTTATTGTATTCGTCCTTATGAATTAGGACGGGTCGTCTCAGCATGAACATCTACTATGGTCATGGTGAAATGAGTCGGAAATCCTTTGGGTCACTTAAGTTATGCTCAATTGTTGACACATGTGTTTGAACTAAGAGGACGATGAGTATGTCCACACCCCGTCAAGAGAGTTCGTCGAAGACTCGCAATCTGAATCTGATGAAATTACGATGGCAAATGATCTTTCGGGGCGAATAGGGCAAGCCTTAGTGAGATACACCCCAACTCTTCTAAAAAAGATAAAGAAGTTGATTAATGATCAATTAGACGAAAAATTTAAAGACTCTTATGATGAATAATCCCGTGTTAAGAGGAGAAGGGGGAAGTGGGGTGAGACAAGAGGAAGTAGAAGTCCCGAAAAGGAAGGATGAGCTTTTTGAGTTCAAAAATTTTGCAAATTGTCATCCACCGGAATTTCATGGTAAAGTTGATCCGATTGTTAGTCAAAAGTGGATCGACGAGATAGAAGAAACTTTCATGTTGTATGAATGTCCCGAACACTTAAAGGTAATCTACGCGGCACACCAAATGAAGGGAAGTGGTTATGAATGGTGGAATTTTATAGTTAAGTCACATGGACGGAATGTGGCGACAAGTTTTCCGGGGGAAAAGTTTCGTGAGATATTTATGGATCAATTTGCTCCACCCGCCGAAGTTAGTAGGTTAAAGTCCGAATTCATGAATATTGAACATGGGAGTAAATCCATAACCGAGTTCAATGCCGAGTTTAATGATAAGTCTCGTTTTTGCCCAGATTTTGTTTCAAGTCCTAAGTTAATGATGGACCACTATCATGAGAAGTTAAATCCCGAAATAAGTGAGTTCATCGATAAGAGTACGTATAAGACCCTAGCCGAAATGATGAACAAGGCTCTTGTGAGGGAACATGAACTTAAGAAGAAATCCACGTTTAAACGAAAGTTGGATCAAGATTCAAAGTCAATGCAAAACATGAGCCCAAAGAAGGGTAAGTTTAATTCCGACTCCCCACAAAAGTTAAAAGAGGGTTTTGTGCCGGGAAAGGTAGTGGTAAAGAAGTAAAAACGTGCAATAGATGTGGTAAAAATCATACGGGCAAGTGTAAAGCGGGTACTACCGATTGCTACTCATGTGGAAAACCGGGTCATAGAGCCGTCGAGTGTCCTAAGAAAGGGAAACAATGTTATTACTGTTTTGAAAAGGGTTATTTTCAAGCTGAATGTCCGGAATATAAAAAGGATCTAGCAAGTGGTGGTGTTAAGAAGGAGGTTAAAACGGAACCAAAGACGAGTGATAGCCGACCAAGAGCCCGAGCTCATCAGATTACCGTTCTCGAAGCGAAGGAATCCTAAAATGTGGTGTCAGGTACCTTTATTGTAAACTCTTTACCTGCGCATGTTTTGTTTGATTCCGGTGCTACGCGGTCATTTGTTTCTTATTATTTTTGTAAACATTTTGATATGACCCCAAGTATGTTAGAGCATCCTTTAGAGGTAGAGATAGCAGACAATAAGACCGTGATGGTATATAGTGTCATTAAGAGATGTGAAATTATTTTGGATGATGAGAAGTTTGCTATATATTTAATACCCATGCATATGGGAGAATTTCAAGTAATTGTAGGTATGGATTGGCTAGGTGACAATGAAGGAATAATATTATGTCGAAAGAAAATTGTATTAGTTCAAGCACCAAGTGGAAAGGTTATTTGGATTTACGGGGAACGAGATAAACGTGCTATTCCTATATGTACGTATGCTAGAGCCAAATGATTTTTGTCCCATGGGTGTTGTGCATTTCTGGCACATGTGATCGATGATTCAAAGAAGGTTTTTGGGATAAATGATGTACCGGTAGTTAATGAGTTTTTGGATGTGTTTCCGGATGAATTGCCCGGTGTTCCTCCCGAACGAGAAGTAGAGTTTCGAATAGATTTGATTCCCGGAGCCACGCCAATTGCCAAAGCACCATATCGGCTAGCTCCGTCGGAAATGGGGGAAATGATGACTCAACTACAAGATTTGATAGATAAAGGTTTTATACGTCCTAGTAGCTCACCTTGGGGAGATCCGGTTTTGTTTGTGAAAAAGAAGGATGGAACGATGAGAATGTGTATCGACTATCGTGAATTGAATAAAGTCACTATTAAGAATAAATATCCATTGCCAGGGATAGATGACTTGTTTGATCAATTACAAGGGGCATGTTTCTTTTCAAAGATAGATCTAAGGTCGGGTTGTCATCAATTAAAGGTGAAGGAAGAGGATATCCCTAAAACAGATTTTCGCACTAGGTATGGTCATTATGAATTCATGGTAATGCCTTTTGGATTAACTAATGCTCCAGCCGTGTTCATGGATTTGATGAATAGGGTGTGTCGACTGATGCTCGATAGGTTTGTGATTGTATTCATTGACGATATTTTAGTATATTCTAAAGGGGAAGAGGAGCATGTGGTGCATTTACGACAAGTGTTAGAAACTCTAAGGAAAGAAAAGTTGTTTGCTAAGTTCTCTAAGTGTTTGTTTTGGCTTCGTGAAGTTCAATTTTTAGGACATGTCATTAATAAGAAGGGTATTTGTGATGATCCGACGAAGATTGAAGGGATAATGAGATGGGAACTGCCTATGAATCCCACCGAAGTTAGAAGTTTTCTAGGCTTAGCGGGGTATTATCGACGGTTCATACAAAAATTTTCTAGAATAGCCACCCCACTCACAAAGTTAACCCGTAAGAATGTGCAATGGAAATGGGAAGAAAAGTAAGAACGAGCATTTCAACTCCTTAAAGAGAAACTTGTTCAAGCTCCTATACTAGTCTTACCGGATGGGAATGAGAATATGACAGTTTATTGTGATGCTTCTAAGAAAGGTTTGGGATATGTGCTAATGCAAAACGGGAAAGTCATAGCTTATGCTTCTCGACAATTGAAAATACATGAAAAACGTTATCCCACCCATGATCTAGAATTAACGGCCGTAGTCTTTGCTTTGAAAATATGGCGTCATTATCTTTATGGTGTAAAGTTCTCTATTTATACCGATCATAAGAACTTAAAGTACTTGTTTGATCAAAGAGATTTGAATGATAGGAAAAGGAGAGGGCTCGACTTGGTGAAAGATTACGATTGTGAAATTTTGTACCACCCCGGGAAGGCTAATGTGGTAGTGAATGCTCTTAGTAGGAAGTCGAGCCACCAACCAATTAAGGTAACGAGTTTAGTCATGGTAATATCACCCCAAATATTCGATAGTATCCGAGCGGCGCAAGATGAATCATTAACCCCCGAAAACGTGAGGAAAGAAAGGATCAAAGGGTAAGTTAATGATTTTATAGTAGATTCCCGTGGTCTAAGGTTTAGATATGGAAGAATTTGGGTACCTTTACAGAGTGGTGCTAGAAGTGAGCTCCTTGACTTAGCTCACAAATCTAAGTATTCAATGCACCCCGGTGCTACGAAAATGTATAGGGACCTAAGGAAAGACTATTGGTGGCCAGGAATGAAGAGAGATATAGTAAAGTATGTTCATAAGTGTCCCACTTGCCTCCAGGTAAAGGTCGATCATCAAATGCCGTATGGTAAACATCAACCACTAGAGGTACATGTGTGGAAATAGGTGCATATCACGATGGATTTAGTGACTAAGTTGCCTAAGACCCCTCGGCAACACGACGCCATTTGGGTTATTGTTGATAGATTAACTAAGAGTGCGTTATTTTTGGCAATAAGAGAAGCTTCATCATCGGACACAATGTCTAAATTATATATGAAGGAGGTTGTTGCAAGGCATGGAGTGCCAGTTTCCATTGTTTCGGACCGTGACACCCGATTTACCTCACGATATTGGAGGAAGTTTCAAGAAGAGATGGGCACCAAGTTTCATGTAAGCGCCACGTTTCACCCACAAATGGATGGTCAAAGTGAGTAGACTATCCAAACTCTTGAGGATATGTTGAGGATGTGTGTTATCGATTTTGGTGGTAGTTGGGATACTCACCTACCTTAGTTGAATTTTCGTACAATAATAGTTATCATTCTACCATCGAAATGGAACCTTATGAGATGTTGTATGGGAGGAGGTGTAGGACCCCAATATGTTGGGGTGAAGTGGGGCAAAGGGAATTAGGAAGCACGGAAGTAGTGCAACAAACAACCAAAATGATAGATCAAATTCGTGAAAGAATGAAAGCAGCACAAGATCGACAAAAGTCATATGCGGATAAAAGAAGGAAGCCAATAGAATTTCAAGTGGGTGATAAGGTAATGCTTAAGGTTTCCCCGTGGAAGGGTATAATTCGTTTTCAAATAAGGGGAAAATTGGGTCCAAGATTTATGGGACCATTTGAGATAGTTGCAAAAGTCGAAAAGGTAGCTTACCATTTGGCCTTGCCCGATGAATTGAGTAACATACATGACACGTTTCACGTGTCACAATTAAGAAAGTGTTTGGCGGATGAATCAACGTATGTTCCACTAAATGAGATTGAGGTTGACGATAAGTTAAGATATGCGGAAAAGCCAATAAAGATTTTGGATCAAAAGGTTAAGCAATTAAGAAATAAGTCGGTGATGTTGTTGAAAGTTCTATGGAAATTTAGAAAGGGTTCCGAATGTACATGGGAACCCGAAGAATGGCTTATGAAGTATTATCCATCGTTGCACCAAGAGTGGTTCGCTAGGACGCGAACAATCTAATGGGAGGAGAGTTGTAACATCCCAAATAAATAAGGTAATATTTTATTAAAGTATTATTGTTACATTTATGTAAGTGCTATGTTGTATTATAATGGTTAATACTTAAGGATTGTAAAGTTAAAGCTAAGAGGGACTAAGGATGCAAAGTTAGGACCTCCCATATTATGGTTTTGGCAGGGAGGGTAGAAAGTGCAATTAAAGCATAGATAATTAAATAAAACATGTAAAAATGCTGAAATCTCATTATCAGTTGCAAAATAAAATACAGAAGGTTAGTGTGTGTGTGTGTGTGTGTGAGTGGCGACCCAAACAAGAAGGGAGGAGAAAAATCTCAAATTGGAGGATTTAAGTGCATGCAAGTGAAAATTCAAGTAGATTAGAGTGCATTAATCATTGTAGCAAGTTGCAAATCTTCAATTCCTTCGTCATTTGAGCAATTAGGGTTCTTAAACTCTAAGAATAAAGGTATGAACTTCTAACTTGAATTGAAGCGACCCGTCCTAATCCATCTGGACGAAGTCTTCAACAGTTGGTCCCATTGCGAGGTTCTGACCTCTATATGCCATGAATGATTCCATGTAATATGAGTAAATGCACAGCGGAAGATTTCTTTCATACCTGAAAATAAACATGCTTTCAAGTGTCAACCAAAAGGTTGGTGAGTTCATAAGTTTATCATAAAACAATAAAATTCATCATTTTGATAGACCACAAGATTTAAATCTTGCATGGTACAAATGGGCCCGAATCCTATACCCACCTATAATGTACATGCGATATCTTTTAAATACAGTACACCTTTCTCGTGTACGAAATCATTTTTCATAAATCTTAGTAACCGTACACATATCTCGTGCACAAAAATAATATACATAAAATCATTCTCTCGATACATAACATTCACTTTTCATTGCTTTCATAGCTTGGCTTGGTAACCGACCTTAACATATAATGCGCATAATAATATCCCCAAAACAGAACATCTCGTCTGTATAATAATCATATAAACTTCGAAGTACTAAACACCACGCCCACTAGCCCTTCCGTCTACTGAACATTCTGGGTGGGGATGTTAAACCCGGTAGCTACCTTTAGGATTCGCGTCAATTAGGCGTGCACTAATTCTCAAAATTAGTGATGTTCCCTAATTCTTAGGTTACCAAGCAATAATAATCAGGGAAAAAATATTCATATCAATTGTGGCAATTATCACGTCCACATAATTCAATGGTGGCAATTATCACGTCCACATAATTCATTCGAGGAATGTTTTGCTTGTGTTTATCTCGTCAAACATTTATAAAAGCATTTCATGTATTCGCAGTTCAAAATGTATTTCAAAAGCATTTAATAAAGCAGTTGTAAAAGTAGCGCATGTATTCTCAGTCCCAAAAATGTAAAGAGTAAAAGGGAATCAAATGAACTCACAATACTGTATTTTGTAGTAAAAATACTCCTACGACGATACTGAACAATCCAGGGTTGGCCTCGGATTCACGAACCTATATTATTCATATATATATATATATATATATATATATATATATATATATATATATATATATATATATATATATATATATATATATATATATATATATATATATATATATATATATATATATATATCATCATTCGTTGTCGACTGTATCCTCGTATAGCACGTTCACAGAAAATAATAATTAAACCGGTTGCATCGATGGTGTAGATGGTTTTAGTGGGTTTCGAGCAGGTTAATACAACAAAGGTGGTGATCTTCGGACGAGGAGGATATGGAGAAAGAGATGGTGATGGTTGTCGATGGTGGTTAGCGACTGTCTGAAGGAGGAACAGAAGCATACAGTGGCAGCTACAGTTCTGGGTTAAAAATAAATAAATAAAATAACAGCAGTAATTATCGAGTAGCAGTTTTTCTGGGTTTCGCTGGTATTCAAGACAGAAAACAGTAACAGTAAGCAACAAACACGATGGTTGTTGTGGTGATAAAAATCTAATGAAACTAGGTGCAGGTGGTGTTTGGTTTTCTTGTAACCCGAACAGGAGCTAGTGATTTTAGGTGATGAATTTGTAACAACCCTTTTGGGTGATGATCGTACATATAGCAAAACAAAGAAAACGAGCAGGTAGTAGAGTTGATAATGATGATGATTTAAAGAGTTAATATCTATATAGAAGATGAAAGGTGGTCGTCTAGTAGCGATCTTCTTTGAATAGATAAGGGAAATAATAGCAGCGGTTTTTGTGATTGATTCCTACAGGAAACGAAAAAGATAAAAATTTAAGTTGATGATGGTGGCGAGTGTTCAAAAATAAAGAAGGTTTTTGGTTGCCGAAGACGATGACTAGGGTGTTAGTTGGCTTGTGATGAAGAAGTAGGAAAAATAGTTGTGTCCTTCAATTCTACGTATATGTATATTATATATAGAATTAGTTGGTAGAGAGAAGCATAAAGCAAAATAGTAATACACAAAAATAATTCAGTGATTAGCCACCTATAATTTGTATGTTAGTTACCGACAGTTTATCCCGAATGGCTATATCGTGTCCATTGCTAAATAGCCAACGTATGAAAGTGTTCCTAAAAATCCCAAACTTTTAGGTTAAATATAATTAATTATTTCACTCATTAAATGTTTGAAACCTGATAAAAAAGGTTCAATAATTGTTTATTTTCTGTTCCAATTTATATGTACGGAGTACTAATGTTTAAACTTAGAAATGTAAAAATATTTTTAACAAATCTAAAATCTTCGTAATCAATTTACAGTCCAACTTTTATCTTAATCATTCATGAACGTATATTATATCTATATTAAAACTAACGAAACGTCAACCGAGTGTTACTGACGTTTACTAATTAGGCTCGAAATCAATTATTTTTAATATATTCTCTTTCTATATGCAAACACTTTTAAATAGCAAATTTTAACTACTAAAATAAATATATTATATATTTTTAAACAATTAGATTTAATTTAATTTTATATATTTACAAGAAATATTTATATATACATATATATACATATCTATATATTTATAATAGTAGTTTTCATTACATCGCATATTATTTTATATATTTATTTCCTAAAATTAAATCATTTATTATATCAAATAATATTTCAAATTATTATATATATATATATATATATATATATATATATATATATATATATATATATATATATATATATATATATATATATATATCTACAACTAGTGTTCGTGAATCGTCGGGAACAGTCGAAGGTCAATTGAATATATGAAACAGTTCAAAATTTTTGAGATTCAATATTACAGACGTTGCTTATCGTGTCAAAGATAATGAATCGTATCGAGAGTTTGGTTTAAAATTAGTCGAAATTTTCTGGGTCACTACAGTACCTACCCGTTAAAGAAATTTCGTCCCGAAATTTGAGTGTGGTCGTCATGGCTAACAATAAAAATGTTTTCATGATGAATATGAGTTGATAAATAGAGTTTTATCATCATTGAGTGACATGGATAAACAATTCAATTACTCGAAGAGTAAGAGTGAATCTGTCACAAAAGAGTGAAATGAGAAAATTAAATATTCGTCTTAACTTTCGACGTAGTCACGGTGGATTTCTGGAATTCAAAAAATTTAAAGAAAATCTTCTAATCAGAAAGAAAATGTAATAGCACGATTTATTAGCAATTTGTTGGAATTAAGGAAGAACAGAAATATCAAGAAAATATTTTTGTGATATGCTTAGAGCTTAAGTAGAATGAAAGAGTCGTGTAACATGGCACATGATGAGGACAAGGTCTGTGAATCATCATCCCGTTACATTAGAATTTTAGCATGAATTACTGTAATATAATCACGTTGATCAAGTATCATTATATTATACTAACTCATGCATCAATTCCCAACACTACTTCAAAATCATTCATAATTTCAAATTTGAATTTTTCAGAATTTAGAAACGAAAACAGTTTCCTTTCTGATGTAACACTGATAACGCGAGAAGATAAATGATTTCGGATAAGAATAGTTATGAAATTACCTTCAGAAATATCGAGGATATTTATAATAGAGGATACGATAATATCTTAGATTTTTAGAATCAAATTGTGATAAAGAAATTCATTCACGATGATTTAGAGCGATTAAGGAGCAAGGTATTCGCTAATGACTTCAGCAGATATTGAATCATTTGGATTCTTTGAAGGCAAGTTTATTCTTTGTGATTTATCCACAGCCTCCTTCATAGTTTCGCATAATCTGCTTTTCGGTACTAAATTTTCTATTGAGCGTTTCCAACACTTCATTCTTTATCATCATACTTTTGACTGTTAAGGTCGTTTACAGTTTTTGATGCTTCATCAGCATTTTCAACCTTCAGAGTATTAATCCGTAGACTGGGTGCTTATCAGAGTTTCAGAATGGAAGATCATAATTCTAAGAGATATTTGTTATATGTACACATATAACTGTGGATGTAGAAACGTTGCGAGATTCAAAATACTATTTGCTAATTCCCGGTAACTGGTATGGCAATTCTTGTTATAAGATGTGGATGAGTATATGATAGGGTTTTTAGTGGACAATTATAATGGTTTTTTAGAGAGACTTAAGATGGTGAGTAATAAAGTCGCTAGTAAGTTTACTACTGATGCAGTAAAATATAAACGGTTCTTCGGTAACGATGATGAAAGGCAAACTTATATATCAAAGTACTAATAAGACTTATTCGAATGAAAAATCGAAGTTGATTTGCTGGAGCTGTGAAAAAACTGGCTATCTCGAACAGGAGTTGCAAAGTTATTTTCGGTAATAATAACACTAAAGAAATTTGCACAGCTACGTGTTAAACGTTTACTCAGTTTTCAAGAGTTTTTCCGATGCATAACTATATGCATAAATCTTTTCTTCCGTAGATGAGATGCAGTTGGTTCATTCTCTCGATTGAGGTGTTTTCAAGAATTATGAAAGATTTGAATGTAAATTGGAATCGTCAAGATACAAATGAGGTTTAAGATGAAATCAAGTGGCAAACTTGAATAATTGTTTAGTTTCATATGTCATAATCAATATTTTAATTCATTTTAATTGTCCACTGTTGGTAGTCCTTAGTTGATTAGTCCACAATTAACAATTCAATATTTCATATATAGTTTAATATATTATATTCGAATTAATTAATACGTGTCGTGACCCGTTATATGTCTCAGACTCGATCACAACTCAAAGTATATATATATTTTGGAATCAACCTCGACCCTGTATAGCTAACTCCCAACATTACTGCATATAGAGTGCCTATGGTTGTTCCGAAATATATATATATAGATGGGTCGATATGATATGTTAAAACCTTGTATACGTGTCCCGATATTTAAAGTGCGTAAAATAAATACAGAATTTAAATGGCGATAAATAAAATTGCGAGAATTAAAATTGCGATAAAATGTAATATGGAATCAACAGTTAGCTAGGAACAGTTAGCTAGGATTTTGTTAGCGTGGATTCTTAACGAAATTCATCGTAGTCAATTTGTTTGTTTCTAACAAATTTTATTCTGTCAAATGTTTTCTTCATTATGCCACTTGTTGGATTCTGATAGGTCAAAATCCAAATATGAAATTTGAATGGAAATGGTTATTCTGCGGTGAACGGATTCATATATCTGGGGATGTAAGTAGGATAGGAAATGACTGTTGGATCAGATTTGAAGAATGTACAGTGTAAGTTATTAATGTGAAATCTTAAGTATTCCTCGGGTATTACCTACCCGTTAAAATATTTTCATCGTTAATAGTTTGTATGAAAGAATTTTTAATCACAATCTTTATGAAAATATATATACATATATATTTTCTTCAGATATAATTATGGATTTAATGAGTCAATTTCATTTGATTTTCGATTTGAGCTAGAATAAATAATCTCTGAAACTATTAGGAGCCACATATTCTTCGCAGAATATTAATGAAGTTATGGATCAATACTTCATCATAAATTATTAGGATCCACATATTCTTCGCAGAATATTAATGAAGTTATGGATCAATACTTCATCGTAAATTATTAGGATCCACATATTCTTCGTAGAATATTAATGAAGTTATGGATCAATACTTCATCGTTCATTGCTGTTGGTACTCCTTGGTATCTATGGTGTGTATGATGTTGATGTTCGTGGGACAGATTGTGAAATTGAGGCTTGGGATGCGGATGTTGTTGTTGGTGGTACTGCTGATGCCGGTACTATTGTTGAAGCTGGTACATTTTGCACCATATTTTTCAAGGCTACCACTCAGGTGCGAAGCTAGTTGACTTATTACTCCGGGATGATTGTCGGTAGGAACGGGCGAGTGAATAAGGTTTTGAATTTGAGATAGTATATAATCATGGCGAGAGATTCGGGTAATGAGGGTGGAAATGGTGTTTCGGACTGGTTCGCCGGTAAGTGCGTTAGGTTCTTCACTAACAGGTGAATTCGGTTGATGGAAAGGATCGCCTTCTTCACGTCTCCATTGATTAATTCAACTACGAACTCATCAGATGAATTGGGGATGGCTGATTGATTGATTCATTCTGGTGACGCTGCTTTCGGAGCTGGAGTGGGACTCCATATCGGAATTTGAGGGACTTAAACTAGTTGTGAGTTCCATTTCGTACGATTGAATAAAGGATTTTTCGATATGAAATGATTTTCGGATATCGGATGATATTCTAATTACATAGAATACCTATACATGGTACAGAAGATCCCGTAGATTGCGAAAGGAATTAAGGAAACGTGTCAGATAAAGTCTACAGTAACAGATATGCTAAGATATGAATTAGCAGATACGCTAAGATATGAATTTTTTCTATACAGTATTCATGCAATCAATGCAGTAAGATGTGTCTAGACTAAGAATGATAAGCATGTAATTTTTGACAAGAAATGATAAGCAAAACTTTTGACATGCAGACCAGGTTCAAGTCCAGACTTATTAATATATCCTAATAACTACTAGGCTGAAGTCCAGACTCATTAATGCATTCTAACAACTACTAATTAGACACACTAATGCAAGACCTGGTTCGCTACGACCACCGCTCTGATACCACATGAAGCAACCCGTCCTAATCCATTTGGACGAAGTCTTCAACAGTTGGTCCCATTGCGAGGTTCTGACCTCTATATGCCATGAACGACTTCATGTACTATGAGAAAATGCATAGCGGAAGATTTTTTTCATACCTGAGAATAAACATACTTTCAAGTGTCAACCAAAAGGTTGGTGAGTTCATAAGTTTATCATAAAACAATAAAATTCATCATTTTGATAGATCACAAGATTTAAATCTTGCATGGTACAAATGGGCCCGAATCCTATACCCACCTGTAATGTACATGCGATATCTTTTAAATACAGTACACATTTCTCGTGTACGAAATCATTTTTCATAAATCTTAGTAACCGTACACATATCTCGTGCACAAAAATAACATACACATAACCTGTGTATAAAATCATTCTCGCGATACATAACATTCACTTTTCATTGCTTTCATAGCTTGGCTTGGTAACCGACCTTAACATATAATGCGCATAATAATATCCCCAAAACAGAACATCTCGTCTGTATAATAATCATATAAACTTCGAAGTACTAAACACCACGCCCACTAGCCCTTCCGTCTAGTGAACATTCTGGGTGGAGGTGTTAAACCCGGTAGCTACCTTTAGGATTCGCGTCAATTAGGCGTGCACTAATTCTCAAAATTAGTGATGTTCCCTAATTTTAGGTTATCAAGCAATAATAATCAGGGAAAAAAATATTCATATCAATTGTGGCAATTATCACGTCCACATAATTCAATGGTGGCAATTATCACGTCCACATAATTCATTCGAGAAATATTTTGCTCGTGTCTATCTCGTCAAACATTTATAAAAGCATTTCATGTATTCGCAGTTCAAAATGTATTTCAAAAGCATTTAATAAAGCAGTTGTAAAAGTAGCGCATGTATTCTCAGTCCCAAAAATGTAAAGAGTAAAAGGGAATCAAATGAACTCACAATACTGTATTTTGTAGTAAAAATACTCCTACGACGATACTGAACATTGCAGGGTTGGCCTCGGATTCACGAACCTATATTATTCACACACACACACACACACATATATATATATATATATATATATATATATATATATATATATATATATATATATATATATAAAACATATAAACGTAATCAAATAAATTTATATATTATTATTAGTGATGTATTTGTTATATTTAATAATTTATAAGTTTCATTATTTATTGATATCTTTTATATATAGCTTAATTAATATCATTTTAAATAACAATAATATAGTGACATGTAATATTCATATTATTGTAATGTATTTTTATATAAAATATCTTTTTGTACTAGAACTGATAATGGTAAGAACGATAGTAATAATGTTAGTAATAATAGTAGTAATACTGATAATGTTAATTTTAATAATAATAGAAATAACTTTACTAAAAATGTTAAATTTTTGATAAAAGTGATAGTTTTGATAAAATGTTAACTTTGAAAATTTTTAGTCATAATGACACTTCTAATAGAAATGAAATAATAATAATAACTTTAATAATGATAATAATAATGATATTAATAATAGTAATAGTCATAATAATAATAATAATAATGATAATAACAGTAGTTTATAAATAAAGCGAAAAGTTTAATAATAATGATAATGAAATTAACATTTTTGATAATAATACTTAATACATAATAATAATAATAATAATAATAATAATAATAATAATAATAATAATAATAATAATAATAATAATAATAACAATAATAATAAAAATAAAAATCTTATTACTAATGATAATATTTAATAATAATACTTACTTAATGATATTACTAGTAAGGATAATAATATTAGTAATAATAATAATAATAATAATAATAATAATAATAATAATAATAATAATAATAATAATAATAATAATAATAATCCTAATTGTATTTATAGTACATATACTAATAATAACGATAATTATAGTATTCTTAATTTGATTAATGATAATGATACTTCTAAGTATTAGAGGTGATAACAAAATTATCATAATAATAACAACACTAACTAATAATAATAATAATAATAATGGAAATGAGAATAATAGTATATACCCTTAAAAAGAAATGCTCCAGACAAGACTTGAACTCGAGACCTCTCGGTTAGTCAACACACGCCTAACCACTCCACTGCTGGTTACCTTTTTGAATTATCTCCTATACTTAATCGCTATAAACCGAATTCTTGGCCCAACAATCCAAACAAACACGACCCAAACTTTAATTCTTCTAAGCCCACTTATTAATCGATTCACTTAACCTCAATCATCGACCCATAATAATATATATAAAACTCGTAGCTGGTAGCAGCAGTCGAAGGGTAACTGTAGGGTTTGTAATTTTTCAAACAGGAAGAAAACAGATTTTGTTCATCATCATCGTAAACGTGATCATTATCATAATCATCATTATCTTAATCGTCATCATCATATTATCATGATTATCGTATGATCATCATCTCCGTCATTATCCATCATCATTCGTTGTTGACTGTATCCTCGTATAGCACGTTCACAGAAAATAATAATTAAACCGGTTGCATCGATGGTGTAGATGGTTTTAGTGGGTTTCGAGCAGGTTAATACAACAAAGGTGGTGATCTTCGGACGAGGAGGATAGGGAGAAAGAGATGGTGATGGTTGTTGATGGTAGTTAGTGACTGTTTGAAGGAGGAACAGAAGCATACAGTGGCAGTTACAGTTCTGGGTTTTAGAAAGAAAAAAAAAATAATAGCAGTAATTATCGAGTAGCAGTTTTTCTGGGTTTCGATGGTATTCAAGATAGAAAACAGTAACAGTAAACAATAAACACGATGGTTGTTGTGGTGATAAAAATCTAATGAAACTAGGTGCAGGTGGTGTTCGGTTTTCTTGTAACCCGAACAGGAGCTAGTGATTTTAGGTGATGAATTTGTAACAACCCTTTTGGGTGATGATCGTACATATAGCAAAACAAAGAAAACGAGCAGGTAGTAGAGTTGATAATGATGATGGTTTAAAGAGTTAATATCTATATAGAAGATGAAAGGTGGTCGTCTAGTAGCGATATTCTTCGAATAGATAAGGGAAATAATAGCAGCGGTTTTTGTGATTGATTCCTACAGGAAATGAAAAAGATAAAAATTTAAGTTGATGATGGTGGTGTCTTGTGGTGGAAGACGATGGTTGTGTATGGTGGCGAGTGTTCAAAATAAAGAAGGTTTTTGGTTGCCGAAGACGATGACTAGGGTGATAGTTGGCTTGTGATGAAGAAGTAGGAAAAATGGTTGTGTCCTTCAATTCTATGTATATGTATATTATATATAGAATTAGTTGGTAGAGAGAAGCATAAAGCAAAACAGTAATGCACAAAAATAATTCAGTGATTAGCCGCCTATAATTTGTATGTTAGTTACCGACAGTTTATCCCGAATGGCTATATCGTGTCCATTACTAAACAGCCAACGTATGAAAGTGTTCCTAAAAATCCCAAACTTTTAGGTTAAATATAATTAATTATTTCACTCATTAACTGTTTGAAACCTGATCAAAAAGGTTCAATAATTGTTTATTTTCTGTTCCAATTTATATGTACGGAGTACTAATGTTTAAACTTAGAAATGTTAAAATACTTTTAACAAATCTAAAATCTTCGTAATCAATTTACAGTCCAACTTTTATCTTAATCATTCATGAACGTGTATTATATCTATATTAAAACTAACGAAACATCAACCGAGTGTTACTGACGTTTACTAATTAGGCTCGAAATCAATTATTTTTAATATATTCTCTTTCTATATGCAAACACTTTTAAATAGCAAATTTTAACTACTAAAATAAATATATTATATATTTTTAAACAATTAGATTTAATATAATTTTATATATTTATAAGAAATATTTATATATACATATCTATATATTTATAATAGTAGTTTTCATTACATCGCATATTATTTTATATATTTATTTCCTAAAATTAAATCATATATTATATCAAATAATATTTCAAATTATTATATATATATATATATATATATATATATTTAATATATATATATATATATATATATATATATATATATATATATATATATATATATATATATATATATATATATATATATATATATATTTATTTACAACTAGTGTTCGTGAATCGTCGGGAATAGTCGAAGGTCAATTGAATATATGAAACAGTTCAAAATTTTTGAGATTCAATATTACAGACGTTGCTTATCATGTCAAAGATAATGAATCGTATCGAGAGTTTGGTTTAAAATTAGTCGAAATTTTCCCGGTCACTACATGAATTATCACAAATTAGTTATATTTTATGAGAGTAATAAATTAATAAGTTGTTATGAGTTGTGATTGTGCATAATGCAAGTATAAAATGAATTCAAGTGATGTTTAAGTGCACGTTCATGTATGAAATTGTTACTTGTAATGATGTTTTGATATATGATGATTTTAAGGTTTGCTAGTAGTTAAAATGGGTTTATGCACACCAAGTGTTTGATGAAATGCTTGAGAGAATGATAAGTCCATGTTTGTAAGAGATAAACTAGAGAATTGGTGTATTTAGGAAAATGATGTTTGTATAATAATGTTTGTTATAATGGAAAGGTGAAAAGAAAAGTTAAGAATTTCATGTATGTGAATGTTCATGTGAATGATGAGGTAAAAGGAGATTAAGGAAGATTTAAGTCAAATGTGTAAGTATGTGAAAGTGTTGTAAGCTTTTGAAAGATGTAAATTCGTTTGAATTATATTAATGACGAGATTAGCTCATGTATAGGTGCTAATCAAGACAAGGGAACTCCAAGCGACCAAGGAATCTCGTTTAACCAAGGTGAGTTTATAGGGGGTAAATTGGGCGGGTCAAGAGTGGCTTAGTGTTCCCAGATTGCATCCGTGCAAGAGGGTAACGACTAAGTGCACTAGATGGATAGCTTAGATAGGATTATTAGGCATGCCTAATAATTGTATCTATAGTTGATGATTAGCTTAAGCAAGGTCAATAAGCTTGCTTAATGATCTCGTCTATGGTATGACTAGCGTAGACACTTTGGGTGTCTATGTATGTATGCATTATGATTAAGGATAGCTTAGGCATATGTGTATGCCTATGGTCATGTTTAGCTTAGGCACAGTTACTAGGGTTGACCTTAGTAAGTTATGTCTATGGCAAGTAATGGAGTCAGATCCGATAGTAAGTAAACAACCTTCAGGTTGGAAAGGTCAAGTGATGTATTGCTTATGCTCAATGATATGTGTTCTTTTATTTGCCTATAACTCACTAAGCATGAAAGCTTACCCCTATGTTATGTTTATGTTTTTATAGGAACGAAAGGACACCGCGTAGGTAAGGAGCCTATTTGAGGATAGCGGAGCATTGGTCATATAGTAAGTGGTAGTGCAAGTCCCTATTTTAAATCTAGCTCTATTGATACCGCTTATCGACGCTAAAACTTTTGTAATCATAAACTATGTTACTTTTGAGATTTGGGACCAAATGTTATGTTCAAGATGTGTAAATGTGTTATTTATGATTAAATGGTTTTTGTAATGTTTGACGATGTAAGAAACTGTTTAACTAAGTTTGTTTATGTGCTATGTTGTCAAAATGGTGTTGGGTGAGGAAGAAATGGTGAAAATGTGATTTTTAAAGCAAATTAAAGTTTAGTACCAGCGACAGTACAGGGCCGCGCCGCGACCCCATTTGCCGCGCCACGCCCTTAGGCATATTTTGAAAACAGGAGGAATGTTAAACTTGTTCAAAATCTTTTGTCTGGCCGCGCCGCGTCCAGAGTTGCCACGCCGCGGCATATCACTGGGATGGGTGGTCAACCAATTTTTTTTTAAAAAAAAAAATTATCGTTTTCAGAGCGTTAAAATGTTGAACGTCTCATGAACCATCCTCACGAAGAAGATGTGAATCTCTCTTATTCTTTTCAAGAACTCGTCGACGAATACCTAGAGAAAACCATGGCTATATGTAGTTAAGATCAAATTTCTAAGGATTTGTTCTTTACACCTCCTGAAGGAAATCTCGACACCCATTCAGCCATAAGCCTTAGTCAACACAAATCTCCCCTCTCTGAAAGTAATTTTCTCGGCAAAACTACCCAAATAGCACCGTTAGGACAAGACATTCCTCTACCTCTGTTAGGGAGAAGACCGAATGAAGAAACAGATTTCATTCTGGTATATTAGGAACCCCAGTCAAAAGAGGACTGTGTGAAAATTCCCGAACCTACCTTCGAAACTAAGGAAGATGTTTCCGAGGAGGAAACATTAAGAAGGACAATTTCCAAAAACGAAGAACAGATAGCATCAGTGACCGCTACTGAAGGATCAGAATTCCAGGAGAAGTATGACTCGTTAGACCGAAAGGAGATAGCTAGGATGAAGCCATCTATCGAGGAACCTCCGGAATTGGAATTAAAGAAGTTACCCAACAATCTGGAGTATGCATTCTTAGAAGGAGAATCGCAACTCCCCGTAATCATCTCGAAAGACCTCACGCCATAAGAGAATGCAAAATTGATTCAAGTTTTGAAATCACATAAGAAGGCAATTGCTTGGAAGATCTCCGACATAAAAGGAATCAGCCCCAACTATTGCACCCACAAGATCTTCATGAAAGATGATTTCAAGCCTTCAGTTCGGAGGCAAAGAAGGGTCAACCCTATGATTCAAGAAGTCGTCAAGAAAGAAGTGATCAAACTTCTGAACGCCGGTCTGTTCTATCCCATTTTTGATTCACCATGGGTTAGTCCTGTTCAAGTGGTACCCAAAAAGGGAGGGACAACCATAATTCAAGATAAGAATAATAAGCTTATTCCAAGGGTTTCATAGATTATCGTAAACTAAATGATTCAACCCGAAAAGATCATTTTCCATTACCTTTTACCGATTAAATGTTGGAACGTCTATCAGGAAACGAATACTACTGTTTCCTTGACGGTTTTTCCGGCTACTTTCAAATTTTCCTTGATCCAAAGGACCAAGAAAAGACAACCTTTACTTGTCCTTATGAAATATTTGCCTATCGACGCATGCCCTTTAGGTTATGCAATGCACCAGCTACATTCCAGCGATGCATGGTAGCAATATTCCATGACATGATTGAATGTTGTATGGAAGTCTTCATGGACGACTTCTCAGTCTTTGGCAGTACCTTTGATTTGTGTCTTTCTAACCTTGACAATATGCTCACCCGGTGTGAAGATTCAAATTTAGTTCTGAATTGGGAAAAATGTCACTTCATGGTTAAAGAAGGGATAGTTTTAGGACATAAGATTTCAAAAGCAGGAATAGAAGTTGATAAGGATAAGATTGAGACAATTACTAAACTTCCAGAACCTACCACAGTAAAAGCGGTAAGGAGTTTCCTTGGACACGCCGGTTTTTACCGACGCTTCATTAAGGATTTCTCAAAGGTCACACGACCTCTCACTAATCTCCTAGGAAAGGAAGTTCCGTTTGTCTTTTATGAAGAATGTATTAAAGCATTCAACTATTTGAAGGAATAGCTAACACATGCACCCATCATGATAGCTCCTGATTAGAGTTTACCATTCGAAATCATGTGTGATGCGAGTGACTTCGCAGTTGGATATGTACTCGGACAACGGAAAGATAAGCACTTTCATCCAATCTATTACGCCAACAAAACCTTAACCGGAGCTTAAGAGAATTACACTACCACAGAAAAGGAGCTGCTAGCTGTAGTATTCTCCTTCGACAAATTTTGTTCCAATCTCATCCTGTCCAAAACTACGGTTTATACAGATCATTCAGCCCTTAAATATCTATTTACTAAGCAAGACACTAAACTAAGACTCCTACGATATATCTTACTCCTTCAGGAATTCGATATTGAAATCAAAGATAAGAAAGGAGCAGAGAATGTCACAGCAGACCATCTTAGTCGTTTGGAGAACCCAGTAATGGAATAACTTGCTGAACAAGATATCAGAGATAAATTTCTGGAAGAAAAGCTTATGAGTTTAGGACAAACTCATATAGGATCACAATTCACTGATACTCCTTGGTATGCTGACATGGCCAACTACGTAGTTGCCGGAGTAGTACAGAAGGGAATGAGCACATCCAGAAGAAGGAAGTTCTTCAGGGATGCCAAGTACTACTACTGGGAAGAGCCTTACCTGTTTAGAATTTGCCCTGATCAGATAATCAGGAGGTACGTAGATGAGAAACAAGCAGCAGGGATTCTTCACTAATGTCTCCACGGACCAACTGGAGGTCATCATGAAGCAAACTTAATTGCAAGAAAAGTTGATGAATCAGGATTTTATTGGCCGTCTATATTCCGAGATGCGGCAGAGCTTGTAAAGCGTTGCGACGCATGCCAAAGGCAAGGTATTATCTCTATGAAGAATGAGATGCCTCGGACTAATATCCAAGCTTGCGAGATCTTCGATATATGGGGATTTGACTTCATGGGGCCATTTCCAAAGTCTAATGGGAAAGAATATGTCCTCGTAGCAGTAGATTACGTCTCCAGATGGGTCGAAGCCCAAGGATTTCCAACTAATGATGCCAAGGTCATCACCAACTTCTTGAAGAGACTCTTCTGCCGATTTGGAGCTCCCCGCGCTATAATAAGTGATAGAGGTACACACTTCTGCAGTACTCAAGTTATGAAGGTGATGCAACAATACGGAGTTACCCACAAAATCTCCACTGCCTATAATCCGCAGACTAACGGACAAGCAGAGGTCACCAACAGAGCACTCAAGAGAATCCCAGAACGCACTGTCAGCCATCATGGAAATAAATGGGCCAAGAAACTAGACAATGCTCTGTGGGCATTCCGGACTGCTTATAAGAATCCTCTAGGGACTACACCCTACCGCATGATCTATGGAAAAGCCTATCACCTTCCTCTGGAACTCGAATATAAAGTTCTCTGGGCGTTGAAGACCTGCAACCTCGATCCCTCAGTTACCGCTAAGCATTGGAAGATGCAGATAAATGAACTCGCTGAATTAAGAGACCAAGCGTACAAAACGTCATACATCTACAAGGAACGAACGAAGCTTACACATGATCCAAAATTGATTCCTACAAAGTTCGCTCCTGGAGATAAAGTTCTGCTCTTTAATTCTCGAATCAAGAAGTTCGCTGGAAAATTTAGATCAAGATGGAGTGGGCCATACAAAGTTGTACATTCTTTTCCACACAGAGCTGTGGAATTGGAAGGACCTACTGGAAACTTCAAAGTCAACGACCACCGGCTAAAAGCTTTTCTAGAAGGCCATGATAAGGAGGAGCATCTCTTCTCTTTTGATCCATTCTAAAGATCTGATAAAGAAAAGTCGAGATGTAATGACTTGACAAACAAAGCGCTCTTGGGAGGCACCCCTTGCTTATCCTTTTTATTTTTATTTATTTTTATTTCAATTATTTTCAGTCTAATTATATTATCTCTGTGTACTAACAACTATGCGCCATACTTGTGCTTAGTACTTACAAGTTTGTTTAATGTGTTCAGGCAAAAATGCCAAGTTCAGGAACTTCAGTTTACATCCCAGTTCGTAGGAGGAGAACTCCTATAGTTTACTCCTCGGGAAGCAGTGCTGATCAGAACAGGCCATCAACAGGGCAATTAGGCCCAATGCAATTGATATTGGAGAGTGTTAAGGAGGATATTGGTACAGCACCGCCAGCTCATCCTGTTCGATGATCTAGACGTTTAGCTAGGAGACCTGCTGAGTACACACAACCACTAGAGACACGTGAGCCACAGACGGTGATACACTATGGAGTCACCTTGAATGACCCAGATGTTACATGGGCATTACTCGGAGACCAGCATAGGCTTTATCGAGCTCTTAGAGCATACCTTCAGTGCGAGGGGATGCCGTGCAGTACTCTGGGCCCGTTGTCATTTAGGCTAGCGCGTCGTATTTAGCCAACACGACAAGCTACCCCCAGGTGTTCCACACCGGCCTCAGTTCACTCAGTCGCTTCAGCTACCATCCCACCACATGCTACTCCTGTTCTCATCACGCCAACTGTTTTAGCCATTTCACCTGCTGCAGTCACCGAGGTAGTCCCAATCACTGAGCTACCTGAGGGTTATCACCTAGTCACGATTCCCATATCAGTTGAGCCACCCACGGCCCAGGCATTTGAGATTATCAGAAACATCCCTGATGAGGAGCCTTTCCCGAGCCTATCACACCTGGAGTTGTCGTTAAACCATTGTATGGATTCACTACTAGGCCCTGAGTTGGATGTAGGGCAACCACTTGAGTATTTGCTGAGACTAGAGGATGATGATGATCCCTTCGGACTTCATGGATACTTCGCAGACACGACTCAGCACATTAACCAGGATAGTATTCCATAGACTACTTTACTTTATTTACTTTTAGTTTTATCTTTTTGAAGCATTGTACTAAAAAGTTATATATAGTGAAAATGCTGCCTTTCTCTTTTTGTTCTTCATGCAGAAATCTTATCAAAAGAGACTGGTCCTTTTCAGCAATTAGGAGACCGACCGTAGGAAGGCCCATCACTAGGAAAGTAACATGACCATAGGGAAGTAATCTTTCCTCAAACATATTTCAATTATTACGCACTAAAATCTGTAAGTGTGGGTTCACCCCCGCAACTAACTTGGAAATTTTAGAAGACAAGGTCCTTAATTTATAAAGTATTAAAACATTCTTTTTCAGAGAACATTAGGGATAATGTTCTTCTAAGTGTGGGGCATTGGGTAAAGGTTTAAAGGACGAGTAACCGTAAAACGCCAAGTTTTGAAAAATTGTTTTGGCTAAAAAGCAATTAAGTAATGGATATTGGGTGATTTCGAAAAAATTCTTACCTTGTTTTGCCCAAAAGATCCAATAAAATTGCTAGAAATCGGTTTTCGGAACATTCATTAGAACAGAATGATCAAGCTAAAACTGATGTTTTGTGTCAAAAGATTTCTTATAAGAAAATATGTTAAAGGCTACGCATGATCAAGCACGACCCCTACTCCCAAAAGGTAAGGAATCTTGGACCCAAAGTATCTGTATGACCTATCAAATCTACAGTACTTTATCATTTCAATTGATGAGCGTGCCGGTGTACGGTTCAAGTTAGAACTTGGTTCTGACATACGTTTCAAGACCAATGGTTAGTAAGCGCCATACGTGGTGCAGGTGTGATACTCCTTCCGAAATCATTCTGAATAGAGAAGACAAAAAGCCATCCGTTTCCGTTTCCACTCTACGCAGTTTAAACCGACCAACTCACATAAAGAGTTGATGAATCAGAAATTTTCACCCCAAATTCACTCCCAAAATACACTACCCATTCACCTTCATTCCCCTTTCCATTTATCAAAAAGATCCAGAGATTAACGAAGAGATAGATCGATCAAGTTCACTTCAAAAGTACTTGTTGAAAGATTCCAAACCCCTGATTGTTTTTTATAGGTCAAAGACCTATTTTTCAGTGGATTATCACTTCCTCTCTGGGCACCAGGAACAAAAGACAAAAGTTATGAAGAAAGGGTATGCCAAAAAAAAAAAAAAATTTGAAAGAGCAAAGTCTCTATGAATAAAGGCAAAGAAAAACCCGAGAAGTTGCCCTAAAGAAGGATACCGGAGGAGCCACAGAAAATTTTAGGCAAAGTCTTAGCAAAATCCGCCTCTTCCGAAGAAAACTTTTTACGGATTCCAAGTCGTTCTCTATCCAAAAATGGATACTCTGAAGAATCAAAGTCTATCAATTCTCTCGAAATCAAAAGATATGGATACCTTTCACCAATCCATAAAAATTTCTAACCAAACCCTTAAACCCGTCTTCCTCTTGAAAGAATGCCTAGAAAGAAGATCAATGTCGTCCTTACTTAACCGGTGGAGATATCGATGCTTTACCAAGCCTATGATGAGAACTGTTACACGACTGGCTTCTAAACGACAATACATTTAGATTAGGACACCCTAAACACTTGAGTGACATGAGTGATCCGCTAGTGAGGAGCCTGATCATGTATACTCTACATCAGAGAGTTGAAAAGTACGCCTTTTTCACTATTGACGCAATTGACATCTAGCGACCAAATCATCGAAGCTCGAAACTTTTTCTAATACTTTCGAAAGATGTGACGACTTCTGATGAAGGCATAATAAAAAGATCCACGGGTGGGCAAGGGAGAGTCTATTAGAAAGAACCTTATATTCCCGCTTTTTGCTTGAGGACAAGCAAAGCTAAGTGTGGGGTATTTGATATCGGCCAAAAAGTCACATTTTTATCCCCAATATTAAGCCATAGAACTATAAATATTCGAACTTTGTCGGCAAAATTATCACTTTTTCAGTTGATTTTGTAGATTAAGTAATTACAGAGGCGATGCAAAAATAATCAAGTAAAACAGAGCAAAAACGAAGATTCTAGAGCAAAAACGGTGAAAGACAAGAAATCAAGTTACGATCCAGTAAAAATCAGCTGACCAGGCAGACCAAATGGCTTGCCAAACGGCCTGCCTGGCTCACAAACAGCCTGCCAAATGGCTAGGATAAACGACCCCTGTAAACGGCTTGACAAGGCAAACAGCCCCTGCAAACGGCCTGCCAAACGGCCTGCCAGCCGTTTGCAGGCAAAATCCAAGTCTATTTAAAGGGCTTTCTCCATCCATTTCAACACACACTCAATTTGTAATTCATTTTATATTTTCGAGCTTTTAGTTAGTTTTTAGTAGCAGTTAGCTTAGCTTTTATTTTTCGGAGGATATCCCGGCGAGCCCCTGCAATCTCGGGCAGATTTCTTCGGCCTTTTCAGGTTTTTATCCAAAATGCTTGTCTTTTGTATTAAACATATGTTCTTACTTTTTATGTTTAATGATGCATTCCGATATTACCATGATAGCTTAATTAATCTGTATGTTGCCATGATAGAAGTTTGGGTTAGCGTAATTATGTTAATATAGTGCGATTATTGTCGTAATATGAACTAGGAAGTCTGATAGATTTGTATGCTAGCATCTTAAGGATTGACCAACCTAGGTTGTGATCAGGGCTTGTCCACCTATATGAAATTAGCTACTTCATAGGATTAAGACCCCTAGTTATACTGTATCTGAAGATTCAATGAACTCGGTATGGCCGGAGTTCCCGAGAGGCATTTAATGCTTTTTTAGGACACAAAACTTAGGAATTGAGACATGAATGACCTAGTATGCCTATTGACTGTTTCGAAGAGACTTCTTAGGAGCTGTTAAGATCTAGTTAGTGCCTTCACTGTGTGACCCATGCCTATTACATGTTCTTGTTTGATTGTTGCCTTAGGACTTAGTCATATCAACTGTTTAGGTATTTATTAGGTTTTTATCTGCTTTACTTTCAGTATATCAACCGTAATGTTGTATAATGCTTGAATTGATATGATCTCATTAGTATGATGGAATGGTTGTGATGTGCGAGCGGAGGTGTACGAAATACTATTATTTTTAATACGAAATACGATACTAATTACACAAGTTATATTATTTATTAACAGATGAGATATACCTAAACTCTGCTACAACACTATAGGCAGTATACCTAATTGTAGAGTAGTATAGTTTTTAGTAAGTCCAGTTCGTTCCACAGAGAGACGACTTATTTTACACTATAATTTTATATAACTATATTTGTACAAAATATATATATCTATAGTTTCTATTATATTGCTAAAATGATGATGTCATTATTAGGCTAATTCCTTTGTTAAGAAAAAATCAAAAAGAAAAAGAAAAAAATCTAAGCATGGTGGGTGATGTCATTAATCTAAATAATTTTGAATTAAAATTAAATCTTATTAATTAATTAATTATTATTAAATCTTATTAATAGTTATTTTAATTATTAAAATTAAATAATTTTAAATTATTTTGAATTGAGTACGAGGAGGTATAAGAGTTAAGCAGAAGAAAATCAATTCTACATTTATATTTTAATTTACACTTTTAAAATAAAATCACAACTAATATTATCTCTTATGATTGAATGTGGATTGTTTAATATGCATTTTAGGTGTTTGATGAAATGTTCAGCTGACGAGTTTCTTAGTCGGACTATGTGGTTCCACGGATCATTAAACTAAATAACTTTAGCATTTACGTTCACTTAATACCCAAAACATATCATTAAACGGTTTCGTTTAAACAGACCCGTGATTTCACGGGTCATTTCACTAGTATATATATATATATATATATATATATATATATATATATATATATATATATATATATATATATATATATATATATATATTAAAATTATTATTATTATAAAAGGGGGGTTTTACCGTTTAATGACTGGTTTGTCGATTTTATATTTTAAGCGTAAAGATAAATAACGATATTTAAATAACGATAAAATAAATAACAATAATTAAAATGACAATAAATAAAAGTACGAGGAAATATAAAATAAAATAAATTATGCTTATTTAAACTTCCGTATTCATGATGTTTGACGTTTTGATTTTAATTTATTACCCTGGGTTAATTGTCCTTTGTCTTGAATTTATTTGAAACCTATCTGGTTTTTGCCCATAATAGTCCATCGGTCATAATTATAAAATGCTCGTCAAATTAACCTTATTCCTGAAGTCAAATATTCCAACTAATTAGGGATTCAAACTGTAACAAGGTTTTAATACTTTGTTAATAATTACACCAGGTTATCGACTGCGTGTAATCCAAGATTTTAATACTTTGTTAACAATTACACCAATTACCCTTGTATGTAATCCACCCCTATTTTAATGAGTCCATTGATTATTAATCCATCTCCGTCTCCGGTCAAATGAACAATTATTAGTATTTATAAATATCCCGCCCACCGTACCCGATCAAGCGTATGTGGCTATTTATAAATACGTCAAATTGTAAATCTCTATATTAATCAAATATAAAGTCCATTAATAACCCATAGTCCAATTTCCACAAGTGTCGGTCTTTTGTCCAAACCCTAATTATGGTCCAAAGTCCAATAACCCCGTCTTTAATATTTAGTCTAACATCACGATTACTTCGGCTCAAATAAGCATAATAATAACTTAGTTACGAGACATTAATTTAAAAAGGGAGATCATAACTTACAATGATTATTTATCGCGTAGCTTTACACGGACAGAACTTCGACTTTAAAACCCGTAAAATAACCGTTACATTACCCAAACTAACTACTATAAAACTAAACTATATTATATATATATATATATATATATTAACAGAGGGAGAAATTGAGAATGGATGGTGTAATGAACTCGGCTGAAAACGTTGCTATTTATAGACTTGGCCAAGTTTCTGGGTTCATGTGAGCGCATGGAAATCTTTCTTCATGGCCATGTGATTGCATGGCCACCAGGTATAACTCACATTGATTTGTTTGCTAGCTTGTCGACGTTATTGTTTATTATTTATATTTATTTTATTTTTTTATTTATTATATATATATATATTAAGATATATATACATATGCTTCATAGGCTTGTAACTTGTGTTGCGTCACTTGTACACTCTTCGTTCTTTAAACCTTTATGCTTCGCTGAATTGTATCTTTCGGAGTGTAACTTGTACCTTGACGTGTCTTCTCTGTAGCTCTAAAGTCTTGTAATTTTCACTTCTTCACTTGTATCATCTTCGAGTAGTAGAAACTTAAATTAGAAATACCTGTACAATATCACTGCAGTGACTGAAACTAAACCGAGACATAAAAATAAGATGGAGTGTGGATTTTTCTCTGTGAACTGTGTGTTATAGTAGCATACTGTTTTCAGCTACTGTCTTCAACTCCTCTGTCCTATCAACTAGCCTCTATATATATAATTTTGTGAATGAATTAAGAAATTTAAGAGATGTATCCACGTGTCTTCTGTCTAGTGCCATCCATATATGCTCCCACCTTTGAATATTTTTTCCTTTTAATATTCAATCCACATTTGTCTGTTTTTATAATAAAAAAGATACTAGCCACCATGTCCCATATGTTCAAAAGTAAGTATGGCATGCATATGTGTATGCTATGATCTGGATCCCTTTAGCCTTGAATTATGCATCATTATATAATTCCCATATTGATTGCCATCCTTTTATTTTAAAACAAAGTAGGTTTTATGGTCATGATGTATAATTTTTAAACTTGGACTAGTGCTGCTGCCATCAATTTATTTCCTTGCCGACACTGATTCAAGCTTTATTTTATTGTACCTTGTGTAATTTGAGTTGTACATCTTCATTTATACATTAAGAACTTGCACTTCTTGATTCGGAACTTGTACTTCTTCGCGTGTTTTGACGTTTTCTTGATAAATTCTTCAACTTAGCACTTCGTAAACACTTTTAGAATTTTATACAAATTACAACTTAAAATTACACAATTAGAATTAAAATCTTATTATTTTGAATTGATATTTCGTCTAGAAATGTGTACGATTTTAGCAATATCAGGTTGTTAGTTTTCACTTAAGGTTTTGCCAACTTAAACCGACGGACTCCTTCCATTTGTGATCAGTGTTCAATCAACACGGCACGTTGTTATTCAGTTAACCAAACTGATAACAAGGGTTAGGATTATAGCTCAACTCACTAATAAACCTAGTACCTTACTGAGGATAACCTCCGAGGTATGGCTACCTTTCAATTATACAACCAAGTGACATACTTCTCACTGCTCAAAGAGAACTCCGTGAGTTCAGAGACAAGTAGGTCTGTGTAATTGGCTCATCCAACTAGATCTACTTCATTCCAAGCATAGTGTTAACATAAGCATAATTACCTTTCCCTAACCCAACACTGATGTAACACCCCGTTTTCCCCGTATATGATATTGAGGTATGTGTGTATGTACGACTAGTGTATGAAAGATTTGAGGCGTATTCGTGTGTTGAAGTTCATGTACGTAGGAAATGATCAGACCATGCTTTGGGTCGCGGCGCGGTAGAAGGGGTCGCGGCGCGGCATACAACTGGTTTCAGTTTTCAGAAAGCACGTTAAGACAGGCACCAGACCATGGCCAAGGTCGCGGCGCGACAGAATGGGCCACGGCGCGGTGATTAACTAGGTTCAGAATCAGGAGGCATGTCAAGGCAACCACCAGACCACGTTATATGTCGCGGCGCGACGGTTGAGGGCCGCGGCGCGACAATAATGACGAACTGGGTCCTGTTTTCGCAATATTAAAGGAAATATGAGGGCATTTTGGTCATTTCATGTATGTACCCGATTGGGATCTTAAATCCCATCCACTCATTCATTTTCTTTATTTCTTTTTTCTTTTCTTTCTATTTTTCTCTGAAAATTTCAAAACCCCATTTGATTCAAAGTGATATTTGGAAAGGAAGGAGCGAGATTCGATCTTAAGCATAAGAGGCAACTTTGTTCTTCTCGTTCTTAGCTACAAGGTGATACTAGCGGTAAGCTCTAACTCCAAATTTCATATTCGTGTTCATCATTCAAATTTAGGGCTTTTGATTGTGTGTTCATAAATGGAACTCCACTAGTTGTTAATGGAAGATAATAACTAGGATTCAGGTTTATTAGTGATGAAGGCGGGTTTTGGGTTGGTTGATGATTCATCCTTGTTTAGGGCTTTAAATTTAGTGTAATCACTACGATTAGTGATTATGGAAGTGTTGGAACTCATTTGGGCGTGTTTGGTTGACTAATATTGAAATGGGTCAAAATTAGGTTTTTGGTGTCAAATTGGGCAAGAAAAGTGTTTAACACTTGTGTTCGGGTTTAATCGGCTTATTAGGACCATTGTCACTAGTGTTAGTGATTATTGGTTAGTTTAGGCGCGGTTTGTGCTTGAAGGTGCATTTGGGTCGAGATTGCACTAGTTGTCAATTTGGGTTGGTTTGTAAATCCACCCTAATTGTGTTATTTGTTATGTGATAATGGAATAGGTACATTCCATTGGAGAGTTGCGGATTGTTCGGTTGCATTCATCAAGGCGACAAGGTGAGTGTTAATATCCTATGTGCATATGTATGTGTAGGATGGGTGCGGGTCGGGTGAAGTGATTCTCGACTATAGAGCTCACTTTACAAATAGGTACATTTGATGGACTTGTGTATGTGTCCAATTAGCATGGTTGTGCGTTTTGGTTGACCACCTTTGATGAGGTGCACACTTTGTGTGTACGTTATCACATGTGATTGTGATGTGGACTATTTAACCCCAATGGCGAAGGGTTGATATTGAATCGTGTTGTGAATTAGATAACCCCAATGGCGAAGGGTTGATGGGAGAAGTGAGTCATGTGTGGATGCGGATTTACGATGACGCGTGTAGTTCGGTCATCTTATCGGAAGTGAGTCTCGTGTAGTTAGGATTCACGATGATGCGTGTAGTTCGGTCATCTTATTGAGGTAGTGATCTCATGTGGTTTCGGATTCACTAAGGCTCGTGTAGTTCGGCCAACCTCGATGTTGTTGTGGTATTGAAGATAGTATTCTCGTGTGGATGCGGATTTACTAAGGCTCGTGTAGTTCGGCCAATCTTCATTTTGGTATGTGGTTTTCGGTATTCGGGTTAAGGGGTTAACCTTGGGCGGTTTACGCTTTGTTTTATATATTGTCGTATTGTTGTGTTGTAGCTAACCCTCCAGGTGTAGCTTATTGGCGTTGTTCACATCGTCGTTGGTGAACTTATATTTGTTGTTATTTTAGCTTGTTGCTTAGTGATCGTACTGTATGCTTAGCTTAACTTGACTTTATGCTTGGATGCTCCGGTATGCGTTAATTGATTATTTGTGTGGCGTGTCCATTTTATGCATATATATGTATGTAGTATATTCTCACTCACTAAGCGTTAGCTTACCCTCTCGTTGTTTACATTTTTATAGATTTGCTTGGATGCGGTGGCTCGGGTAAGCATGGGAACTAGTGGACTCGCGTAATTGCTTTAGAAGATCATGCTTTTGTATTTATTAGGATTGGGTAGCTTATCCCCAATCACCATGCTCGGTTTTGTTGGTTATTTAAACTATGTATTAAATGTTTTAAAGCTTATTGAACTTATTATTGTGTTAAAGATGTTTTTGGAAACATAAATGAGACCTAAATATTAATGTATTTAAGAAAAAAAAATTTACGGGCCGGTTTAAATACGGGTTGGGTTGTTTCAAGGGGTATCAGAGCATGGTCTAAGGGATTTAGGTGACTTGAGATAGGCGCTTAGACTTAGACTTTTTGTGTGTGCTTATTTGTTGCGGGACTTGTAGATGAACGGGTCAGAATGGAAACTTAGTTAGTGCCTTAGCGTGTAGGTGAACTAACTAGGGTTTTGGCTTGTGTTGTGACACTATTCTTGCGTGTGTTTATGTCGCGTAGAATATTTGGTTGTGTTGTTTATATCATCGAGGGAGGCGGTCGTTGTACTAACAAGTTGATACGACGTGTGTGCGTAATAAGGACTTGCAAACCTTATTACGGGTGCAAATCGTGTCTAACAAGTGATGTACGACGAGTGTTTAGTAAGGTGGGGCGGTGTTGTGCGTGTTGTTTTATACATTCGTAGACTAATCGTTTTGCATTCTTTAGAATGATGACGCGAAACGAGATCGAGATGGACGACGTGGAGTTTAACACTAGAGTTGCGGCCGCCGTTACGGAGCAAATGGGTGTGTTTCGAGAAGAAATGGATAGGAAGTATTTCGAAATTCAAAGTAGGGGTGAAATGGAGCGTTGTCATAAGAGATTCATGAGGACTAAACCCCCGATGTATGACAGGAAACCGGATCCTTTGGTAAGCACCACTTAGATCTCAGATGTCGAAGGGTGTTTTCGTACTATTGATTGTCCTCCCGAGAAGAGGACAAGACTCGCTACTAGTTTGTTGCGGGGTAGGGCGAAGGATTGGTTGGATGGTAAGATTGATCTTGTCGGTGGTGAACCGTTTATGGCATTATCGTGGGACGAGTTTAAGAAGGAATTTTTTGAGGAGTTCTGGACTTCAGCCGATTTTTCAGAATTGCGTAATGAGTTGCGAAATTTGCAACAAGGTTCTATGGATTTGAATACTCTCAAGATGACCTTTATGGCGAAGGCTCATTTTTGCCCGGAGTATTTGGGGAATGATCATTTGTTGATGGAAGATTTCTATCGTACTTTGAATGATGACTTGAAGAATAAAATTAGCCGGGGTTACGCGAAGTCATTTGCGGAGTTATTCGCGGTGGCTAGGGTTTCGAGTCGTATTCGAGATCGAAGATGGGTGAACCTTCAAGTAAGAGAATGGTTGTTTCATATGGTGCTCTGAGTAAGGGTCCGAGCGTAAGCACGGGTGGTACACGGATGGGTATATCAGATTCTAGTGCGTTTAGATGTTACAATTGTGGCATGAGGGGTCACAAGTCTTGAGAATGTTCGGTGCCATAGGGTGATGGCACGGTGTGCTTCAATTGCCAAGAGGAAGGACATCGTAAGTCGGAGTGTCCCGAGTTAGCGGGGAAGGGTGCGGCAAGGAGACGTTAAGGTACATTTCGTTTTAATAAATATGTCCTTTGATTATTTATTCCGTGCTGATGAGTTCGGGTTTGTTAAATGTCTTGTGTTGTGCATAGTATTGTTAGGGGTGACGTTCCTAATGGAATTACCCTACAGTGACTTTTTAATTGATGGGCGAAGGGCGTAAGAGTTGGTGCAACCAAGCATTCCTTGGTGTTCGGGAGATGTTTCTACCAAGCCTCGGGAATGGGCTTTGGTGTTCGGTTGTTAAGAGCGTGTTCGCTTTTGTGTATGGGGTGGTGAACCATGAGGTTCATCGGGCGAATAAAACCCTAAAGATCGAGTGTTTGATCTTGATGTATGATTGGTAATGGAGTAGGTGCCTCTTTCATACCTACTAGCGTGGTATTCGACTCCGATGGTGTTGCGGTTACATTGTACTTAGGGTGCCGGAGAGAAACCCTTAGATACATGAGTGACTAGGTGGAAATTTGACAAGCTAGAGCAATCGGAGGATTGCAAGATTAAAGTTTGTGCAATTGTGGTAAACTCTTCGTTCGAAGTGTTTGAGGATAGGTTAAAATCCTTCGTATGCTCAAGGTTGGAGCAAGATGTGGTGATGGGTCGTGTGAACCCAATTGTTAGTAAAGTCTACCCTTGGTAGCATTGTACGGTTGTGAGATACTTTTATCTCGACTATGTGGTTATGGAACAGAATTCTAAGTGGGGGAGTTTGAACTCTCGCACGAAGGTGTTCTAGTGTATTGATATTGGACGATGCTCGTATGGATTCGGAGCTAGCGTTGAGACCTACGTTGGTCAATTGTGGTAAAAGTACGGTTTGGAATAAATTGTACTTATGGTTTTGGATTTAAATTACTGCCAAGGTGGTAATGTGGTGAATCTCTTTGAGAGATAATGGACGTATTCGACGAGCAAGATGAGATCCCTCGGTTAAGGGATGTGCGTGTCGGATTCTCCTCTAGAGAATTATTGTCTTGAGCCTATGTGCGAAATAGGTGGTTCTTGCTCGATTGTGGTGGCGATGTGTGCACGTACGAGTGATGCGTGTACGTATATAATGTATTTATTTGTGTAGCGTGGAATGTGGAATTGTCGCAGTGTTTAAGACACCACATTCTATGTAACGAGTGGAATTGTCTTGGTGTTCAAGACACCACTCATTGGTTTGATTAACATGTGGAATTGTCACGGTGTTCAAGACACTACATTGTCATGGGAGTGGAATTATCGCGGTGTTCAAGACACCACTCATTGGTTCGATTGACATGTGGAATTGTCGCGGTGTTCAAGACACCACATTTTCATAGGGGTGAGTTAGTCGCGGTGTTTAAGACATCACCCGAGGGATTAGTGATTAGGCGGCGTATGTACACTAATGGATGTTATGAACTCCGATGGTCTTTAGCGAGTACCATTCCTGAGTCGAGATTTGGGTAGTGGATCACGTGTGGTTGCGGATTCACGATGACACGCGTAGTTCGGTCATCTTATTGTGGAAGTGAGTCTTGTGTAGTTCGGTTTCACAATGACACGTGTGGATGCGGTCATTATATTGAGGAAGTGAGTCTCGTGTAGTTCGAATTCACAATGACACATGTGGTTGTGGTCATTCTTTTGGGATAGTGATTCTCGTGTAGTTCGGATTAACTAGGGCGCGTGTAGTTCTGCCAATCCCGATTGTTGTGCGGTGGAGGTAGTGAGTCGCGTGTAGTTCGGATTCACTAAGGCGCGTGTAGTTTTCGGCCAGCCTTCATGTTGTGTGATCTATTGGTTGTTTTATATGCCAATGGTGGGGTCGTAAGGACCATGTTGTGTGATCTTTTGGTTGTTTTATACGCCAATGGTGGGGTCGTAAGGACCATTTTGGTATGAATTGTGATGCAGTAGTCGTATTTTGCTCACGTGTTTGTAGTAGTTGCGTATTAGATGTGTTTGCGCACTACAAGGGATGTTAAGTGGTAAGTGTTATCCGTGAGATTTCACTTTTATTTCGGTCTTCATCGGTTAGATGGTTGACTTCAGTTTGGGACGTGTTTACTTTTAGCATTGTACTTGGTATGGTCCTCTAACGGGTTGATATCTCGGTACGAGATTGGTTGAGTTTCCCGACGTGAGGGATTGAGCAAGTTCTTGTGCTCGGATTAGTGGATCTTAATAAATCACGGATGACGATTTAGTTGTTAAAGGTGACTCTTCGAGAAAATTGCCTAGAGGAGTTGGAGGAATACGTGGCGATATCGCGTATTCTAAGTGAGCGTTATAGATTTCGGAGGTTGTATGCATTGCATGTATCGAGATGCGTGCAAGTGTGTATTTGGTAATGGATTAATCTTCGGATTGATGAGAAATGTGTTGGAAGTCGGATTGGAACGTTTGTTTGAGAACCGTAGCGTGTAGGTTCGGATTGGCTAAGTGATTAGGATCACGAGGACGTGATCGAATCTAAGTGGGGAAGAGTTGTAACACCCCGTTTTCCCCGTATATGATATTGAGGTATGTCGTGTATGTACGACTAGTGTATGAAAGATTTGAGGCGTATTCGTGTGTTAAAGTTCATGTACGTGGGAAATGATCAGACCATGCTTTGGGTCGCGGCGCGGCAGAAGGGGCCGCGGCGCGACATACAACTGGTTTTAGTTTTCAGAAAGCACGTTAAGACAGGCACCAGACCACGGCCAAGGTCGCGACGCGACAGAATGAGCCGTGGCGCGGCAATTAACTAGTTTCAGAATCAGGAGGCATGTCAAGGCAACCACCAGACCACGTTATATGTCGCGGCGCGACGGTTGAGGGCTGCGGCGCGGCAATACTGACGAACTGGTTCCTGTTTTCGCAATATTAAAGGAAATATGAGGGCATTTTGGTCATTTCGCGTATGTGCCATATTGGGATCTTAAATCCCATCCACTCATTCATTTTCTTTATTTCTTTTTCCTTTTCTTTCTATTTTTCTCTCAAAACTTCAAAACCCCATTTGATTCAAAGTGAGATTTGGAAAGGAAGGAGCGGGATTCGATCTTAAGCGTAAGAGGCAACTTTGTTCTCCTCATTCTTAGCTACAAGGTAATACTAGTGGTAAGCTCTAACTCCGAATTTCATATTCGTGTTCATCATTCAAATTTAAGGCTTTTGATTGTGTGTTCATAAATGGAACTCCACTAGTTGTTAATGGAAGATAATAACTAGGATTCGGGTTTATTAGTGATGAAGGCGGGTTTTGGGTTGGTTGATGATTTAGCCTTGTTTAGGGCTTTAAATTTAGTGTAATCACTACAATTAGTGATTATGGAAGTGTTGGAACTCATTTGGGCGTGTTTGGTTGACTAATTTTGAAATGGGTCAAAATTAGGGTTTTGGTATCAAATTGGGCAAGACAAGTGTTTAACACTTGTGTTCGGGTTTAATCAGCTTATTAGGACCATTGTCATTAGTGTTAGTGATTATTGGTTAGTTTGGGCACGGTTTGTGCTTGGAGGTGCATTTGGGTCGAGATTGCACTAGTTGTCAATTTGGGTTGGTTTGTAAATCCACTCTAATTGTGTTATTTGTTATGTGATAATGGAATAGGTATATTCCACTGGCGAGTTGCGGATTGTTCGGTTGTATTCATCAAGGCGACAAGGTGAGTGTTAATATCCTATGTGCATATGTATTGTGTAGGATGGGTGCGGGTCGGGTGAAGTGATTCTCGGCTATAGAGCTCACTTCACATATAGGTGGATTTGATGGACTAGTGTATGTGTCCAATTAGCACGGTTGTGCATTTTGGTTGACCACCTTTGACGAGGTGTGATAATGCTAAAAACAAACATATATTTCATAGCATTATCCCTCAAGAAATATAATCTTTTAGTTGCAATTGTTCTATTTACAAGTGATATTCGTTTAAATATTAAAAGGTGAAGACAAAAGACAGATTCGACGAATTAAAGATGCAAATGACCAAAACGCTAAAAAGTACAAAGTACAATCCAAGAGGTTCAATTTATTGATGAGAAACGTCTCAAAATTACAAGAATACAAGCCGCAAAATGCAAAGTACAAGATATTAAATCGTACGAAAGGACGTTCGAAAATCCGAAACCGGGACATGAACCAACTATCAACGCGCGACGCAACGGGCCTAAAATTACAAGTCAACTATGCACATTAATATAATATAATATATATATATAACTATATAAAATTATATATATTATATTATATATATATATATTAAATTACAGCAGCCCACGTTTTTGTTGCTTGGTGAGCTGGAAAAGCAGGCCATGTGATCGCATGGCCAGGAAGGCTTATTCCCATGCAATCGCATGGAACCCAATACCGGACCACATCAATAAATAGCAGCGAATTTGGACGAAATATTTACACAATATATTCATCTACTCTCTATTTCTCAAATATATATATATATATATATATATATATATATATATATATATATATATATATTTATATTTATAATTTTAATTTTAATTTAAAGTTAATAATAATAAGGTTATAGTGGCTAATGTTTTAAGTTTGTAAGTCGAAACTCTGTCCGTGTAACACTACGCTATTAATACTCATTGTAAGTTATGTTCAACCTTTTTAAATTAATGTCTCGTAGCTAAGTTATTATTATGCTTATTTAAGCCAAAGTAATCATGATGTTGGGCTAAATATTAAGATTGGGTAATTGGGTTTTGGACCATAATTGGGGTTTGGACAAAAGAACGACACTTGTGGAAATTAGACTATGGGCTATTAATGGGCTTTATATTAACTAAACGATACCTCATTAATTTAATATAAAGGTTGCAAGTTGACGTATCTATAAATAACCACATACGCTTAATCGGGTACGGTGGGCGGGATATCTATAAATACGAATAATTGTTCATTTTACCGGACACGGGAATGGATTAATAGTTAATGGACTCATTAAAACAGGGGTGGATTACATTCAAGGGTAATTGGTGTAATTGTTAACAAAGTAGTAAAACCTTGGATTACACGCATTCGATAACCCGGTGTATTCATTAAACAAAGTATTAAGACCTTGTTACAGTTCGAATCCCCAATTAGTTGGAATATTTGACTTCGGATATAAGGTTAATTTGACGAAGATTATCGCACTTTATAATTATGACCGATGGACTTTTATGGACAAAACTGTATGGACATATCGAATAATTCAGGATAAAGGACAATTAACCCATGATAATAAATTAAAATCAACACGTCGAACATCATGATTACGGAAGTTTAAATAAGCATAATTTCTTTATTTTATATCTCATCGTACTTTAAATTATCGCCCTTTTATTTATTGACATTTTAATTATCGTACTTTTATTATCGCACTTTTAATTATCGTACTTTTAAACTATCGCACTTTTATTATCGTTATTTACTTTACACTTTAAATTAAGTTGTATTTATATTTAATATTTTACATTAGGTTTTAATTACGACTTAAGACATAAAATCGACAAACCGGTCATTAAACGGTAAAACCCCCTTTAATAATAATAATAATACTACTTATATATATATATATATATATATATATATATATATATATATATATATATCTATATATATATATATATATATATACAAATATAGTTTTTAAAAAAATATAGCGTTAAACTTGGCTAGCTCCCTGCGGAACGAACCGGACTTACTAAAAACTACACTACTGTACGATTAGGTACACTGCCTATAGTGTTGTAGCAAGGTTTAGGTATATCCACTCTATAAATAAATAAATAACTTGTGTAAAATTGTATCGTATTTAATAGTATTTCGCAATAAAATATAACTATTTCCTATACACCTCGCATAACATCAAGTATTTTTGGCGCCGCTGCCGGGGAATCACTCAAACGCCGAAGTGAAACGCTATAAAAAAAAGATTTCTATTAAGTCTTAATTTACTTTTGTAAAAATACGTTTTAAATATTAAAAATACAAAAACATAAAAAAAATAATAATAATATATATCTATTTAAGTGTGTAAAAAGAAAATATATTTTAAAGTATAAAAGTATTTTTCTTTAATTTTTATTATAAATATTACTTATATAAATTTAGTAAAGATTATAAAAAAAAATATTTTTATAAAATTTGTATTTTTATGACCTAGTTATAAAGTATTTTTTTACTACTTATATATTATAAATTAATATATATATATATATATATATATATATATATATATATATATATATATATATATATATATATATATATATATATATATATATGTATATATATATATATATTATCTAGACTTTATATAAAAAATTAATAAGTATTTTTATTTATAAATATAAGTTTATATAAATATTTTGTAATATTTAGAAAATTAAAATCATAATAATAATTAAATTGAAACTGGGCCGAAGCCTATCGAAGCCTAACAGCAGGCCTGGTAACTTGTTTCATGCGATGGCATGGATCAGACACCCAAATCTCATGCGCTCGCATGAGTTAGTCTGACAGCTGAAACCTAGTACGCAATTAATACGGTTTAGGGTTTAAATTAATTATTATTATTAATATTATTAACCTATTTAGGGTTAATTATTTTATTAATTAGTTTTAGTTTTATTTAATTTATATTTTTAAGTTGTTAAGTAGTTTATTAATATATAAAAATTAATACTTTTATAAAATAATAATATAAAAATAATATTTTTATAAAAATAAGTAATTTTATCATTTTTTTGTCTCTTTTTATAAATTGTTTATTTTAATCTTTTTATTTGTAATTTGTATTTTTTGTCGTTCGTAATTAATTTTAAACTTAGTTTTTGCCGTAGTATTTTATATATCTAGATTTTTAGGCTTTGCCGTAAAATTCCTTAAGTGCTTTTTCTATAGACTAAGATTTATGTGCTTTAGAATTTTACGACGCTGTTTTAAAATTTTAGTGCCTTTTAAGTTATTGCCGTTTTGGATATAGAATTCCTTTAAGCTTTAATACCTTTAGACGTAAGTTTTAATTTTTAGTTTTTAGACTTTTAAGTTTTAACGCTTTACATTCTTATTATTATTTTTCGACCTTTTATTTTTCTACCTTTTATTTTTCGACGCGCACTTTTTTCTTTCTCATTTCTACGCTCTAGTTTTTAGGATATAGATTTTTTTTCTTCAAAATTTCGACGAAAAATTATTTTAAGCGGTTAAATTGATAGACATCCAAAATTTTCTGGTTCGTAGTAATAGTTGGATTTGTTAGTGGCGAGTTGTGGGCTTCCGATTTAAAGGGTCCTGGCTACCTGCTGCATCTATTGGCTATTCGAAACGTGGGCAAAATCAGAAAAGTCTATTAATTTGATAACTTTAATAATTTTTATCTCTATAACTAATTGGATATTCAGTGAATGCACCGAGCAAAACGTTCACCACCTTTCATACGTTCACCACCTGTAACTCGATCAAGACATCTAGCCAACATTGTCACCGTTGATTTTTCTTTAGAATCGTCATCTAGTCGACCAAGTACTACAATTCAAATATCCGATAATCTATTTTTTGAACCCGACCTCACAATTGAGAATTCGGAGGATATTCAGGGACAATTCAGAGATCCTGAACCACTAATCATTCCTCCTGAACCACAAATCACTCATCCAGAGATTGTCGAGGAAGAAACCATTAAGTCAGAATCCTCTAGTGATTCAGATTCAACAAATTCAATCATGGAAAATCTGGAACCTCTAAGTATGGAAGACCGAATGAGAGCTAAACGCACTGGCCAAGGTCACGCAATTACTCAACCAGACATTAATGCACCAGATTATGAAATCAAAGGACAAATCCTACACATGATAACTAATCAATACCAATTTAGTGGTTCGCCGAAGGAAGATCCAAACGAACATCTTCGAACCTTTAATAGGATTTGTACTCTATTCAAAATCAGAGAAGTTGAGGATGAACAGATTTTTCTCATGTTATTTCCCTGGACATTAAAAGGGGAAGCCAAAGATTGGTTAGAATCATTACCTGAAGGGGTGATTGATACATGGGATGTCTTAGTTGAAAATTTTCTTAAACAATTCTTTCCGGCATCTAAAGCCGTGAGACTTCAAGGAGAAATTGTTACGTTCACGCAAAAGCTAAATGAAACTTTATATGAAGCGTGGACAAGATTTGGAAAGTTGTTAAGAGGATGTCCGCAACACGGTTTAGATACTTATTAAATAGTACAAATATTCTACCAAGGATGCTACATTACTACACGAAAAGACATCGACATAGCAGCTGGTGGTTCCATTATGAAGAAAACCGCAACTGAAGCTTACAAAATTATTGATAACACTGCTTTCCACTCACATGAGTGGCATCAAGAAAAAGATATCGTTAGATCATCTAAAGTGGCTAGAGCCGATTCTAGCCATGACTTTGATTCCATTTCCGCAAAGATAGATGCTTTCGAAAGACGAATGGAAAAGATGACTAAAGATATTCATTCAATACGAATTAGTTGTGAACTGTGTGGAGGACCACATTTGATAAAAGATTGTCTCAGTATTGAACAAACAATGGAACAAAGAGAGAATGTTTCATACATAAACTAAAGGCCTGAAAATAATTATCAACCGCCAAGACCAATCTACAATCAAAATCAGAATTATAACCGAAATGTTCCATACAACAACCAACAAGGTCCTAGCAATCAACAAGTATCCAATAATACTTATAATCAGCAAAGACCTATTTTTCCAAATAAACCATCACAAACCGATGATAAAAAGCCAAATTTAGAAGATATGATGTCGAAGCTAGTTGAATCTCAAACTCAATTTTTCACATCTCAGAAACAAACCAATGAACAAAATGCTCAAGCATTTAGAAATCAACAAGCTTCTATTCAAAATCTGGAACAAGAAGTAAGCAACATAGCAAGGTTGATAGGTGAAAGAAAACCGAGAATGTGACATCCCAGGTAACACGTTCCCAGTAGCATGATATTGTCCACTTTGCCCGTAGGAGCACAGATTTTTCTTGGCAACCACACACGACGAGCACTTTCCCAGGGGGTCACCCATTCTAGTAGTGTCATCGCATGAGCACGCTTAACTGCAGAGTTCTCATAGGATCTGCTGCGCTTGTGGTCTCAAAACCCGTCATGCTAGGAAAGGTCTCCACACCCTTATAAGGCATGCTTCGTTCCCCTCTCCAATCGATGTGGGACGGATGTAACACGGATGTTACAATCCTCCCCCCTAATGGGACACATCGTCCTCGCTGTGCATGTTTGGTCCGGGGCCTGGCTCTGATAGGGAAGTCTACCTAGCGATACAAATGCTAACCCCCGGAATGAAACAGCTAAAGCCATTACCACGAGAAGTGGTATTACACTTAAACCACCTTAAATGCCTGTAAATTCTGATGACTCTATTCCTACTCCACAAGAACCACAATCTGAGCAAGAGAAGGAATCAGAACCGGTAGTTGAAAAGGTTAATGAAGATAATACAGTTAAGGCAAAGCCTTATGTTAAACCATACTAACCACCGCTTCCTTACCCAAGTAAAATGAGAAAAGAAAGACTTGAAGCTGAGCAATCCAAATTTTTGGATATGTTTAAACAAATAAATGTCAATCTTCCTTTCATTGATGTGATTTCAGGAATGTCAAGATATGCTAAATTTCTGAAAGATCTAATCACAAATAGAAAGAAAATGGAAGAACTTTCGGCTGTTACTATGAATGCTAATTGTTCTGCAGTATTGTTGAATAAGATACTAGAAAAATTATCAGATTCAGGAAGTTTCACAATTCCATGTTTTCTGGGTAGTCTTAGTTCAATAGAAGCATTGGCAGACTTAGGTGCTAGTATAAATTTAATGCCGTATTCATTATACGCTAAACTAGACCTTGGAGAATTGAAACCAACATGAATAAGCATACAACTAGCCGACCGATCAGTAAAATATCCTAGAGGGATAATGGAAAACATGCTAGTTAAAGTTGGTACTTTAGTATTTCTAGTAGATTTTGTTATTCTGGACATGGAAGAAGATTCTCGAGTTCCTCTTATATTAGGAAGACCATTCTTAAACACGGCTAAAGCAATAATAGACATGTTCGGTAAGAAACTGACCCTAAGTATAGAGGACGAGAGTGTTACCTTTTCTGTTGATAGAGCCATGCAACAACCACAATCTGCAGATGATACATGTTATTATATTCAAACTATAGATTCACATGTAGAATTGTTAAAAGAATTTCCAGAATTACAAGGAACAGGAGAATGTTCTTTAGGAGAAGGAACTGAACCAATTGATGAAGCTGAAATGTTAGCCGCACTCATGGCTAATGAATACGAACCAACAACATAAGAACTTCAAATGCTAAAAGAGGATGACAGATATCGATACAAATCATCAATAGAAGAACCACAAATAATAGAGTTAAGCCACTTCCAAACCATTTGGAATATGCTTATTTACATGGTGAATCTGAATTACCTGTAATAATATCATCTTCTCTTACAGAAAATGAAAAATTTCAACTCATTTCTGTGCTAAAAGCTCATAAACCAGCTATTGCATAGAAGATTCATGACATTAAAGGCATAAGTCCTTCGTATTGCACACATAAAATCCTTATGGAAGATGGTCATAAACCTATGTGCAATGCCAATGAAGACTAAATCCTAATATGCATTGTTCTTGGTCATAAAATTTCAAATCTAGTACTTAATCGGTAAGAAACCTATGTACAATCAAATCTAGTACTTAATTGGGAGAAATGCCATTTCATGGTTAGAGAAGGCATTGTTCTTGGTCATAAAATTTCAAAGGAAGGAATTGAAGTGGATAGAGCTAAAGTAGATGTAATTGCTAAACTTCCATATCCCACCAATGTTAGAGGAGTTAGGAGTTTTCTAGGGCATGCCGGTTTTTACCGACGTTTCATAAAAGATTTTTCTAAAATTTCCACTCCTATGAATAAACTCCTAGAAAAAGATGCTCCATTCATATTTTCAGATGAATGTATCAAATATTTTAATATTCTTAAAGAAAAACTCACTAATGCACTGATCATGATAACTCCAAATTGGAATCTACCATTTGAACTCATGTACGATGCAAGTGATTTTGCAATGGGAGCCGTTTTAGGACAAAGGATAGAAAAAAGATTTCAACCTATCTATTACGCTAGTAAGACATTACAAGGAGCATAAACGAATTACACAACTACCGAAAAGGAACTCCTTGCTATTGTCTTTGCTTTTGACAAATTTTGTTCATATCTCGTTCTAGCTAAAATGGTGGTCTATACTGACCATTCTGCTCTTAGATACCTATTTTCGAAACAAGATGCCAAAGCACGATTAATCCATTGGATCTTACTCTTACAAGAGTTCGATATTGAGATCCGAGATAAAAAGGGAGCAGAAAATCTCGCAGCTGATCATCTTTCTCGTCTTGAAAATCCTGAATTAGAAGTTCTAAATGAATCGGCTATACAAGATAACTTTCCTGATGAATATCTTTTGAAGATCAATTATAATGAAATTCCATGGTTTGCAGACTATACAAACTACTTAGTATGTGGATTCCTTGAAAAAGGGTTGTCGTACCAAAAACGAAAAAAATTCTTTAGTGATATAAAACACTATTTTTGGGAAGATCCACATTTGTTTAAAAGTTGTCCCGATGGAATAATACGCTGATGTGTATTCGGGAATGAAGCTAGTCAAATCTTAAACCATTGTCACACAGGACCAACATGAGGGAATTATGGGCCTCAACTCATAGCAAGAAAAGTTTATGACGCTGGATTCTATTGGCCTACAATTTTCAAAGACGCGCACCTTCTTTGTAAATCCCGTGATGCTTGTCAAAGGGCCGGAAAAATAAGTCAATGTGATGAAATGCCATAAAATCTCATTCAAGTATGTGAAGTATTTGACGTTTGGGGTATTGACTTTATGGGTCCATTTCCAAAATCTCATAATAATCTCTACATTCTCGTTGCTATTGATTATGTATCTAAATGGGCGGAAGCACAAGCTCTCCCAACTAACGATGCAAGAGTTGTAGTCAACTTCTTAAAACGTCTTTTTGCAAGGTTCGGAACACCGAAAGCTTTAATAAGTGATCGGGGTACTCATTTTTGTAATAATCAACTTGAGAAAGTTCTCAAAAGATATGGAGTAACTCATAAAATCTCAACCGCTTATCATCCACAAATAAGTGGACAAGTTGAAAATACCAACCGAGCATTAAAACGTATTCTAGAGAAAACCGCAGGATCAAATCTGAAGGAATGGTCCATGAAATTGGAGGATGCACTCTGGGCTTTTAGAACAGCCTAAAAAACTCCAATTGGCACTACACCTTTTAGACTCGTTTACGGAAAAGCATGTCACCTTCCAGTAGAAATTGAGCACAATGCATTTTGGGCTTTGAAGATATGTAATCTTGAGTTACATGAAGCTGGACGTCTACGGTTAAGTCAACTAAACGAATTAGAAGAATTGAGACATGAAGCATACGAAAATTCATTAATCTATAAGGAAAGAACAAAGAAATGGCATGATAAAAGAATCAGAAGTTCAAAAGAATTTAAAGAAGGAGACAGAGTTCTTCTTTTCAATTCACGATTCAAGCTATTTCCTGGAAAATTGAAATCAAGATGGTCTGGACCATTCATAATTAAAAGAGTTTTCCCGTACGAAACAGTAGAATTAATAAATTCAAATGAGGTTGAATTTAAAGTTAATGGTCACAGAGTTAAACATTACATTGATAATCCAATGGAAGTTGAAGATGAAGTTAATCACAATTTCAACACCACAGCTAACTAAGTGTGGGAAGATTCGAATTTTTTAAGGGTAATATATATTTCTGTTAGAGTTAGATATTCTGTTTTCGTGTAGTTCTCGAGAATGGAATCCGCATGGTCTTTCCCTAGCAGACCCTAAAGAAATAGTCTTCTCCCTCCATTCTGAATTTTTATTTTTTTTAGGTTTCACGAGATGAAGAATTCCTTTGATCTGAACCATGGTCTACTACTACACGCTATGATTACTAAACGTAATAATAACATCTTTCCGAGTGAACTGGTATCATTCATAAGAGGCAAAATGGACGAAGTGAGAAAGAACTCAGGAAAGATCATCATAAGACACATTTTGGTAAAGAAAAATCAAAATCCACAACAAAAAGAAAAGCACGACACCTTGAAAGATGTCATAAATGCGAAAAATGGTCACATGAAGGTAAATGTTCGAACAATCAAACATCTTCAAATACCGAATTTGTTACTCTATGCAGAGAAGGATCGTTCATATGTTTAGAAGAAAAGTTATTGAAGAATCGAGGTTACACTTATGTAGCTATGGAAAACCAAATCACACGACTCTCCTATGAGTCGGCTAAAGCAGGCTCTGAGAATTCTATCTCACAGGTAAGTATGTACAGTTTTTATTTCATTTTTATTGCTTTTAACCTTTTGATAATGAACGCTGAATCGTTCGCTATAAAGTATTAAATTGATATTCAATAAAATTAGGTATGCGAAACCGAAATTATTGATATCATACATAAATTTATTACATCACTGCGAAATTTACCGTTTATTCTTAAGGTATAAATATCTTTAATCAATCAATCCAAAATATTTCAAAAATTCGTCACGAGTAAAACTAGGTAATATAGCCGAAATTACTTTACCCAAAAGAGGGACGTATATTTTTGATAATATTTGATTGATTAAAGTGGGATAAAAGTCCAAAAAGATTTTTAATTTTAATTTTTACCTTGTTTTTAAATTAATATTAAATTATTATTGTAAATTTTTAAAAACCTGTATATTTAAGTTTTTAAATATTTTTAAAAAAATTAATATTTTCAATATAAGTTTGTAAATTAATGTATAAAAATATTAATGATATTTATATGAATTTGAAATCTTATGCATTTTAAGTTTAAGTTTGGTGTGAATTTAAAAACAAAATTTACTTTATTTCATTAAGTTAAAAATTTGATATTTAAAAATCGTCGTGAGTTGAAGACTAGGTTATGGAACCGAAATTGCTTTACCCGAGGGTGGGACGAGAAATTTTGTTATCATTATTTTTAATCTTATTGAATTAAAGTATGCCAAAAACATTAAAAAAAATCCAAAAATCTTAGCTTTTAAAACAACACTTTAAAAAGAAAAATTTTTAAAATTTTTAAAAGGGACGGACTAGGTAATCGTACCGAAACAACCTCGTCCTAAAAAGGAAAAAGGTTTTCATAAAAAAAAAATTATTATACCCCATGCGATCGCATGGGGTTTTGCCTTACATACCATGCGATCGCATGGCACATAAAAACTGGTCAGGAATAAAAGGCAGTCGCTGGTTCTCTGTCTCCCACATTTACACACACATACACGAACACATCCCAAAACACTCTCAAAAATTTACCATTTTCACCAAAATTCACCAAATTTCTTGCAATAATCTACTATAATCATGTCTTTTCTCAGATGGGGAAGCAGGAAGGTAAAGATTTCACCCTTAAAACTCTTTAAATTCGAATTTTAGTGTTCTTGAGCTAATTTTTACCTAATTTGATTTTGTTAATTTCTAGTGTAATTAGAGTAAAATTGTTAGTATATTATGCATGTATAACCTAAATTGATGCTATTTAACATGATTTAAAGCCAAAAACTTCAAAATTTTTAGAAATCTAGGGTTTGTGTTCTTGAGCAATTTGGGGCTTTTTGATATAAACATGTTATGACCGATTTTTGTCATGAATTATTGCTAAATTAAGTAATGTAACATGTTTAGGTTGCTAAATAATCCAAACTTTGATCCTAAACATGATTTTTGAGAATTAAAGTGGACTTTTTAAGTCTAAAATTCATGAACTTGATTAATTTGATATAAATGCCATTTGAAACTTGTTTAATTGCTAGTAATGATTATTTTGACATGTTATTTGAGATAAAATTTTATGAACTTTGTAAAAATTTTCATATAAGCTTATTTGAAAAAGTGTAGAATTGATAAAAATATGAAAATGAGTATAAGTTTAAAATGGATTAAACATGTTATTGTAATTGTTTTAATTTGTTATTTTGCTAACACTAATACATATTTGGATGCACAAATTTTGTGTTTAATGTATTTTGCAGAGAAATACAGATACGGACGGTGCATCATCGTCTAGGCAACCTGATCCGAAACCACAGCCAGAGATGCAATATCACGAACCGGAACAACAACCTGAACAACAACAACAATATGGTCAACACGTGCCATACTATGAACCAGAACCACAATTTTTTATTTTCTACGTAGTATTTCCAGTTTACCATATAATAGAACACCCAACAATTCATGAAGAACAGTTGCATCCCAATTTAAGATTTGATAGAAGTTGGAGAGATTACCCGACGTACCAATGTAATAAATTTAAGCTTTGGACCAAAAATGTAGAAGTACCAAGGGTAATAGATTGGGAGCCTTTGGAAAGGGTCCACATAGCTAACCCAATTAGGCAGCATCTAATCCAAAGGTATGGCAGCTCTTCTTTTTCTGATTGGGAACGTTTATTTACCACTCGTAGGCCTGTATATAAAGAGTGGTGTGTTGAGCTAATGAGTTCTATAGCTTTTAATAAGGATGTAGATAGGTTAGACGATAAGAGTTTTCTTAGATTTTTACTTGGCCGTAGGATGTACAGGATGTCCATGCTGGACATGGCCAGGGCTTTACAGATTTACACTCCCGATGAATTACTATCACCTGATTGTACAAATTTGATTTATCATGGTGAGCGGGTAGATAGAAATTTTGACGCTAACGCCATCTAGAGGCGTATGTCAAATTTTAATGTGTTTACGCGGGGTTTAGATATTAATAAAGCCGAGCTTCGTATAATACATAGATTCATAGCAAACTCGATTACACAAAGAGGTAACAACAAGGAGAAAATGACCTTACACAATTTATTTTACCTTAAGTACATTCGAGACAATAGAAGCTTTGTTAATATCCCCTACTGTGTTGGTTTTTATCTGTCCAAAATGGCGGAAGGTATATAGGAAGGGAGAATAATAGGAGGAGGTATTTTTGTTACTCTCATTGGAGAGTATTTAGGTGTAGATAGGGATCAAGGGGGTCCAATGATGGTGGTTAGGGAATAAGACGAGACTTTAGGTGTGGAAGTCTATCAAGGTGCAAAGGTATTGACTAGGAGACGCAATCAGGCAATACCATATCAGGGCCGCCATCCACAGGTAAAGAGGGGTTCGGATGAGGAAATGGAGGAAGCGGATGACATTAGGGATAGTGCTACTGACGTTTTCCAGCGTATAGATGAGGTAGAAATGACTAATGAGGATAGGCATCGTCGGTATGAGCAGTGGCAAGCTGCGAATGAGTATGAGACTTCTAGGTGACGCCAACACGATAGCTGGCAAGTTCATCAGCACCAAATCATGAGCCAGCTATCATATCAGGTACCAAATAACTACATCCCGACTTGACCTGCTTACTATCCACCACATCAGCCTGACATGCGACCACCCTATGACTTGTACAATCCCAATCAAGCTTACCAGAACACCTATCACCAACCATGGAACCCGAACGATGATATGAACTGGAACCCCTATCCAAATCAATAGTGTTCCATTGGTGATGTCTTCTCTTTTATTATTTATATCTATTTATGCTAAACATTTAACATTGTGATACTTTTATGTAATGTTTAATATGTTTATTATTTTGTACTAATATTTCATTTTTATAATTTGAAAGTGGGATATCATGTCCCATTTTAAAATACCATGCATGATTATATTTGTATTGTATGTATTTTATCTCATGTACACAACAGGGTAAAACAGCGCATTTTCAAAGACTGACATTAAGTTCAGCAAAAGCTACTAATTTTGACTACAAAATGAAAAAACAAGTGTGATGTAACAACAGATGGAATGAACAAATTAAGTGCACCATTTATCATTCAAAGCATACAACAATATGTTTGAAAACTTTGGTAAAATTTTAATCATCTTTTTACACTAATCACCCTCAATAATTTAAATTGTTATTGATTTCTTACAAATGAGGGCATTGCAAGATCTTAAGTGTGGGAAGGGGTTAAATTCTTTCGGGTTTTTAAAATTTTAATTTAAACACTTGGTTACCATTAAAAATACTAGTAACGCAGTAGTTGTATTAGAATCTAGTGCTCTCTGATAATAAAGAACAACCCTAGTCTTATATACTGACTACCCACTTCTAGTAAAAAAAATTTAAATTTTTTTTCAAATAAATGAATTCAAAATCATGTTTATACACATTTATGAACGATAAAACTAGGTGTTAATACTGAAATTATTGTTACTTCGGAAAGGACATAAATTGAGAAACAACTCAAAACGCTTGAATTCATTTAAAATAGAATAGAGGAGAATAAAAAGGCAAAGAAAGGAAAATAAAAGCCAAGTGCGGAAAAAATTTACCAAGTTATTTAGAACATATATCACATATTTTTGTACAAATAATTGAAGATACTTTTCTTTTGGACGATATTAATCAGTTTTACCCAGTTTATTGTAATATAAATACAATTTAAAAGAAAGTAAAGTCTTCCAAAAAAAAGACACGCGCTTCTTGATTTAGGTCAGGAAGTTGTCGTCCAGACCAGTTGTAGAGTCTATGAAAAACCTTGAAAATTTTTCTCGAAAATCAGCTGGAAATCCACGGACCCCAGCATCAAACAGGGTCACCATGTGGTCAGACTTATCCTAACCATTAGAGGATCTGTCTCGTACAATGGGGGGCACCGTGTAATTTAGCTTATAAGACTAATGAATCAGATCCCCAGAAAGGATAATCTCCTTAAAGATCAAAAATCAGCTTTTAAGACTGATATTACTCAATCCTTGAGATTGACCTTAAAGATTGAGAATTCAAACTCATAGAATTCGATGATATCTAAACTCGAGCTTGAACGAGAAAATATTTTGATCAAAATTACAAACCAATTTGTTTTCTGAAAACCCATTTTCATTGCGTTCATTACCATTGAACGTAAAATCCTAGGAATTCGCCTGGAATTCATTAGGTCACCTGAACCAAATCGGGTGTCAACCGTAAGAACGGTGGTTGCATAGCATGGTCGAAGACAGGATCTTGTGCCAGACCAAAAAACTATAGTGTGATCTTTACTATTGCTCCTACAAAGGATAGTAATTGCATCCAACACGATATAGATCATAATCAAAAGCATGTCATTAGACATTGCCTTAACAATTGCTTGTTCAACGCTTTCCTTTACAACCGAACGGTAGTTTACCGAAAGGTAATATACGGAGCAAGTAAACTGGACGTGTTGCTTTCCTAATACAAGGTTAGCAAGTGGGTGACACAAAACCATAAGTTTTGAGCTAAAATATTCAATACAAAACCCACAAAACCCACAAAAACAATTTGCAAACACCGGTGAAGGGTTATTCCGGAAAACTTATCTAGGGTAAAAGCTAGATTGAATTTTCAAAAGATCAAATGTTTTCATAAAGATCCAATTTTCTAAAGGATCTAAATTTTTATAGTCATGTGGGACTGTAAACCACATCGTTACTACCATTGTTCATACCGCCGTATTAAAATCACTGATGTACAAAGTGTGAAGAATAAAGAAGTGATTCTAGTAAAGTTATATTCAAGTTCTATATTGCTTGAGGACAAGCAACGCTCAAGTGTGAGAATATATTTGATAATGCTAAAAACAAACATATATCTCATAGCATTATCCCTCAAGAAATACAAGCTTTTAGTTGCAATTGTTCTATTTACAAGTGATATTCGTTTAAATATTAAAAGGTCAAGACAAAAGATAGATTCGACGAATTAAAGACGCAAATGACCAAAACGCTAAAAAGTACAAAGTACAATCCAAGAGGTTCAATTTATTGATGAGAAACATCTCAAAATTACAAGAGTACAAGCCGCAAAACGCAAAGTACAAGATATTAAATCGTACGAAAGGATGTTCGAAAATCCGGAACCGGGACATGAACCAACTATCAACGCGAGACGCAACGGGCCTAAAATTACAAGTCAACTATGCACAAAAATATAATATAATATATATAATTATATAAAATTATATATATTATATTATATATATATATTAAATTACAGCAGCCCACGTTTTTGTTGCTTGGTGAGCTGGAAAAGCAGGCCATGCAATTGTATGGCCAGGAAGGCTTATTCCCATGCGATCGCATGGAACCCAATACCTGGCCACATCTATAAATAGCAACGAATTTGGACTAAATATTTACACAATATATTCATCTACTCTCTATCTCTCATATATATATATATATATATTTATGTTTATAATTTTAATTTAAAGTTAATAATAATAAGGTTATAGTGGCGAATGTTTTAAGTTTGTAAGTCGAAACTCTGTCCGTGTAACAATACGCCATTAATACTCATTGTAAGTTATGTTCAACCTTTTAAATTATTGTCTCGTAGCTAAGTTATTATTATGCTTATTTAAGCCGAAGTAATCATGATGTTGGGCTAAATATTAAGATTGGATAATTGGGTTTTGGACCATAATTGGGGTTTGGACAAAAGAACGACACTTGTGGAAATTAGACTATGGGCTATTAATGGGCTTTATATTAACTAAACGAGACCTCGTTAATTTAATATAAAGGTTACAATTTGACGTATCTATAAATAACCACATACGCTTAATCGGGTACGGTGGGCGGGATATCTATAAATACGAATAATTTTTCATTTTACCGAATACGGGAATGGATTAATAGTTAATGGACTCATTAAAACAGGGGTGAATTACATTCAAGGGTAATTGGTGTAATTGTTAACAAAGTAGTAAAACCTTGGATTACACGCAGTCGATAACCTGGTGTATTCATTAAACAAAGTATTAAGACCTTGTTACAGTTCGAATCCCCAATTAGTTGGAATATTTGACTTCGGATATAAGGTTAATTTGACGAAGATCCTCGCACTTTATAATTATGACCAATGGACTATTATGGACAAAACCGTATGGACATAATGAATAATCCAGGATAAAGGACAATTAACCCATGGTAATAAATTAAAATTAACACGTCAAACATCATGATTACAGAAGTTTAAATAAGCATAATTCCTTTATTTTATATCTTATCGTACTTTAAATTATCGCACTTTTATTTATTGACATTTTAATTATCGCACTTTTATTATCGCAATTTTATTTATCGTCATTATATTTATCGCACTTTTAATTATCGTACTTTTAAATTATCGCACTTTTATTATCGTTATTTATTTTACGCTTTAAATTAAGTTGTATTTATATTTAATATTTTACATTAGGTTTTAATTGCGACTTAAGACATAAAATCGACAAACCGGTCATTAAACGATAAAACCCCCTTTTTATAATAATAATAATACTACTTATATATATATATATATATATATATATATATATATATATATATATATATATATATATATATATATATATATACACAAATATAGTTTTTAAAAAAATATAGCGTTAAACTTGGCTAGCTCCCTGCGGAACGAACCGAACTTACTAAAAACTACACTACTGTACGATTAGGTACACTGCCTATAGTGTTGTAGCAAGGTTTAGGTATATCCACTCTATAAATAAATAAATAACTTGTGTAAAATTGTATCGTATTTAATAGTATTTTTCAATAAAAATATAACTATTTCGTATACACCTCGCATAACATCAAGGTGCACAATTTGTGTGTTCATTATCACATGTGATTGTGATGTGGACTATTTAACCCCAATGGCGAAGGGTTGATATTGAATCCTGTTGTGAATTGGGTAACCCCAATGGCGAAGGGTTGATGGGAGAAGTGAGTCACGTGTAGATGTGGATTCACGATGACGCGTGTAGTTCAGTCATCTTATCGGAAGTGAGTCTCGTGTAGTTCGGATTCACGATGACGCGTGTAGTTCGGTCATCTTATTGAGGTAGTGATCTCGTGTGGTTTCGGATTCACTAAGGCTCGTGTAGTTTGGCCAACCTCGATGTTGTTGTGGTATTGAAGATAGTAGTCTCATGTGGATGCGGATTTACTAAGGCTCGTGTAGTTCGGCCAATCTTCATTTTGGTATTTGGTTTTCGGTATTCAGGTTAAGGGGTTAACCTTGGGCGGTTTACGCTTTGTTTTATATATTGTCGTATTATTGTGTTATAGCTAACCCTCCGGGTGTAGCTTATTGGCGTTGTTCACATCGTCGTTGGTGAACTTATATTTGTTGTTATTTTAGCTTGTTGCTTAGTGATCGTACGGTATGCTTAGCTTAGCTTGACTTTATGATTGGATGCTCTGGTATGCGTTAATTGATTATTTGTGTGGCGTGTCTATTTTATGCATATATATGTATGTAGTATATTCCCACTCACTAAGCGTTAGCTTACCATCTCGTTGTTTACATTTTTATAGATTTGCTTGGATGCGGTGGCTCGGGTAAGCATGGGGACTAGTGGACTCGCGTAATTGCTTTAGAAGATCATGCTTTTGTATTTATTAGGATTGGGTAGCGTATCCCCAATCACCATGCTCGGTTTTGTTGGTTATTTAAACTATGTATTAAATTTTTTAAAGCTTATTGAACTTATTATTGTGTTAAAGATGTTTTTGGAAACATAAATGGGACCTAAATATTAATGTATTTAAGAAAAAAAAATTTATGGGCCGGTTTAAATATGGGTTGGGTTGTTTCAACTGATATCTTGGTCAACATTTCCCTAATCTGCATACTCCGAATATCCTTCCACTTATTTACTTTTCCGCACTTAGGACTTTTAGCTTAACCAACTACTATCCTTTATCTAGGTAATTTAACTAAAAGACAATTATCCACTTGATCTTCAATTCGTTAATCCATTAAAAACACGACACTAGGTTAACTTACACCTTCTACACATTAGAAAGTAAAAGTAAATTTAGGCCCCCACATAATATAAATAAACAAAACCACTGTGTGCTACCTTGATCAACTGAATCAGACGTCCTGCGACCTAACGACACCGCACAAATAAAGCCGTCCATTTCGGCCATATCAGTTTGCTAGTAATTAAATGGTACTAAACTATTAAACAATATGTGCTTAAGTCGTAGTTTATGTGGTAGTGGTCTGCCTCTCTTAGCGAGAGGCCGGGAATTTGACTCTCGTGGGGTGTTGCATTGCCCACAAGGTTGCCCTTTAACCCTTGAATTCCATCCAAGGGTGCCTTCCGCATATCGCGTTGCTGGCGAAGTGGGGGAGGTGGTTTTACCGTCCATGCCCTCGGATTAGGCCGAGTTTCCTCCTAGGCGGCAGTTGAGGCATGTTATGCAACTACGCGAGTTGGACGCATGGGTGGTTTAGCCCCCTTGATGATCTCATACTGCTGTTTAAAAAAATTATTTAGAGGTAATATACTCTTTTAATCATTCAACATATTCATTTTCTTTAATATTCTAAAAAAATATGCAGTTCACTTGTCAAATAATAAATATTATTTCGTATCTTATTTATTAGTTTGAAGGTAAATACATTCATTTTATGTCATAATAATGTTTATTTATAATTTGTAAAAAAAATGTCAAACAAATTATTATTATTCAAAACTAACTTTCATTAAGAAACTTTTAATCATTTAGATATTGATTTATTCAATGTTTAACTATTTAATATTACTAACTAATTATTCAACAGATTCATTTTTAAAAAATTCTCTTTATTTATTTTATATGCTTGTCACTTATCAAAACATGTTCTCTTATTTATTAGTTTGAAAGGTAAATACATTAATTTTATATGTTAATAACGTTTATTTTATACAGAGTAATTTATAAATAAATGCAAACATATTATTGTTATTTCAAAAATGACTTCAATCTGAAACCTTGAATCATTTAGATATAGAATTATTCAACGGTTAACCATTTAATTTTATCAAATAAAAACCTTATTTGTTAATATACTACGGAATCTTCTAATGACACTTGCATTGTACATAATATTTATATATTGATTTTAGGGTGAGGATTATTATGCAATACTTTTACATACTTTAACGACAATCCTCAACATTGTCGATATAAAATTACATATATTATATATTACAATATAAAAGTTTCTGAATACAGCTTTTAGCATTGTTGTTAGCATGCATGCTGTATTGTACATATCGATTAATATTGACTTTTTGATGGTGATTGTTCATATGTAAAATATATTTATGCACCTTAACGAAGAAACCCATTGGGTTTGAAGATGCTACACAAAAAACAAAGAAGATTCGAGCGGGATGATCTTGAGGTCACGAAGTTGGAAAAAACAGTAATCCTAAACAGAAGCAATCAAGCCGTAATCTAACGTTTTAGTTTTACGATTTTGGAATTTTAGGTCTCACGGTCGCGAGGATGAGGGTCGCGGTTGGGAAATTTTTCGCGCCCAACAAATTTTTCTGTTTTGAAAATAATTTCGTTTCCCCTATAAATTGTAACCCAAATCTTACCGTATTAGTAGAGCACCTACGAAAATTATCAATAAAATTCTCTCTATTTGGCTGTGGACTAAACAATCATTTGGATTAAACGATTAGACATAACCACGTTAAATTCCTTTTCTTATTTAAGTTTTTTGCACATATTTGTTCATTATCTATGCTTGTTCTTGTAATTTATCTGTTTGTTACACGGTGGGTTATAACTAGGGTTATCAGATTCTTTTTGGGCTCGCCAGATTCTTAACAAGTGGTATCAGAACTTTTATTGCAAACAGTACTGAACAATTGCTAGATAATTACACAATTAAGATGGATAAGTTTGATGGGTCAGATTTTAACTTTTGGAAAATACAGATCGAAGACGTGTTATATCAAAATGTTTATATCAGCCGATCGCGGTATTAAACTGGAAGATATGAAGCAGGAGGATTATGATTTATTGGATAGGAAGGCACTTGGTGTAGTTCGGATTTCTCTGGTCAAGAATGTCTCCTACATTATCGTGAGTGAACCCTTCGAATATATCTCTTTGTAGAGAGAAGCCTTCAGATATATCTTTTTTGATTAGGCACTTTGGACACGGTGTCCAGGAATCTTCCGTCAAGTTTGAAGGAATCAAGCTTGGATGGCTCCTCCTGCAACCTTTCAAGGTAGGGTACACGAACCGGAGTTGTGGTGGACAACTGCTGAGTATATGTCGATTGGTTCTTTATTCTAGCTGACCTTCTCCGTGGTTCTTCTCCTGGGATTACTGAGTCCATTTGCTTAGCTTCCTCTATGTGGGGATTTTGGATAGTATTACTAGGTAACCTTCCTTGCAGTCGGGTTTCAAGGCGTTGTGATAACTGTCCGAGCTGCGTTTCTAGACTTTTGTGCAGAGCCAGTTGATGTCTCATTAGTATCTTCGTCTGGTCTTGTCTAGATGCAGTTCTCTGATTTAACTGTTGCTGTCCTTGGATGAACTATGTCAACTGATCATCAGTTCCTAGAGTAGGGTTGGGTACTTTTGTAATTTGGGTGGTTGGGGAATTTTCCTCAGCTGGTGGACCAGTGAGTGGAAGTGGTTGATCGTAGGTCAATTGAGATTATTGGAGGTGGATAAGGTGGGTAACGATTGCTTAACCCTAGGTTGTTGATTGAATCCGGGATTTGATTGGCGAGCTGGGTATTGAAAGTAAGAGACTGAACCGTCAGGGTTTTCGTACTCAACTTGATATTCTTCAGAGGGTTGCGGATTGGTACAATTAACACAGGCCCGTACCTGGTTAACTTGCTACGGCTGCGTCTTCAATTTTTCGAGTTGTTTGGCAAGATACTCCATCTTGTCTGTGAGAGATTTGATGTCCTCTGTTTGATTATTAAGTACTGAGAGGGGTGCAGATGATGAAGTTGTTTCACCACTATTCCAGTCATGATGATGCATTGTGATATTGCTTTAAACATACATATATTTCGACGCAATATCATTTATATTTCATAGGCTTTTACCGTTTAAGAAGACATTCGATTCATATTTTACGAAGAAACGACTAAAATTATACACGGGAGTAAAGTTAGAAGAAAGATGTGTAGGTATTTCGTATGCCCGAGAGACATATTAAATTAATGTGGCTAATATGTTATGATCCAAGTCGGGTCATACCCAATAACAAACTTACCGACACCTTATACGTATTTGATCTTAACGATTGGATCATTAAACAAATATGCGACACTTAGATTTTAGAAAATCGGTTTTTTGAAATATTATCACTTGAGATAAATTATTTGGATAATTTATATATAATTGTTTAAAGGTTTAAATGATTAAGTTGTGTTATATTTTATAAAAGGTTATAAAATATATAAGTAACAATATATATATATATATATATATATATATATATATATATATACACACACATGGGTTTATATATATATTGTTTTATAAAACAATTTACATATTATAATACCCATCATGTGTGACAGAATTTTGAACTCCAAGAGAGACCACACATGCTAGTTTTGCTACTTCCTATATACACAACTTCATATGTGCATGTCCTAGGAGAGAGGTGTACATTTGACCAATTCTATCAAGTGATAAACAAGCAAAAAAACTGCACAAACACCTTCATTTTTCTGCAGTCTGGCCGTGGCCTTTGTGGGGGGTAGAAGGGGTTCTTAAATTTTTTTTGCAAGCTATATTCAAGTGTAATTAAATCCTAACCAAAGCTAGGATGTTGGTGCAAAAGTTTGGGGTATAACTACTTGAGGTTTCATACTTTTGGAGCTCCATTCATCATCATCATCTTCATCATTTACTACCTTGCTTGGAGAAGGTATAAACTCCTTTCTTACTTGTAGTTTGTAAGTATGTTTCACAACTTGATCCTAATTGGGATTTAACTTTAATTGGTTAAAGATTAACAAGTTCTTAATATGGTAATATACTTGCTTCCACTTTATTTGATTCTTAAAAAGGTTTTAAGTATTACGTTACTTGTTAAATCCCAACAATGGTATCTAGAGCCGAAGTTGTTGAAATATGCTTCGAGATGGTTTTTAAACTCACTATATATTTTGCATTATATGTACATGCATGAAAGTAAAATGCAAAAATTATAGTTTTTGGGTGGGTTCCTAATTTGGCCGAATTTCATGGGGTCCCAAAATGGGTTTTGGGTTGTTCCATGTTGTTCATATTTGTTGTATGTTGAAGTTCACAATCAAGCCTTGACCTTGTGTTTGAATGGTTGCATGTTTGGTTGATTATTTATTATCCATTTGGTTTGTAATAATATTTATTCAATTGGTTTATAATAATATTATTTGGTTATGTAATTTATTTTATATTTGGTATGTAATATAGATTAGGTTGTAATTTTATTTTTTAGAGAAAAATGTATTAGGATATATTTTGTAAAAAATGATGAAGATGATGAAGACTTGAAGAACACAAGAAGATTGTATTTGGATGCAAGATTAAGTGGGAGATTTAAAATCTCTTACTTTGTGTTTTAACCCCTTAACCGATTGCATTTGTTTTCGGCTAAACAAATGTATACCAAATTGGCTTGATTGTGAACATATTTGTTTTGCATGCATGGTTGTTTATTGTGTTTGTATGTTTGGTTGCTACAAGTAAATCACATGTTAACAACAAGCAAAATGACAATTTAATTGGTTAAATTAGACATTATTAACGACATGCAAAACGACAATTTAAATGGTTAAATTAAAAATGGCTAAAAGGACATTAATAAACGGTTATTAAGAACATGAAAAGGATCATATATATAAAATGGTTTATATCATGTAATTGGCTTAATTACAAGACATGAAAATGGTTTTTCATATGTACTATACACTAAATGCATGTTGGTGTATGGCATAAAAGTTTTCTTAAACTAGAAATAATGAAAACTTAAAATCCCTTATTAACAAGGCAAACAAGTTAAACACCATCCTTTTGTGTGACACTTAAAAATATTAGAGAACTCATAATGGGATAAAGGTCACCTAACCGTGATGAGCAAACTAATATGATTAAGGTGAATTTTACGCACTTGTGGGATAAAGGTCACCTAACCACTTGTATGTTAAATTTACACGTTTACACAAGTAGGACGACTTGATTTGGGAATCATGAACTTAGGGTCATCGAAGCATGAGGAATAAATAGGCGTTGATGGGATAAATATGCCATGCAAAAGGATTGCATGATTCCATAACTTAGAAGTTGCAAAAGGATTGCAATTGTCATATAATGACTACCTAGCTAAATCAAATGACGGGATAAAGGTCACCTAACCGAAATTTGGTTTACCGTTGGATTCTAAAATTTAATAAATATCAATTGGATTTAAAGGGTATTGATTGTTAAATTAAAATTGATACTTAAACAACTTTGTTAAATTTTGTAGATGGCCGCCAATAACAACAACATTCCAAACGCACCTATCAACTTTAACAACCTATCATTGAGGTCTATCCTCGAAAAGGAAAAACTCAACCATACGAACTTCATGGATTGGTTTCGCAATCTAAGAATTGTCCTCAAACTAGAGGATAGGGAATATGTGTTGGAAGGCCCCATTCCCGATCAACCGGATGACGATGATACGGAAGGCATGGCTTATTGGGAGAAATATTGTACCGATTCAGTGTAAGTTTCTTGCCTCATGCTTGGGACTATGATACCGGAACTCCAAAAGGACTTTGAGCATCATAGTGCGTATGACATGATCACACAATTGAAGGAGATGTTCCTTCAACAAGCTCGTGTCGAGCGCTTCGAAACGGTTCGAGCGCTTCACGCATGTCAGATGGATGACTCCCAATCTGTTTCATCTTATGACCTTAAGATGAAAAGCCTAATTGACCGAGCGAACCGTCTAAACTACAACGTGTCTAATGAATTAGCCACGGACCTTATCCTTAATTCTTTGTCAAAGAGGTTTGACACATTTGTAATGAATTACAACATGAATGGATGGGATAAGAGCATTGGTGAATTACATGCCATGCTTAAGACGGTCGAAGCGAGCATAGGTAAAAGGGCTTCACCCATGTTTATGATCAATGAAGGTGGGTCCAAAAACAATAACACTTCTAAGCCAAAGACGGCTAAGAGGAAAGGACCCGCCTACCAAGGTAAAGGCAAGGGAAAGGGGAAGATGGTTACCCCAACCAACAATAACAAGAAGCAAAAGGTTGCCGGTAAAGCTAACCCCAAGGATGATCCGTGCTTTGGTTGCGGTGAAATGGGTCACTGGAAACGCAACGGCCCGGTCTACCTAAAGGAGTTGAAAGAAAAGAGGGATGCAGGGCAAACCTCAGGTAATGTATATATGGTATACGTTGAGCTTAGTATTACTTCTTCTAATACATGGGTATTAGACACAGGATGTGAAACTCATATTTGCAATTCTTTGCAGGGGTTCAAAAGAAGTAATCAAGATGCGGGAACAACAAGTCTCTTCATGGGAAATGGAGCAAGGGTGCAAGTGAAAGCTCAAGGAGACTTTGTTTTAAAGCTTCCAAGTGGTTTGGAGCTTATTTTAAAAAAATGTTTTGTATGCACCCGATTTATCACGAAACATTATTTCTGTATCCCGTTTGAAACAATATGGTTTTAATCTTAATTTCATTAATGATGATATCCATGTTTATTTAGATAATGTGTTCTATTTTAAGGCTACGCCTTTGAATGGTATTTATGAATTGGTTCATGATGATACATCATTCAATAGCTCAATGTTCCATGCAAACACCAAGAAAATCAAAAGGGATTTGAGTGATTCCTACTTATGGCATTGTCGCCTTGGTCACATAAACACGAACCGAATGCATACACTTCAAAAGAATGGACTTTTGAAATCAAATGAACTAGACTCGTTTGATGTATGTGAATCTTGTTTACAAGGCAAAATGACTAAAGCACCTTTCAAAGGGACCTATGAAAGGGCTAAAGACTTACTGGGATTAATACATTCGGATGTATGTGGACCCTTTAAGCCCATGACTAGAAAAGGTGAAAGATACTTCGTCACTTTCATTGATGACTTAGTCGTTTCGGATATGTCTACTTGTTAAGACACAAGGACGAAACTTTTAAAGCATTCAAGGAATATCAAAATGAATTACAAAATCAACTCAATTAGACAATCAAGGTACTTCCTACCGATAGAGGAGGTGAATACCTAAGCGATGCTTTCCAAGATCATCTTAAAAGTTGTGGGATAATCTCGCAACTCACTCCTTCTGGAACACCCCAACTTAATGAAGTTTCCGAAAGGAGGAACCGAACCCTAATGGATATGGTTCGATCTATGATGGCAAGAAGCTCGTTACCTCTATCATTTTGGGGTTATTGTCTATGCTCCGCGGCTCGTATTTTAAATATGGCTCCAACCAAGAAAGTGGAATGAACTCCTCATGAGATGTGGTTTGGAAAACCTCCATCTCTATCATACTTGAAGGTATGGGGATGTGAAGCTTATCCTAAGCGTTACATCCCTAATAAGTTGAATGCTCGATCCACGAAGTGTATCTTCATAGGATATCCCAAGGATGATATGGGATATTATTTCTATGATCCATCCGAGCAGAATGTATTTGTTGCTCGGAAGGCTGAATTCCTTGAAACTAAGTTCCTAATGGAAGGTAATAGTGAAAGGAAGATAGATCTTGAGGAGGTTCAAGATCAAGTAGATGATACACAATTGGTTGACACTAGCACTCAACATGAAAATGTTGAGAATGATCAAATGGATGATCAAAGTGTACAAGACGTTAGCAGATCTGGTAGGATTAGTAATCCTCCTGAGAGATATGGGTTTCTCATGGACGGTTGCTATGTGGTTGATTTGGATGAACCAACAAACTACCAAGATACTTTATCAAGGATTGATAAAGATAAATGGCAGGAAGCCATGAACGCTGAGATGCAATCCATGTATGACAACCTAGTTTGGGAACTTGTTGCACAACCTGCTGGCTCTAGGCTAGTTGATTGTAAATGGCTTTTCAAAATGAAAATCGACATACATGGAAACTTGGATACATACAAAGCTAGACTTGAAGCAAAAGGTTTCACTCAAACTCAAGGGGTTGACTATGATGAAACTTTTTCGCCTGTGGCAATGCTAAAGTCTATTAGGATATTACTTGCCATTGCTGCTCATTATGATTATGAAATATGGCAAATGGATGTCAAGACCGCTTTCCTAAATGGACATCTTGAGGAAGATGTCTATATGGTTCAGCCTGAAGGTTTTGTTGATCCGAAATATCCTAAAAAGGTATGCAAGTTAAAGAAATCAATCTACGAATTGAAACAAGCATCTAGAATGTGGAATCATCATTTTAATGAGGAGGCCAAGAAATTTGGCTTCATTAAAAATGGTGATGAAGCTTGTGTATACAAGAAAGCTAGTGGGAGCACTATCATGTTCCTTGTACTATATGTGGATGATATATTGTTATTTGGAAATGATATTCCGGAGATGCAAGGTGTTAAAACTTGGCTAAGTAAATGCTTCTCCATTAAGGATCTTGGAGAAGCACAATACATTTTGGGGATTGGGATCTACAGGGATATATCCAAGAAACTGATAGGTTTGAATCAAAGTGCATACATTGAAAAGATCTTGAAAAGGTTCAAGATGGAGAACTCTAAAAAAGGTTTGGTACCTATTCAAAGAGGAATGCTTCTCAGTTCATCTCAGTGCCCTACCACGAAAGATGAACAAGAGAGAATGAAGAAAGTCCCATATGCATCTGCTATTGGGTCAATCATGTATGCAATGATATGTACTAGACCGGATGTGTCATGCACTCTTAGCCTGACAAGTAGATACCAGAATAACCCAGGAGACAGTCATTGGATTGCTGTCAAAAGTATATTGAAATACCTTAGGAGGACTAAGGATATGTTTCTAATATATGGGTCTGGTGAGGAGGAACTCGCTGTAAAAGGTTACGTGGATGCGAGTTTCCAAACTGATCGAGATGATTCTCGATCACAGTCCGGTTATGTCTTCACATTAAATGGAGGTGCGGTCTCTTGTAAGAGTTCAAAACAGGATGTTGTTGCCTTATCCACTACAGAGTCAGAGTACATTGCCGCCTCATTGGTAGCTCAGGAAGCTGCATGGATAAAGAAATTCATCGACGACTTTTGAGTAGTCCCTTCCATTCAGGACCCTCTTGAGATCTTTTGTGACAACGAGGGTACGATTGCTCAAATCAAAGAACCTCGTGCTCACCAAAAGACCCATCACATTGAACGGAGATTTAACTACATAAGGGATGAAGTTGAAAAGGAAAAGATATGTATTCGCAAAGTTCACACAGATCTTAATATTGCGGATCCTCTCACGAAGCTCGTACATGGAGCAAAACACGCAGGACATGTTTGTGCATTGGGGCTTCGATATTCTAGTGATTGGTCATGATCTGTTTTAAGTATTGTAATGGAACGAAATTGTTCAAACTCATTAATATGATTATGGCATTAATTTATTTTGAGTTATGTTCCTATTTTGCATATTTTATCCATGAATAAGTAATTATTCTAAATTCCGTAGTTGATCACATTTGTGGGAACAAGTGTGAGGTTTAGACTATTATGAACTTGGATTGGTATACATTCATGGGATGAATGTGGGGCAAGGTTGCAACCAAGGTTCATAGATATTTGTGGGATACAAATATTGGAAGACCCGCCCTCAAGAATTACTAAATGGAGCCTTTGTGGTTGATCACATGTAATCTTGAGTAAAGGCGAATATCATTATATCCTCTGACCTGAGATACATATTGGATTCAGATATTTACCGAGTATCGTGCCTTGATTCTTTCCTTCGCTATTCTAAAATATGGTAGTTCACAAGGAAGAGCTCAGGCATAATGCAAGGTACATATTTAGGACGTATGTAGTCAAGATGGAATTTGTCCCTCTTATTCGTTGAGAGTCAGATGTCTAAGGCCTGATAAAGTTAAATCTAAAAGAGAGTGATCATTCTGTGTCTCTTGGATTTAACATGACATCTAGGGCGAAAGGATATAATGAAAGATTCACCTATTCATATTCGAGATGGGAACTCGAAAGGGATGATGTTATTGAATGGCACAAAGTCATAACATATTGGGGGTGATGGACGGTCGTTAGGTGGTATCCATCACTTCCATTAATCTCTTATGTTTCTCGTGCAAGTGGGAGATTGAAGGTATTTCGTATGCCTGAGAGACATATTAAATTAATGTGGCTAATATGTTATGATCCAAGTCGGGTCATACCCAATAACAAACTTACCGATACCTTATACGTATTTGATCTTAACGATTGGATCATTAAACAAATACGCGACACTTGGATTTGAGATAAATTATTTGGATAATTTATATATAATTGTTTAAAGGTTTAAATGATTAAGTTGTGTTATATTTTATAAAAGGTTATAAAATATATAAGTAACATTATATATATATATATATATATACACACACACACACACATGGGTTTATATATATATTGTTTTATAAAACAATTTACATATTATAATACCCATCATGTGTGGCAGAATTTTGGACTCCAAGAGAGACCACACATGCTAGTTTTGCTACTTCCTATATACACAACTTCATATGTGCATGTCCTAGGAGAGAGGTGTACATTTGACCAATTCTAGCAAGTGATAAACAAGCAAAAAAACTGCACAAACACCTTCATTTTTCTGCAGTCTGGTCGTGGCCTTTGTGGGGGGTAGAAGGGGTTCTTAAATTTTTTTTGCAAGCTATATTCAAGTGTAATTAAATCCTAACCAAAGCTAGGATGTTAGTGCACAAGTTTGGGGTATAACTACTTGAGGTTTCATACTTTTGGAGCTCCATTCATCATCATCATCTTCATCATTTACTACCTAGCTTCTAGAAGGTATAAACTCCTTTCTTACTTGTAGTTTGTAAGTATGTTTCACAACTTGATCCTAATTGGGATTTAACTTTAATTGGTTAAAGATTAACAAGTTCTTAATATGGTAATATACTTGCTTCCGCTTTATTTGATTCTTAAAAAGGTTTTAAGTATTACGTTACTTGTTAAATCCCAACAAGATGATAAATGATGAATTTAAATCAAATATATATCAAGAAACGTTTATCCGAATTCAAGAACACAAGCGGAGTGATATGCAAGTTAAAGGTGATCAAAGAAAAAGATTCAAAACGAAAGTTCCAAGTCTTATACGTCTTCAAACGATCAACCGAAGAAAATAGTTAAAACAAATCGTACAAGGTAGTATAAGTCCACAAAGGAATCAACAGAGGGATCGCGTACTTCTGTACGCGGAACGCATAATGTTGTTGCTCTTACGCGAAACGCGTAATGTTGAGGCCAGATTCAGATCTAAAATTGCAAATGGGATGGTGGCTTTTTATGTTTAATATTATTTCTTTTTCAGTCTTTACAGCAGAAAGTAGATCAAGTCTACCTACTACTTTAAGTGATATAATTTAAATACGAGTACTATTATCAGTTGCATACATACAGAGAGATAGGGAGAGAGGAAGAGACACAATTTAATTTATCAATTTTTATCTAATGTATTAATTTTTCTAGTACTTCATATCATTGAAGTTTTATTTTATTTCAGTTCCAATTAATTTCAAGTTTCAAGATTTAGGATAGTTTCAATATTAAGAGTGTATTGTTCGTAATTAAGGGTATTATTGTTCGAGTGCAAGGGTGTTGTTATTGTAATTTTCTACCATTTGAAGTTAATGAAAGTGAAGATTTTCATAAGTTTATTCTATTAAAATTATCGTTATCAATTTTTATCGTTATTATTATGTTTGTATATTTATATTTTTATGTTTACCCTAGTGTAATGAGTAGTTAAGTTTCCATAGTGTTTGCTTAGATGTAGAGCCCTAGTGAAATGAATTGTTATCATTTGTAAATATTAGAATGTAACTTAAGTATTTTTAATATTGAGCCTAATTAAAAGAACCATTATTATGTAATTAGATATTTAATCCTTGTCACTTAATTTATCAAATTCAAATTACGAAAGTTAATTTTATTTATATAAATTAAGCTTCAACATTAAAAAAAATGATTTAGACGAACTTATGAATAAGTTATTAACACTAATTTAGAAATAAATTTCGGTGGTTTGGGTAATATCATTAATTATATAATAGTGAAATTGTAAAAAGGGAAACCGTTACGATTTAGGTTTTGGCGAAAGTCAAAACTAGGTTAGGTCTCAATTTGAATACTTTGGGAATAGTAACTATCTAAATAAGAATCAAATGAAAATTAGATTTAATTTAGTTAGTTGAAACTTTATATATTCGAAAGAAAATATTAAGTTGTATACTAAAACATTTTAATAGGACTTAAATTTAAAACAATCCATGGATCTAGAGGTGAAACATTTAAGTAAACACTCCCATTTATATATTGCAAATAATTATTATTATTGTTGTTACGTATTATTATTCATAAAATTAAAATTATAAATTAATCTCCTTCAGTTAAACACTTACTGTTCTGTCACATCGTATAAAACTTACGCGGATCGTGTATACTTCCACACGAAACGCGTATCTTCAAAATATACGCGGAACGCGTATATGTATACGTGAAACGCGTACGTACAAATAAAATACTGTTATGAATTTTGTTTAAATTCCAAGTTTTAATTAAAATCTTTATTATTACTTTAAAGTACTTAATCTATGATTAGTTTAACTATTATAATTTCCTTTGATCCATCCTTAATTTATTTAAAACTTATTATTTAGTAAATTTAAATAAATTTGTATTTTATTTTATTGTTAAAAACAAATTTCTAATCACTTAGTTTTATTACAAGTTATTGTTTTACTTATTACCATTCAGTAATTCAATTGTTTTATCACAAATAGTATAATTTCATTTAGTTCACTTTTAAGTTAATAATTATAAATCCTGTAATCTTGTAGTTTTATTTATAAAGTAAGTTAGTTTAATTAAGTTAATTTTTTATTATTGTTATTATATAATTCCTAATCCAAAACCCTCTTTAAATAAGTTTAACTTCAAAGACTATTAAAAAAACCATTAAACACTCCATCTCCCTGTGGAACGAATCAGATTTACCTATAAAACTAAACTACGCGGATAGGACTAGTTGCCTATATATGTGTGAAATTAACCTGAATTCATTAAAACACCATATATACAATAAATCAATTCGTGTAACAAAACAACTCAAATCCGTTCATAAAATAAAGGTATAGTTTCAGCACATCAACTTTTTAGCGTCGCTGCTGGGGAGTTGGCAGTTAAATAAATAGATAATTTTTCTGATTCGTAGTTGATGTGCAGAAACGTAACCTTTATTTATGAACGGATTTGAGTTGTTTTGTTACACGAATTGATTTATTGTATATGTGGTATTTTATAGATTTTAGGTTGATTTCACACATATATATAGGCAACTAGTCCTATCCGTGTAGTTTAGTTTGTTGGTAAATCCGATTCGTTCCACAGGGAGATGGAGTGTTTAATGGTTTTTTAATAGTCTTTGATGTCAAACTTAATTAAAGAGGGTTTTGGATTAGGCAATTTATAGTAACAGTAAAAGAAAATAACTTAACTAATTTACTAAATAAAATAAAATTACAATATGACAAGAATTATCTTAAAATGATACTAAATGAAATTATACTAATTATGATGCATTAATTATGTTACTAAATGGTAATTAGTAAAATAGTAATTTTTAATAGAACTATATATTTAGATTTTTGTTTTAAGCAATTATTATATAAACTTAATTAAATTAACTAAATGACATTTTTAATAAAACTAATACAAATTAAAAGGAAAATTAATTAATTTACTAACTATAAACTAGTTACAATTTATAAACCTATAATAAATACTAATTTTTAAGATTAAAACATGTATTTTAGTATTTTATACTAATTAATACTAATTATATAATAAAAATAACTAATAACCTAAATATATATAATTAATTAATTAAAACCCTAATTTTAACCTACGGTGTACTGTAGCCGCGTTTTATTCCTACACGATTCGTGTGATGCTACACGATTCGTGTAAGGCTAAAAATATGTGACAAACAACTGTTTCGAAAAATAAATATTTTTATGGTTTCTTTTTATATTTTAAACTTATAATTCGTGAATAATAACAATAATACTTTTTATAAGAAGTATAAATAAGATAAATGGGAGTGTTTACTTAATTGTGTCACCCCTAGGTCCATGGATTGTTTTAAGTTTTACGCCCTATTAAAATGTTCTAGTATCAAACTTTACATTTTTCTCTCGAATAAATATAAGGTTACAACTTAACTAAATAAAATCTAATTTTCATTGGATTCTTTTTAGAAAGCTACTATTCCCTAAGTATTTAAATTGAGACCTAGCCTAGTTTTGACCTTCGCCAATACCCAAATTATAACGGTTTCCCTTTTTATAATTTCACCTTCATATAATTTATTGATATCACCCAAACCACCGAAGTTTATTTCTAAATTGGTGTCAATAACTTATCCATAAATTCGTCTAGATCATTTTTAATGTTGAAGCTTAATTTAGGTAAATAAATATAACTTTCGTTATTTAAATTTACTAAATTAAGCGGCAAGGGTTAAATACCTAATTACATAAAAATGGTTCTTTTAACTAGGCTCAATATTAAAAATACTAAAGTTACATTTTAACTTTACTAATGGTAACAATCCATTTCACTAGGGGCTCTACATTTAAGCAAACACTAGGGAAATTTAGCTATCCATTACACTAAGGTAGACATAAAAATATAGATATGCAAACATAATAACAACGCTAATTTTAACAGAGTAAACTTACTAAAATATCTTCACTTGCATTAACTTCAAATGGTAGAAAAATTACAATAATAACACCCCTTTCACGCGTACAATAACACCCTTTATCACGAACAATACACCCTTAATATTACAACTATTTTTAACCTTGAACTAATACAGTAATAAAAATTACAGAATAATAACTTGCGTATAATAATTGTATGAAAATATGTGTGTCTTCAACTCTTGATAGTACTCCGTATTTAAACTGATCCAAGTAGTAGTAGGTGAACATGTTGATTCTTTGCTGTAGCTCATTTTAAGAAAAGAATTGTTTTAAAAATCATAAAGTGACCGCCCCATTTGCACGTTTCTGGAAACTGTTTGGCCTAACATTACACGAATCGTGTAGGGATACATGATTCGTGTAAGAACAATAATCTACACGATTCGTGTAGCTATACACGATTCGTGTAAGAGTAATCAGCAATTTTCTTCATTTTTCTTTTTCAGTTGTTCTTTGTTGATCCCGTATTGACGTGTACTGATTTGGCACTTCTTATTTGAACTCTTTTCTTCTTTTATCTTGTACTTTAATTCGGATAAACGTTTCTTGATATAAATTTGGTTACAACTATCGTTTTATCGTCGAATCTTCAAATAGCAAGCTCTTATCCACTTTTGTCGTTTTTCTTGTGAAATGCGAATTGAATGTCTTTGTAGATGATAGAAACCTATGAAATATAAGTGATATTGCGTCAAATAATATGTATGTTTAGAGCAATATCAAAATACCCCACACTAGAACGTTGCTTGTCCTCAAGCAATTACATTTTTTAACAGAGTTAGAACATTATATATCTTTCTTATCGAACATTTAGATCACACAACACACACTACACGAAATGAAACACACACTATATGAAATATATTACACAACACAGTATTTATTGGATCACACGCACACGAAACGAAATTCTGACAACAGAAACAAACATGAAACTCGTGATTAGGGTTTAAAAATTTGGATCCTTAGGGAAAATTGGACCTTGTGAAAACGTTTTATGATTTTATAAAATGTCAGGCTAGTTTTTACACTAGACACGTTTTCCGGTTTTAACCTCAAATTCTGGTTGAGGGTAACTGAAAACCGAAGTCTCAGTCGGCGATTAGCAAGCTATTCGCCCCCATGATTGTAGTATCATGGAACTTGAAGCCGAATGTCCAAAAAATGGTTTTACACAAATATAATTCATAAAATAGCATAAGTTTTAGAACAAAATTATATCGTGTCCAAATATCATCGGTGAACCATGAGTTTGCACACCTCAATTTGTTATGGCATATGTATGTTGACCGCGGTCAAACATAGATGCAGTTGATCTTTACGGAGATCATCCATCTGGGGATTAGATTCATTAGTCTTAAAAGCTAATTTGCATTGTGCCCCCCCATTGTACGGGACATATCCTTCTCATGGTTAGGATAAGTCTGACCACAAAAAAACCCTGTTTGATGCTGAGGTTAGGTGGATTTCCAGCCGATTTTAGGGATGACTTTACAAGATTTTTCGTCAACCTACAGCTGTTCTGGACTACATCTTCTAACATAAGTTAGCAAGTGTGTCAATTTGGAAGACTTTACTTCCTTACGGAATGGACTTGATTCATCCTCTATTACTCGTAATAGTGGAATATTCAGGTTTATACGTTCCAAAGCAATGATATCTGCAATAACTTCATAGAAACATGTGATATATGGTTCTCAACATAAGGTTTTATAAATTCTTGTTATACTTGGTTTCCTTTTATAGGTTTTAAACAAATAACTTATGCGTTTTTAATGTATTGAGACGATAATTTCGGTTTTTGACACCTATGCTTTAATCGCTCGTAGTTACCTTAAAAATTCATTTGATATATTTGTTTAAAATTTTTATAAATCTTGATAAAAATCACCAAATTATAAGTTCTCGAGAATTTATATATTCCCACCCCACACTTAAGATTATGTAATGCCCTCATTACATAAAAATCAGATAATAATGTATAAATTTGAGAGGACAAATAGTGTGAAGTATTTGGAACTTCCTTTGTTAACCGATTTGGATTTTCAAATTGTTTTACCTATGATTTTATCCAATGTTTGTATCACAATGTAATTTGATGTTTTGTTTCGTCTAATTGCATTTTCGTCTGTACCTGTCAAAACCATGTTAAAAACACACAAAATATGGGGTTTTAATTCAATCGTACAACACATTTTTTTACCCCACACTATATTTTCTTGCTAATATATAAAAAAATAAAAACATAATAAGTTTCAATACACACCAAAAAATTATGTTATTACAAACTAAATTTTTTTTTTTTTTTTTATATAACTTATAATCAATTAAATTTAAAATATCTTTTACAGATTTATATTTGTAACGGAAATTCGGTTGTTATACCTGATCTTAATCCGTTTATAAATTTTTAAATTCAATTTATAAAATTTAATCCATTAAAAGTTAAAGTTTTTAATGTTTTTCGAAAACAAATTTAAAATAAAATAAAAACACTCTATTTTTGTGTTAAAAAGATTAACGTTTTTAAATTTTAAAACAAGTATATGAAAAATAAAAAAAATAAAAAGGAATTTAAAACACAATATAAAAAAAAAACGAGACACACGAATGGGACTATTTACAATTTGTGAAGTTTATTAGCGAGTCGTTCACGCGACTCCACCCCAATTTTAACTAACGTCGGGGTGATAAACATCACCCTTCTTTACTCCAATAGAACTATTACCGCAACCATTCTCACCATTAATTTTTGACAATAACCAAGAGTCCGAAAATCTTGACTCTTTAACCAATTTTTTTAACTTATCTTTCTCAATTTTCGATAAGTTTGACACCAATCTCTTTCTTAAATGTTCATCTTTTTCCGACATAGCATTTCTAATCCTACCATATAACTTCTTCATGGTTTTCTCAACAACACAATCATTGAGTGGTTTACTATCAAGCTTTTCTTTACCGTCCTCCCCACACTTAGCTTGTTGCCTAATGGGTTTAGCATGATCGACAATATTCACTGAAACTATCGGTGTGGGTGGTGGGTTCATACTAAACTCAGTTTGATAGGTTACACTCTTGCCTCTATCCTTCAAAACTAGTTTTCCTGTTTTCCAATCTGTTAAAGCACTTGCAGTTGCTAAGAATGGTCTACCTAAAATAATAGGTACAAACTTATCTTCTTTCATATCTACAACTACAAAGTCAGCTAGAAACTCAAGTTCACCTGTTTTTACTACTAAGTTTTCAGCAATCCCTATAGGTTTATTAACCGACTGATCAATGAATCTAATGCCTGAATTGGTCGGTTTAAGTTCGCCTAAGTTCAAATGCGAGTAAATGGAATAAGGCATGAGATTTATACTTGCACCCGAGTCAGCTAATGATCTAAGAGTTCTAGAATCATTAAGCTTACAAGGTACTATTAATGGTCCGGGATCACCTAACTTAGGTGGAAATTCATTCTTTTTCACAATAGCAGCACATTCTGCTTCAAGGAACGCGGATGATGCCTGCTCACACACTCCTTCTTTTGCCATCAAATCATTCAAGAATTTCCCATAGTTTGGCATACCTGCAATAACATCAACCAAAGGTACATTTACACAAATATTATCCGTATTTAAAGGCTTACAATGATTCTCCTTTGGTTTTTCGGATAAAAGTGCATGCGGGTATGGAATGGGTTCTTTATAGTCTTCCACTTTAGGTGCTTGATTCACCGTATCTTTCACTTCTTCCTTGATCACCTTCAAATCATCATCAACCCTAAATTCGGAAGGCTTGGTGGTTTCTATTTTCTGCACTTCTGCATGATTTCCCGACATCAGCCTCATCAAATAATCAGCATACTCGGGAGTTATGTCACCAACTCGGATCTCTTCATTTTCACATGTTATACTTTTCATACTTTCAACTCGGGTACCATCAATCTCTTGATAAGGAGTGTAATCTGCCATATTGGATAAATCAGAAAATATAAACTCATCACACTCTTCATCATCATCTTCACACCCAAGAGTAAAAATAGGACTATGCTCCGGTGTTTTGAAACTTGCTTCATCCTCACAGAAACTATAAATAGCATTCACTTGTGAATATGCTGGGGCTTGAGGATCATTCTTCTTTAGTATAAATGGAGGGTTACTTGCAATTGGTGGTCTCTCTGCTAGTAACTGTGAGATCCTTCCAACATCTCTTTCTAAAATCTGAATCGTGGCTTGTTGATTTCGAATTTGCTGAGTTTGGAGCTCTGCATTTTTCTCATGCTTAACCATAAAATCTCTTAAGAGATCTTCTAAACCAGATTTCCTCTC